>NW_026606082.1:655000-740000 GCF_029834395.1 Sorex fumeus
GAGTTACAGTTACAAACTTGCCTGATTAAGTTTCAGTCACACAATGCTCGAGCACCCATCCCTCCACCAGTGCACATTTTCCACCGTCAATGTTCCCAGTGTCCCACCCACCACCCCCACCCCACCCCGCTCCCTTCCTCTGTGGCAGGTACATTCCTTCTTACTCTCTCTCATTTTGGGTGTTACGATTTGCAATACAGATACTAAGAGGTCATCGTGTTTGGTACTTGGTCTACTTTCAGCACGCATCTCCCATCCTGGGCGATCTCTCCAGTCATCATTCACTTAGTGTTCCTTCTCCATCCCAACTGCCTTTTCCCCCAGCACGTGGGGCTGGCTTCCAAACCATGGTGCGATCCTCCTGGCCCTTGTGTCTAGGTGTTAGTCTCCTATTACGCTACTTTATATTCCACAAATGAATGCAGTTCTATGTCTGTCCCTCTCGGACTCATTTCACTTATCATGACACTCTCCATGTCCATCCACCAAGCAGCAGGTTCTTGACATGGTCCCCTGAGCATCCCTGGGTGTGGTCTAGACCCCAGTGCTGCTGGGGCAGCCGGGCTCTCCCCGGCACTGCAAGACCAATCAGCATTGCCTCCTTGGGCCTTGGCACTACGCCTCTGGGCCTCATGGCCAAGAGTCAGAAGGGGAGCCCTGCCCTCCTGAGCACTACCTAGGAGGGCCCTCCCCCAAAGAAATATATTCTCTCCCTCTGGTTGTATTCAAACACGGGGCCTTGATTTATAGTCCTTAATTTTCTTCCCTTTTTCTTTTTCTTTCTTTCTTTCTTTCTTTTTTTGACTTTTTGGGTCATATCTAGAGATGCTTAGGAATTGTTCCTGGCTCTTCACTCAGGAATTACTCCTGGCGGTTGCTCAGGGGACCATATGGGATGCTAGGAATCTAACCTGGGTTGGCCGCATGCAAGGTAAATGCCTTACCTTGCCCTCTGTGCTATCGCTCCAGCCCCAATAGTCCTTAATTTTCATACTTTTGGTAAGCAGGTGAGCAGAGAAATATCTCTCAACCGTGAGAATAATACCCCCAGGGCTGTAGAGATGGCGCAGTGCCTGCCTTGCATGTGGTCTACCGGTTTGGATCCTTGGCACTACCTATGTTCTCCTGAAAACTGCCAGGAGTGATCCCTGAGCACAGAGTCAGGAGTAAGCCAGCACTGCCAGGTGTGGCCTAAAACCCAGGGGGGAAAAATTCAAAAAAAAGGAAAAAATGAAGTTCAGAGAACAGTTTCCCTCCCACCCCTCCTCCCCAAGCCCAAGGAGGAGCCTGTGAGGGGGGGAGGAGGGGAGATGCCGCCCACTCCCCCCAGCCAGACCCACCCTTTAGCCCCTCCCGTCTCTCCCAGGGCCAAGGAAGTGTTTAATTAATAAACACGCCTGTTAACGCTGGCCAATGTTAAAGAGCAACGTTTAAGTGCTAATTATTGTTATCATAGGCCACTTTCCACTTCATTAAACCCCTGGATTCTGTAATTGTTCTCTAATTCCCAGGGATAAAGCCGGGGCCCTCAGGTGTTAGCACTGCTTCTGTCCACTTCTCACCTGAGACAACTCCCCAGAGCCCCCTTGGACAGACAGACACAGGCTGGGGCTCTCAGCCTGGATGGGGAAGGGTCCCTGGGAAAGCCTACAGGCATCACCTTCACGTTCCAGCTTCAAGCCCCAGCCCAGCCACTCCTCAGCTCTGTGAACTGGGAGACGTTGCTTCCTGGGTGGGCATCAACACTTTCACGTCTGAGTGTCTGCCCCTCTGAAGGCACGTTATTCCCACTGTCAGGTTTGGGTACATTTATTTTGGACCCCAAGCTGAAGAGGCAGCAACCCTCACTGGAGGGTTTTTTTTTAATTATTTTTTTTTGTTTTTGATTTTTGGGTCACATCAGGAGATGCACAGGGGTTACTCCTGGCTCATGCACTCAGGAATTACTTCTGGCGGTGCTCAGGGGACCCTATGGGATGCTGGGGATAGAAGCCAGGTTGGCCGCATGCAAGGCAAATGCCCTACCTGCTGTGCTATCACTCCAGCCCCCCTCCCTGGAGGTTTTACTCAGGGAGATTACAGAGCACAAGAGAACTTTCCCCAGCTTCGTCATGGTCTGCATACCTGTCTGCTAGTTTTTCACAGCTAAGCAAGCAATTCATCGTGGCAACATGAAGAACACCTAGATTCTTGTAGAACTGACCCCCAAGCTCTGAGGCATGGAGAAGACAGAAGGAATAAATACTGGGGCCAGTAATTTAACCCGCCATAGCATTTAATTTCTGAACACCTCTCCAAGTTAGTTGGATGTTGTGATGACTCTTTCACAGGTGAGAAACAGAAGCCAAGTCCAATCAAGGAAGTGGCGATGGAAAGGAAGCCAGAATCCCACCCCCCCGAATAACCCAGAATAAGTTTGTTCACCACTTAACCATCTCTTGATAAAATGGTGTCCCACAGAGAGGAAGATGAAACAACCAATGAATCCTTCCCCGACTGTGGGGGTTTGCCATGCCCCCTTGGCCAGATCTGAGCTCTGTCCATGGTACTGAAACATCATTTCTACTGATTCTCTTGACTCTGAAAACATCAACCCCATCCTCCCAGGAATTCTATTCTCTGTTGAAGAAATGGTGGAGGGAACTATGAACCCAAATAAGACACACAGATGTACAGAACCAGGTGCTCTCCTTGAAAGACTGACCAGGTAAAAACAGACTTCTGTTTGGGCGCAATTTCGAGTGACAGTAGCTCCCCAGAATGAAACTACCTGTGACCAGGACTGAAAATTCAAATAACTGGAGAAGAATGAGAACATATATACCCAAGGGGCTGTGTGGGTGGTGGCCACACAAATAAAGACATTCTTGGGGGCAGGAGAGTAAGCCAAGCACCTCACAAACATATTTGGACTCCAGCCTCAGTTATTCAAGCTTACTCAGTGTTTCCCCTTGAGTTTGACCAACAAAACGTATGCATCACAAAATAAAAATTATGGGGCCGGGGTGATAGGCAGCAGGTAGGATGCTCGCCTTGCATGCAGCCGACCCAGATTCAATCCCTGGCATCCTATCCAGTTCCCTAAGCATGCCCCAGAGTAATTCCTGGGTGCAGAGCCAGGAGTAACCCCTGAGCATCACCAGGTGTGGCCCCCAAACAAACAAACAAAACAGCTATGACTCAAGTCCCACCAGGAGGTTTACGCCGTGCTCAAGCCACCCCACTCTGGGAAATCTAGATTAGGGTCACAAGCACCTCCCCGCTCCCGGGACAATGCTTCTGAGTAGATTAAATATGCACATATTTACTGTCCTCTCACCTGCCCTGTGTACAAGCATATTTGCAACCATGAAGCATCTGATCAGCAGCTACTGATTTTGAGAGTCTGAAGGTTCGTAACTCTTAAGACATGAAGCCTAAGAAATGACCCGAAACCACGCAGTCCAATCAGCAAAACAGGATTTCCTGGGAGCTCTCGGAGTTGAGTGCTTGAAATCAAGAACTTTTTCAATATCACGTGTGCTCCACTGAGAGAAAGAAACCAACCCAGTCCTTCCCTCCTTCAAGCCATCGCTGTGGGATCCTGGGGTGCTCGCCCACTCCCAGCCTGGGGTTGGCCAGTGGGGTGTAAGCTGATATGAGGACTGAGAGACTGGACAGGCCTGGGAAAGTCATTGCATGATGAGGCTGGGCCTGTCTCTTGGCACATTTCCCCACCCCTGCTGAGGAATCCGATTGAAGCATACTTGGTCGTTTACCCAAGCTGTAGGTCGACAAATGACCGGCTGTCCCCATATGAATAGGACAGTGGGTTCAGCTGGCCAGACTCGGTGAACCCCTACTTGGCAAGCATCATCCCTGCTTGGAGTTGGGCCCCTCCCCTCCACCCCGTGACAGCAGTTTTCTGAAAGCAAGACCGAACCATGCCCCCACCCCCGCCACCACCACACCATCCTCGCTTCTGCTGTAAGTGTCGTTTCATGAACCCACTGAGACACAAACAACTTTCCAGCAGACAGTTCTCCACTGAGCCCCCTGGTGAGAAGGCACTGCTGACACCCTCCCATACACACACACACACACACACACACACACACACACACACACACAGCTATAAACAGGGGGGCCATGGGTTGGAGACATAGTCCAGAAGGAAGAGTGCTTGCCCTGTATGAGGCTGACTTAGGTCCAATTTTCACCCTGTATGGTCCCCTGAACCCTGCCAGGAGTAATTCCTGCATGAAGAGCCAGGAGTCACCCCTGAGCATGCTGGGTATGGCCCCAACCAAAACTGAAATCAATCAATCAATCAATCAGTCACAGGAAAGCCTAGGGGTCTGGGGGTGACAGGAACCGCTGGACCTGACTTGAACTCAGGTATGTTTCTCTGATGAGTGGAAGGTTGACCTGCTTGTGACAAGGTGCAGAGCAAGGAGGGGTGAGTGGGGAAAGGAGCTGCCCCCACCCAGAGTAAACGGACACAGGCCGGATGCCCATGCTCACTCCCTTGGCCTGAAGGGCACCTGTGGGGAGCACGTGGAGTCCAAGCAAGTGGACAGGCTGGCGTCTCCAGGGCCCTTTCCTTGGCTCTGTAGCGGTTTTCAGTCCCCAAGCTTGGCCGCTCCTTAATCCAATTAAAACAGGCTTGTTTATGCTTATCAGCTCTTTGCTTGGTTTGTTAAAAAACGTGCAAATTACCCAGAGGCCTCTTGGTCCCCTGAACCAAAGGCATCAATAAAACCATTAACTTAAATCCAATTAAACACGGCTGCTGGGACTTGTGTGCGATGGAGCCGAACAGAAGAGACGGGCACCGTCCCTGCAGGGGGAGAGGCCGGCAGGGAGAGATCCGGCCTGGCCCGCAGAGCAGCAGGAACGGGCGCCAGCCGTGGGCCTGGAGAGTCTCGGCAACTCAGCTCAACAGCTGGGCCAGGCGGGCCTGATCATACCCCTTTTCCGGGGGCAGGAACTGGGGCTCAGAGCACTGAAGCCATCTGCCCAGAAGGGGGCAGCTGGGGAAGGGCAGAGGCAGGAATTGAGTTCTGACCCATCCACACCCTCTGCCTGGGGTCCTGGGCGTCGGTGCTCAAAGGGTCGGTAGAGCTGTCACCGGATCAGGAGCAAAGCCAGAGTCACACACACACACTCACACTCACAGACACAGAGACACACACACGCTCACTGACACACAGTCACACACAGACACACACACGCGCGCGCGCACACACAAACACACTGACACAGACATACACATACATACGTTTACCAACACACAGACATACACACAGTCACTGACGCAGACACACAGACACACGCACACATACACGCACTGACACAAGACACACAGGCATGCACACACATTCACTGACACACAGACTCACAGAGACACACACTCACTGACACTAGACACACATAAACACGTATTCACTGATACACAGACACACACACATGCCCACACACTCATTGACACACAGACACACACATTCACTGACACAGGACACACACGCACAGACACACACACTGACACACAGACACACAAGCACACACTCACTGACACACACACAGAGACACACCAAACACTGACACACACACACACACACACACACACACACACACCGGAGTGTGCTGCTGTTTGGTTCCTGCCATGCCAGGTATGCCCCGGTCCCCTGGGGGGGTGCTGGGGGCCTCCAGGGCTGCACCTGGTGCTGTGTGGGCACCAGGTGGTGCCAGGCTCAGGCTCAGGCAGGGCCCTCACTGCAGTCCTGTCTCCCACCCTAGCACGAGGGGTCTTCCACCCCAGCCCCGGCAGCGAGCGGCAGGAAGGAGCCGTGTGCTGCTTGGGAGGGAGCTGCAGGCTCGGCCCTGCGGCCTGTGGCTCAGAGGAAGGAGAGATGACCTCAGAGCCCCAAGGGGATGCAGCGGCGGCCGCCACGGGCTTGTGCAGTGCCGCCTCAGTGGAACTCTCCTTTCCTCCTTTCTTCTCCCTCGGTGCTGTGCCTGCAGGTTCCAGGCTAGATTCTGCCAGGGCAAGGGGCCTCTGGGGCCCCCTGCCAGAGGACAGACTCAGGGAGAAGGAGAAACAGCTGATTTTTCAAACGTCGCAGCTGCAGAAGGCCGGGAGTGCAGCTGACCCTGTTGGCTCGGCCGTCCCTTGTCCCTCGTGGCTCTCTGCCCCAGCACAGCAGGACGCGGCTCTTCAGGCTTTCCCAGAACTAGCAGAGTTCACCACGGTTGCAGTTTTTAGAGGAAAAGGCACCAGGACGCTATGTCCTCCCCTGCCCTGGTCTGGTCGACTGAGAATCCCCGGGCCCCTGAGCACTGCTGGGAAGCACCGCCCCACCAAACATACACACACACACACACACACACACACACACATATACACACCCCACACACACACATGCGTGCTGTGCGCACATGCAGATACCTACATGTACACACGCACATACACGCAGACACATGCACACACACGCAGGCACACATGCACATGCAGACACACACACACAGAGTCACACACACACACACACAGTTCTATCTCCAAAACACATTACATTCTGGATACTACAGTACTGCAAGTTGGGATATGAACACAGGAATTGGGGATGGGCACACACCATTCAGCTCTTCACAGGAGGAAAACTGGATTTTTTATTTTTCTCCTTTTGTTTCGTTCTCTCTGATGCAGGGCTGGGGGAAAGGCAGGAAGGGTAGCATGGGGGTCCACTATAAAGAAATTCTATTTTCTTCACACTCCCAAATTGTAGCAAGTACTCACAAGCGCACACCCAGAGCACAGAGTAGGCAGATCCGGACTGCCATGTGCATTGGTGGCCTGGATGGATTAGGCATGGCCCCCAGAGACACAAAACAGATGCAGACTTGTAGCTCCAGTTACATTTTTTTAAAAAAAAAGGAATAAACTATGACAGCAACAAGAGCTAGCGACTTTGTAAGCACATAAAATTTTCCAGATGCTGTGATTAAACTCTTTATATGGGTTATTCTAGTAAATCCTCCAACAACTCCACAAGGCATTGCTCTTATCTGCCCGATGTTACGCATGGAGAAACTGGGGCTCGGAGAGGAAGATGCTGAGCTCAGAGGAATCACGCAGGGCTGAGAGCACCTGCCTTGCAACGTGCATGGTCCCAGTTTTACTTTTCTGGGGCCCCGCAGGCACCAAGTGTCATCCTGGAAGATTTCCTCTCGGAGCCTCGCAGCTCTGCTGTCTGCGATCCCCAGCACCGCAAGCCCATCCGGCATCCGCACAGCCTCTCCCAGACAGTCTGAGAACGTTGCAGAACCGGGTGCAGTGGCCAGGGAGCATCACGACGGAAAAGATGGGCAAGCGCCAGGAGCAGCAGAGCGCCCCCTGGTGGGCATCTGCGTGACCACCGCCACTACCACCCTGTCTCGCGGGTTTCGACCACGAGTGCCAGCCCCTCGGCATGAGCCTCGGGAGCACCAAGACCCAGTGAGCACTGCAACCTGGTGTGCGAGCTCCATGAGCACAAAGATGCATCACAATATGGGAGTGAGCGGCAACAGAAAAGGGAGCTAGTTGAGGTTCTGTGAGCACTGCCCAGCCTGCCAGCCCCTTCAGTGGGCTGACCTCTTTTGTTAGTTGGGGTGGTTCACATGCAACAGTGCTCAGGGGATTACTCCTGGCTCTGTGCTCAGCGATCATCCTGGTGGGGCTCAGAGGGTCATATGCAGTGCCCAAGATTTTTGTTGTTGTTGTTGTTATATTTATTTATTGAATCACCGCGGGAAAAGTTACAAAGCTTTCAGGTTTAAGTCTCGGTCACACAATGATCAAACACCTCTCCCTTCACCCTTCACCAGTACGCATTTTTCACCACCAAGAACCCCAATATACCCCCCTCCCACCCCTCCCAATGCCTGTGAGGCAGATGATTTCTACTTAACTCTCTCTACCTCGATTATATTTCAACAAAAGATGCACCATTATCGTTTAGAGTTTCCACCCAACAATCAGAACTTCTGAAAAGGCACTGTCACTGTCACTAACAGTGACAGTGCCTTTTCAGCAGCGGGCGCAGTAACATCTCCATCATGAGACTTGTTGTTACTGTGTTTGGCATATCGAATATGTCACGGGGAGCTTGCCAGGCTCTGCCGTGCGGGCGAGATACTCTCGGTAGCTTCCCGGGCTCTCCGAGAGGGGCGGAGGAATCGAACTCAGGTCGGCCATGTTGGCTGTGTGCAAAGCAAATGCCCTACCCGCTGTGCTATCGCTCCAGCCCACTGAAAAGGCATTGTGAAATAATTTGTTTTCTACAGCTAGCACAGTGGTAGGGCGTTTGCCTTGCGTGCAGCCAACCTGGCTGAGCCGGGTTCGATTCCTCCACCCCTCTTGGAGTGCCCAGCAAGCTACGGAGAGTATCTCGCCCACACAGCCAAAGCCTGGCAAGCTACCCGTGACGTATTTGATATGCCAAACACAGTAACAAGAAGTCTCAAAATAGAGATGTTACTGGGCCCGCTCAAACAAATTGATGAACAACGGGAGGACAGTGTTGTTGTTGATGATAGCTGGTTATGAGAACCATATGATGTCACATGGTCGCAATAGCGGTCGCGTGATTTTGGATTTCTGATATTTTACAGGTAAGTCTGGAGGGATTTCTGCCAAGAGCCAGATAATTACGAGATTGGAGAGCCACTCATGGGGGGCAACTCATGACCACGGTAGGGCGTGAAGGACAAGCCGGTAACGCCCTCCTTCCATGAGATTGCAGTTGCCCCGTCACCGCCGGCTCATACCTGGCTTTCCCATAAGCTCTGAGGCGGCGGCCACCTTGCTGCTGGGGGGAAAAAGGAGGAAGGGACAAGACCCCCTTTCCCTCCCGGGGAGGCATGGCACTGTAGGTTAACACGTAGTCCATTCACTTTTCTGCCGCAAGCTGCCGGGCTCTGCATTAAGTCCTTGTGCCTCTGGAACCATGGCCGTGCCAGAGAGCCGCTTGTGGGGGGCAACTCGTGACCTCGGTAGGGCGTGAAGGACGAGCCGGTAAAGCCCTCCTTCTGCAGTGCCCAGGATTGAACGAAGTTTCACCCTGTACTGTCACTACAGCCCTGTCTGGCCTCTTCTTGAAACTCCCCCAAAGGGAGACAGCACAGGGTCGCAGGCACAGGCTTCGCATGTGTGGGATCTTGGCTAGATTCCCAACACTGCATGACCCGAGGAGCACTGTCTGGGATAGCCCTAGGGGTCCCTGAGCAGTGCTGGTGTTGCCTCTGAGTAGTGCTGCATCCTGAGGCCCAAGCAGTGGGCCACCCAGCCCAGGGGCAGAGTGCCTCTGGAAATGCCCCCCACCCTGTGAGCAGTTCTTTGGAACCTATCCCCTAAAAACAGCCTCTGGTTTGGGGGGTGGGGGTGGGGTTCATAAATTTAAGTCCATACAGGAAACCCCATCTGGGGATTTCACAAGCAATAACACTCCCCCCCCCAAAAAAAATAGGAAACAGCCTGGGCCGGAGAGATAATACAGGGCTTAAGGTGCTTCCCTTCATGCAGCTGACCCTGATTCAATCCCCAGAAACAATCCATGGTTTTCTGAGCACCACCAGGGGTCACTCCTGAGCGCAGAGCCTGGCATAGCCCTGAGCATAGCCCAGTGTATCACAGCTCCTTCCTCCCCCACCAAATAAGTAAATGGAATGAAAACAGTCTAAACAGCCAACAACAGAGAGTTGTCCAAGTAAATATTGGTTGTACCCAGTCAACTAGGCAATCGCTTGAATAAACAATATTATAGAGGGGGTTGGGGACCTGATTTAAAATGAGATTAACCAAAGATGCCTCCCTGGGAAGAATGAATTCTTTGCATGCAAGCTTTGGTCCCTGGCACCACGTACTTTTTTTTTATCACTGCCATGAGTGATTCCTAATCACCAAGCCAGGACGAGCCCCCAAGCACTTCCACCGTCCCCCCAACACCCCCAAATTAAAATGGATTCGATGTTGTAGAACAGGATATCAAGTCCTTTTATTGCATAGCTAGGACATTGAGCCAGAGATGTTTCTAGACTCAACTGTAGATCATAAACTAAAATGAGAATGGGGTTAACCTCTAGGTGATCCCTGGGATTGTAGGGGAATTTCCTTTAGTTTTTCTTTTTCTTTTTTCTTTTTCATATATTTTTTCATTTTTTTCATCATCCTGTTAATCGTCGATTGCCTCGAGCAGGCCCCAGTAACGTCTCTTTCATCCTAGCCCTGAGATTATATTCAGGGCTCTTTAGGAGAATGAGACCCATCATTGTTACTGGTATTTGGCATATTTGGTAGGCCACGGGGAGTTTGCCAGACTCTGCCCTGTGGGCAGGCTACATTCGACAGCCTGCAAGTTTGTCCAAAGTAGGAATGAGATAATAAGATGTTGCGCGGCCGCGAATGCGGCCGCGCGGTTCCAGGATCTGGATTTTATAGTCTCTGAGTCTTGGCCGCTGATGGGATTACACGGCGCCAGGGGGCCAGGTGGTGGGTGTGACCCCCGCCTACTGGAATTTGGAGGATCTGGGTGGAAGATGCTCGACTCCAATTCGAGTAGGCTTGGAGGTCTCGGCCCCGGAACCCGCGTGGCTTTGTCCCTCTGCCAGTACCTTCAGGTGTGCGGAGAGTGGTCTCAGCATGGTGGTGGCTGGTCCTGGAGGTCTCCGGCTGCCGTAGCCCTGGCCGGGGCGGGGAGGAAAGCTCAACCCGCTCCCCTCCAAGGGACTCCGGGAAGGAACACCGAGGCGCGGGGGCAGAGACTGCACTGCTCTCGTCCGGGATCTGGATTTTATAGTCTCTGAGTCTTGGCCGCTGATGGGATTACACGGCGCCAGGGGGCCAGGTGGTGGGTGTGACCCCCGCCTACTGGAATTTGGAGGATCTGGGTGGAAGATGCTCGACTCCAATTCGAGTAGGCTTGGAGGTCTCGGCCCCGGAACCCGCGTGGCTTTGTCCCTCTGCCAGTACCTTCAGGTGTGCGGAGAGTGGTCTCAGCATGGTGGTGGCTGGTCCTGGAGGTCTCCGGCTGCCGTAGCCCTGGCCGGGGCGGGGAGGAAAGCTCAACCCGCTCCCCTCCAAGGGACTCCGGGAAGGAACACCGAGGCGCGGGGGCAGAGACTGCACTGCTCTCGTCCGGGATCTGGATTTTATAGTCTCTGAGTCTTGGCCGCTGATGGGATTACACGGCGCCAGGGGGCCAGGTGGTGGGTGTGACCCCCGCCTACTTCAGGTGTGCGGAGTATATTCATATATGTTCCTCCCAATTCCACGGGCCGCCTTGCTGTCACAAAACCCTGGTTGGGTTTGAATGACCACACCTTTCCCGGGTGTCTTTTGATTGGTGAGCCAATCTCCTTTCCTTGTCACTGATTGGCTTAGCAATAGCCATGTGATCCCCCCATCCTAGCCAATGAGGTAGGAGGGGTCTCTATTGGTAGCTTTGGGGGTGTTTCCCTTAAATTCTGAATACCCTGGGAACGCAGCTCAGCTGCAGGGACCTGGGCTCAATCCCTGGCGCTGCAAAAACAAAAACCGAACAAGATTTGGAGGTCATCTTCTCTCTTCCGCTGCAGCTCACTGGGGGGCCAGTGTGTCCACTACTGTGGGAACTATCTTATGCGAAGGGAGAGGAAACCTCTAGGGCCTTTGATGTCTTCACCCGCTGCTGCGTTCCCACCCTGCAGGGGTTCTGTCTGTGTGGAAGCCTGTGTTTGCCTCATCCTGAGCTGCAGAGCCCCGTATTGGCAGCCCGGAGCACACTAATCTGGCATAATCTGATAGCTTTCCAACTTAGCTTGCGCGATGTCAAAGTGTGAGTCCCCACGACCATTGTTCATTAGCATGGCTAATCAGGAATTTTCTCCATGTCACTTTGAGTTTAGCCTTTTCAAATGCACCGATTTTCTGCTTCTCTGCTTGTCAAGTTTACACGGAGTGACATGTCCCCGCCAGGCATGAGAGAGCCATAGAAAGGGTGGATGGTGACACGGAGAGCCAGAAACAGGGTGCTGGCCGGAGTACGGCATTGGGGTCTGGGGTCAGAGAGACATCTGGGTTCTTGCTCTTGTCTGGCTGGTCTCTGATGGATTTCAAGGCTAATTTCCCACCAGGGATCCTGGGGGCCAGGGGAAAGAGTTCAACTCAACTGGCTCATCAGCTGTGACACGTTCAAGATCGCTCAAGCGGTTCCCACACATACTCCAGCATGCTTGAGGATGCAGTGCTCAGGGGGCCGGACGAGGTTTCCAAGAGATTGATGTGCCCGAGTCATGCAGAAACCAGAACGGGGCAGGGGCTGGAGGTGGGGGGTGGGGTGGAATGAAAGAGATTGGAACAAACTGGAACAAACACGTCCCCGAGTGAGCTAGCGGGGAAGCACAGAGACCCCCACTCCACCGCCCATGCCTGGTCCTTCCAGCCTGCCCCGGTCTGCTGTGGCTCAGCATTTGGCCAGGCCCAGCTGTGCTCTCACGGAGAGTGGGAGCCACGGATGGGTCTGAGGCAGCTGGCAGAGTCGGGGCCTGTCTGTGGCGTGCCTGCCAGCAGCCTCTGGCTCCTAGAGTCCGTCTCAAGTCAGCAGCTCCCAGGCAGGCCAGGAGAACTCTCCTGGTGGTTTGCAAACAGAACACCTTTCCGGTCTCTACGAGTTTCTCCAGACCTGAAGTCTTTAACCCAGGAAGCTGCACAGACAGGGGAAACATCGAAGCTGCCGAGCCATTGGGATTGTGTTCAATTCCCATCAGTCTACATACTGATTGACGGTAAGGCTGAGGCACAAAGATAAGGATGCTGGTTCCTGCAGACCCTCCGAGGGTGGCACCCAATGGGTGCTCAGTACAAATCAGTGGCTGATGTTTGTGTGGCTTGGGGCAAGTTTGTTGTTGTTTTTCAATAAGTGATTGGGGGCCTGGAGAGATACTACAGGGGTTAAGGCACTTGCCTTGCGTGCAGTCAACCCTGGTTCGATCCCCAGGCCCTCCCGCTCGGAGTGATCCCTGAGCACCACTGGGCATGATCCAAAATCCAAATCATTATTATTATGAACAGTGACAGTTATTATTATTATTATTATGATGATGATGATGTAGCACTGTAGCACTGTCCTTCCGTTGTTCATCGATTTGCTCGAGTGGGCCCAGTAATGTCTCCATTGTGAGACTTGTTGTTACTGTGTCTGGCATATCGAATACGTCACGGGGAGCTTGCCAGGCTCTGCCGTGCGGGCGAGATATTCTCGGTAGCTTGCCGGGATCTCCGAGAGGGGCGGAGGAATCGAACTCGGGTCGGCCTGGTCGGCTGCGTGCAAGGCAAACGCCCTATCCACTGTGCTATCGCTCCAGCCCATTATTATTAGAGATGACTTAATTTTCCCTTCTCTTTGCAAAGGTTTCTGTAATGAGCAGGCTTGCATGCACTTGGCTGGAGTCACGCAGTTCACACACTTTGGTTTTGCTCGCACACACTTTTCCTGTGCCTCTGGAGACCCCAAACAGTGAAGCCCCTGGGATCGCACTGACTGGGCCCATGTGGGGAGGTGCAGGGGTGGAGCTGGGACCTCCTCAGTCCCTCATTTGCAAAGCAATGGCTCTGATGTTGGCTGCCTTGGTGCTGGGGAGGTGGGGAGGGGGGGAATCCTTCTAGGCCTGTTGAGTAGGAGCTTCTCCCGAGAGGAGGGTTCCATCCATCAGGCTTTTCTTGTGGGATGATGGACATAAAGCCAGCTCCTGCTGCCTGTCCCCACTTGTCCCCTCTCCTGGAATCCCACCCCGGCCTGCTTCCCTGTGAGGCCCTAGGGACCAGGGCAGTGCCAAACAGCTGCATGGTGGAAACGTGTGAAAAGAGAAGCCTGGGGCCCCCTTTCCACAAGCTTGGCCTCAGGGCTGGAGGGACCTCCCTCCCCCAAGCCACTGTGTTTGCGCTGTTTTCTGCCTGACCATCACCCGGTGCCCAGCACAGACCTGGTGCCCCATTGATTTCAAAGGGGGAGGATCAGCACAGGAAGTTGTGGTCACGGTACTATCAGCCAAATTCTCAACAGGGTTGTGGTCCGGAAAAAGAACCACAGAACAATGGGTGAGGAGCGGGGGTGGGGGCACATCTGGTTCCTTTCTTCTCAAGTCTGCAGTTCATTAGACAAGGGAAGGCAACGGCCAAGGAGCCTTTGGGGAGCCCTCCTTTCTGGGGGATTCCTAGCTGTATCCCAGGAACAAGCCAGGGCCTCTCCACACTCCCCTCCAGGAAAACCAGGGTCTCAGTTTTCATGTCTGTGAAATGGGAGGCAGCCCATCCCCCCCCCTTTTCACAGACACTTGGAAGCGCTTTGGAAGGGGTGCGCTGCTGTGATGGTTGTGGATGTGGCATCAGGGATGAAACCCACAATGACCGTGACAGCAGTGACAGCAGCCAGGTGTCGGACATGATTTTTTTGGTGGAGAATCGGGATTAGGAGAGGCCTGCTCTGACGGAGTTCATGAAAGGGGGACAGATGTCTGTGTCCCCCACCCAGAAGGGGAGCACATGGAGAGAGCGGAGCCCAAACCCAGATAAAAGACTTCCAGATGGCAGGAAGTGGTGTGAGGAGACAAAAGCCAGGCGCCCTGGTGGGCGATTGGGAGTGGCTTGTGGAAGAGGCTGGCGGGAGGCCGGGCCGGAAGTGGGGGTCGGTTATGCTGGTAGAAGCTAAGCCATGGCCCAAGCGAGCGAGGTCGTACCCTGGTGGTGCGAGGGGCCATTTTTTGTTTGGTTGGTTGTTTGTTTTTTAATTTTTATTAGTGAAACACCATGAGGTACAGTTGTAGACTTACAAATTTTTGTGCTTGGGTTTCGATTATACAATGATCAAATACCCATCCCTCCACCAGTGCTCATTTTCCATCAACATGGATCCCAGTATGCCTCCCACCCCCATGCCCCCATCCCACCCTGCCTCTGTGGCAGGGCATTCCCTTTTGTTCTCTCTCTCCTTTTGGGTGTTGTGGTTTGCAAAAGAGGCATTGAGTGGCAATCATGTTCGGTCCATAGTCTACTTTCAACATGCATCTCCCATCCTTGGAGGACCCTCCAAACACCCTTTATTTGGTGCTCCCTTCTCTATCTGAGCTGCCCTTTCCCCTAGAATGCCCGGCTGGCTGCTAAGCCATGGAGTAATCCTCCTGGTACTGATC
This sequence comes from Sorex fumeus, assembly GCF_029834395.1. NCBI lineage: Eukaryota > Metazoa > Chordata > Mammalia > Eulipotyphla > Soricidae > Sorex > Sorex fumeus. The sequence goes on from NW_026606082.1 coordinate 670,184, forward strand.
TCGGCTATTCTTGGGTATTAATCTTCTATTTTGTTACTTGATGTGCGAGGGGCCGTTTTTTTGCTGGCCAGCCCAGAGCAGCCAGGGAGGAAGTGACCAGCATCAGTGCTGACCCCGAGGGCTCCGTGAGCAAGGCTTGGATTCTGGAGCTCTGGGACAGGCGCTCACTGTGGGTTTTTCCTGCCGAGTGGGTTGTTGGGGGTGAGGCTGGGAGCAGGGAGGCCAGCGAGGAGAAGGAAGTGGGACGGTGTCTGTGATGGCTCGGGGGCGATATAGCTGGTCATAGCTCCACGGCAGCTCTGGCGGCTGCGAGCCCACATTAGTCCCATTTTACAGAGGGGAACATGGAGGCTCTGGGGCAGTTGCATGCAGAACCTGAACCGAAGGCTTGACCTGAGCCCCTGTACCCATGGAATCCCGTGTCTCGGTCTGTCTGTGGAGGGTCACAGGTCTTCCTGGTGCCCCAGAGAGAAGCCTTGGGCTGGTTCTGTGCAGAGAAGCAGGGCAGGAAGGGAGCGATTCCCACAGACACCGTGACTGGCGTTCGGCTTACACAGACGTTTATTTATTGAGGCCTCCGGGATAGGAGCCCTGACACAGACGGAGAAACGGGGATCTGCGTGGCAGGATGGACAGACGCCGTGACCCCACTGGCATCAGTGTGAGGACCTTGTGCCCCCCACATCGGTGCCGCCTGAAAGGCTCACTTTGTCCCCAGCACTGCACGTCTGCCCTGTCCCAGAGGAACCTCAGGTCTCCCACAGCCCCCGCAGCTGAAACACCCCTCCCCCACCCCGGGATCAGGCCAGAGCCCCAACAGCAAACTCAGCAGTGAGGGGGGTGGCTGGGTGGACACGCGGGTCTTTGGCATGGCGTGCTTTTGTTTTTTTTTTTTGCTTTTATTTGGGGGGGGCGGGTGTTGTTACACCCGATGATGCTCAGGGGTTCCTTCTGGCTCTGTACTCAGGAATCACTCCTGACGATGCTCGGGAGAACTTATGGGATGCTGGGGATCGAACCCGGGTCAGCCGTATGTAAGGCAAATGCCGTCCCCGCTGTGCTATTGCTCCGGCCCTGCATGGTGGTGCTTTTAAAGTGACCCTCGGGTCCGTATCCAGGGAACAGAGATAGGTGAGGTCGGTCCACAGCTCCAGGCCAGAGTGGCCTCGGTCTCACCATCTGTGGCAGGGGCAGACTTCTGGAGGAGAGTGTTCTCCTGAACTCAGTCGCCAGCAGGGAGGAAGCCACGTGCCAGCCAGACACGGTTTCATGTGGACGGGAAGGCCACCGGTGACTCCCCTTCTCTCCTGAGAATCAGTGTGGGGAGAGCCCAGGTGTCCCCTCCCCTCCTCGGGCACCCGAGTCTGTGTCACTGCAGAGTCTCCCAAAGTGAAAGGTCGGTCCAGGGATGCCAGAGAACCCTCAGACCCATTGCAGGGGCCCTTCCTGACTGTTCGCCGAAAAGCAGGTAGATTCCCAGTGGACACTCAGTGTATTTTTTCTGGACAATCTGACAATGGGCTAAATTTGTAAGTGCAGGAATTTGTTGAATCCTCACTCCCCTTCTCACTGGGTGACGCTGGGCAAGTCGTTCACCCTCTCTGAGCCTCGGTTCCTGCCCGGGGGCTGTAAGTGGGACCCCAGGAGAACGGAAGAGCCCAAGGGCCCCGAAAAAACGCTTGTTGGAAAGGGTGTTTGCAGCCCTACTGCTCACTGCAGCCTGAGTCACAGAGACAACCATGCACCACCTCAGGGCCCCCGACAGGAGGCAGGGGAAAGAGGCTGCAGTCGCGGGCACCTTCTTCAGCCTCGTCACACCTGAGCACCTGCAGGCCGAAGGCCACTGCTTTGTAACGAACACGACTCTGTCCTTACAGGTGGGAAAATGTGGGCGCGGAGATTGCTCGGGTAGGGGGTGGAATGGAGGTGTGGCATGCTGGCGAGTTGGATCCCAGCAAAGCAAGGACTCCTGAGCACTGCTGGTGTAGCCTGGCAAAGCCCAGCACCACTAGGCCCGAGCACTGGGTCCATCAGAACTGAACTGCGGGGCCGTGTGTCATTAATGTGACCCTTGGGACCTCAAGATAAACTCATGCCCTTTGCGACGAAACAAAACAGAGGGAAATCACGCGGAGCACAGTCGGGAGGTGAAAGCCAGGACGGGGTGGGACTGCAGAGATCACTCAAGAAAACCCAAAACGTGAACTCAGAGACTGTGAAATCAATGCTGGTTCTAGGAAGGGCCGGGAGGAAGGTGAGATAAAGGGCCGAGGGGGTCTTTAGGAGGTGGGAGGACGCTGGAACTCTGGGGATACCTGGAAGGCATCTTAGATCCCTGGGAGGTGCAAAGACAAATGCCATCCTGTGGTTGACCACTGATCACCACTCTCAAAAAGTGGGTCGCTCTCCGTTAGATGGTTTTCCCTCTGTTATGTTTGGTAGGATTTTTTTTGGGGGGGGTCTTGATGTTTAATCTACTTTCCCACCAGCCACTGCATGAGCTGGTGAGGATTCTGCATCTCCCCCCGACCCCCGCACTCCCACGCCTACCAGTGCTCTGCAAAGAGAGGGCATTAACTCGCGTCTTATGAGATGACGCGTGGGCAGACAGAGACATGGGAACAGCGTTGGGGGGGGTTCATGGGGGGCTGGCTGAGCGTGTGGCCAGCTAGCTGGGCAGGTGGAGGACAGACAGGTGCTAGGCAGGCTCATGAGGGGCAGGCGAGTGATGATGACCTCAGGGTAGAGGGCACAAAGGAGGGTGGGGGGCAGTCGTGGAGGTTGGGCGGCTATCCTCCGGACCACCCGGCAAGGCTGTGGGGTGAGGAGTCCTGGGTCTCCGCCCCGCCCCCGCCTCGGCTTCCTGTGTTCTCTAGGTCCAGTTACCACCTGTCTCTTACCCTTGATTGCAAGGAAGGCGAAATCAATGGAGAGAAACTTCCTCTCCCCATGAAGATGCCTGTCACTGTCACTGTCCTCCCGTTGTTCATCGATTTGCTCGAGCGGGCCCAGTAACATTGTAAGACTTGTTACTGTGTTTGGCAGATCGAATACGTCATGGGGAGCTTGCCAGGCTTTGGCGTGCGAGCGAGATACTCTCGGTAGCTTGCTGGGCTCTCTGAGAGGGGCGGAGGAATCGAACTCAGGTTGGCCACGTTGGCTGCGTGCAAGGCAAACTCCCTACCCCCTGTGCCATCGCTCCAGCCCACGAAGATGCCTAGAAGTCCCAAAGAGGAGGGGCCGGGGGTGGACATGCCCAGGTCCCTCCCGTGTGACCTCGGGGAGGTCACTGCGTCACTCAGAGCCTCGGCTACCGTTCTAGAAGGTGGACAGGGGGAGGGAGTCTAAGGCAGGAGCCTCGACCACATTCTTGCTTCTGTTTCTTGATTCAAGAGGAACTGCCCTAGATAGGGGAGGCAGGAACTTGCTTCCTGGCCCCTCCTGGGCCCGGCCACCCCCCCCCACCCTCACCCAGCAAGTAAACCCGGGGCTTGCCGAGTGCGGGCTCAGAGCAGCTGGCTGGAGGCTCCGCACAGCAGTCAGGAGACGGTAGGATGGCAGATCAGGGCCACGGCTAGGACTCACAGATATCTTGTCCCCAAGCCCTCGCCTGCTCCTCTGGAAGATTCTTCTAAGGACAGTTCCTGGGACCTCAGTTTCCTCGCCTGTGGATGTCGGGGGGAGGGAGGGACCCCGTGGCTCTCAGCCGGGCCTTCTTCTCCAACACATCCCAGTTCCCACATCCCCAAGCGCTGCCTCTGGGGTCAGCCAAGGCTACCGCCTCCGGCCAGTCTTGGTCTCAGTCACGGACCAGCTGTGTGACCTTGAACTTGAAAGGACCATTGATCATCCACTCAACCCTGACTGCCTCAACCCCAAGTGTCTGCTGGGCGGGTTCCCGGGGGCCCTTCTGCAGGCCTTCAGGGATTTTGTGTCAGCACCTGGCTGACACCTGGCAGATACCAGACCCCTTTCCTTGACCGCTGACCCCCGGTTCTCTGATGCTTCGCTCTCTCCTTCCTGCCTGCCCCGTCTTCAACCTCGGATCAGCCTTCTTATCCTTGGCTTGCTTCCTGCACCCCCTCAGGCCCAGCTGGGGAGACAGCGGTGAGGTCACCAGCTGGGTTGGGGACCGGGGAGGGGGACGGAGTGGGGGGCGGGGACAGGAAGACATTTGGTGGGCGTGGCCTGTTCAGCTCCTCCCAAGTAGCCGTCCACCAGGTGGAAGGGTCCAGGCCACAGCGAAACCCTCGGTGGGAACAAGGACGGCCCCAACAGGAAGTCAGTAGCAGCCCCCCCCCCCCCCTCAGGAGGAGCCACAGCTGGTTGGAATTTGCTCCCGTTGTCGGCTTTCCCAAAGACAGAATGAACTTCTGGCTCACCCCACCCCCGCTGCCTGGCCTGGCCTAGCCTGACATGCCCACAGGCCTGGAAGGGCAAAGGGGGGTGGGGGGAAGAGAGGAGTGGACAGGCGTCCAGGAGTCGGAGCCTCCAGGAGCTGGTGGTCATCACGTGGGACCTTCCTGAGCCTTGGCAGCGCTGGTGACGTGGGGAGCAGCGGGCTGGGGGCTGGGGTGAGTGCCAGGGTTAAAGCTCTCCCTTTGGCACTTACTCGACCCAAGATTGCTCAAGCATCCGCAGGCCCCAGGCCCGTCCCGAGCGGAGACCAGGGGGAGGGGGAGGAAAACGCTCCCTAATGAAGTGTGAGTGCAGCAGCCCTGGCCCCTGGTGACCTGCCCCTGCGGCAGAGGCCACACAGCTGTGGGCCGGGCCTGTCCGAGAGTTGGCTCGGCAGCCAAGGGGCTTGGGAGAGAGCTGAATGCTGATGCCCAGGGCCCCGCACCGCTCCCACCAGGCTTGGCCCCATTCTGCTCACGCTGTCTGTGGCAGCCGGGGTCTCGCAGTGTGTCCCATGCTTTCTGAAAACTGCTTACAAAGCTGACTTGGAAGTCCTCAACGTGCTTCCCGCAACCCGCCAAGGAGTCATGACTTATGGTCAACACGTCCCCGGGACTCTGCCAGGTTGCTGTGACCGGCCCGAGGTCACATCACTGCTGGCCTTGGTGGAGACCATCCCGGGGCTCCATGAGCCCAGGGGAACCAGTGAGTCAGAGTGAAGTGCTTCCGGGAGGCAGTCTCAATCAGGGAGGCGCTCTTTATAGTCTAGAATATTCTCGACAGATCCAGGCTCCATAAAAGAATTCTTTTGGCCGAGGAGGCCTCGGGTTGGGCTAGACACGGGTAAGTGCTTTCCCTGTCCACGTCTCGGCCTAGAAAGAGACGGGACAGTGACCCCGAGTCCCCCGGGGGTCAGCGTGGAGGTTAGCCAGACTCCAGAGCGGCTTTGCCTAAAGTGGGGAGCCCCGACACCCTCCCGGGGGCCGCGTCCTGCTGCAGGGTCTGAGGAATTGACAAGGGGGGCCCCACCCCTATTTCCTGTCTCTGCTCTGAGCACCTCCCAGCAGAGCAGCAGGGAAGCGGGGGGCACCGGCCAAGTCAGGGGGAGCGAAGGCACAGGGAGAGAGACGCGGGGTCCGGGGGTCCCCCAGAGGTGTCTCCTCTCCTTCCTCCAGGCCCCATATTCCCACACCCTCTGGTTCTCACAGAGCCCCCTTCCTGCGGCCCACAGGGCTTGTGCCGTGTCTCTCCAGCGGATCTGAAAGCCAAGGGTGTGGTCTGGGGGGTCCTGGGGCCTCAGGGGTCACCTCCCCCTACCCCCACCCCCGCAGAACCTCACAATGGAACCGGTGGAGGCTGGAGAGGCGGAAAGTGTGGGCCACTGTGGGTACAGACATGCAAAGTGTGCAAGTTTGCTGTGACCTGGTCGGCTCACGCAGTTAGGCCAGGGCTGGAGTCCATCCCAGGAGGCACAGAACAGGGTCCTTCAGTCCCTTCTCTTCTGCCCACCCCAGGTCCTGCAGGCATGCCGGACGGTCCTCCGTGGTTGGCTTTGCATCGGTCGAAGGCAAATCTTTACGAGGCGTGAGGCGCCGGCCCAGGGCAACCCGGACGAGGCGTGCTCTGTCTGTCGTGCCCAAGAAAAGGGGGTCTCAGCTCTGCCCACCCGGGCCCAGCACTGTTCAGCCCCCACCCAGTGAAGAGCACATCGGGCCCGGGAGGAGACATTCCGCCGTGCTCCCGAGAGGGCTCAGCGTTGGCGCCCGGGAACGTGGTGGGTGGGGGGTGTCTTCTGCAGGGGGGGGCTTCCCGGGGGCGGCTCAGAGCACGCCGGTCTCTCGCTCGTTCACGGAGGACCGCTCGTTCACGGAGGACATCTTGGTGAAGCTCCGGTGGCTGGGGTAGGAGGAGTGGCCGGTGTCCTCGCTCAGCGCGTTGACCAGGCGGGAGAGGAGGGCCACCTTGAACTTCTTGAAGTCCTGCCCCATGAAGACGTAGAGGATGGGGTTCACGCAGCTGTTGGCCATGGCGATGGCGGTGGCCAGCGGCAGGCCCAGGCTGAAGACCAGGCCGGGCAGGGCGCGGTGGTGCAGCTCCAGGAGGTAGAGCGTGTGGTAGGGGCACCAGCAGAGGAAGAAAGTGACGATGATGGTGACGATGATCTTAAAGGGCTTCTTGTTCTTCGCCAGGCGGTTCCGGCGCAGCTTGCAGACGATGGTGGCGTAGCAGACGGAGATGATGAGGACGGGGACCAGGAAGCCGCAGAGGAAGCGCGTGACGGTCACCACCAGTTGTCGGCTGAACCCCACGGTGCCGGGGGCGGCGTGGCCAAGCCCCGGGGGGGCGGGGGCGGCCGACAGGCTGAAGTTGTTGAAGCAGGAGACCCTCCCGTGCATCAGGGCCGTGTCCCGGAAGACGAGGGACGGGGAGCTGAGGAAGAAGGCCAGGACCCAGATGAGCAGGCAGGCGGTATAGGCCAGCCGCACGCTGCGGTGGTTCTGGGCCCACACCGGCAGCAGCACCGAGACGCAGCGGTCAAAGCTGATGGCCGTGAGCAGGAAGACGCTGGTGTACATGTTGTGGATGACCAGGAAGTTGCTGATCTTGCACATGGCCGTGCCGAAGACCCAGTGGTAGTCGAGGGCCGTGTATGCGATGTGCAGCGGCAGGAAGAGGTTGAACAGGAAGTCGGCCACCGCCAGGTTGAGGAACCACACGGTGTTCACCGTCCGCTTCATCTTGAACGTGGCGATGACGATGACCACGCCGTTGCCCAGGATGCCCAGGAAGCAGATGAGGCTGTAGATGACCACCAGGAAGATCCTGGCCGCCCTGCCTTCGCGGGGGGACATGTCCTCCAGTACCAAGATGGCGTCGTCATAGTCCGTGTCGTAATACTCAGTCGAGTTGTTCTGATAATCTTCCTCCATCTCTGTGAGTAGAGAAAGGGGCCGTTAGCGGGCACTGGACTGGAACTAGCTGAAAGGCTGAGCACCAAGACCAACAATGGAGGAGGAGAGGAGGAGGAAGAAGAAGAAGAGGAGGAAGAGAAGGAGAAAAGGGGGAGGAGGAGAAGGAGGAGGAAGAGGTGGAGGAAGAGAAGGAGAAAAGGAGGAGGAGGAGAAGGAGGAGGAAGAAGTGGAGGAAGAGAAGGAGGAAGAGAAGGAGAAAAAGGAGGAGGAGGAGGAGGAAGAGGTGGAGGAAGAGAAGGAGGAAGAGAAGGAGAAAAAGGAGGAGGAGGAGGAGGAAGAGGTGGAGGAAGAGAAGGAGGAAGAGAAGGAGGAAGAGAATGAGGAAGAGGAGGAAGGGGAGGAGGAGGAGGAAGGGGAGGAGGAGGAGGAGGAGGAGGAGGAGGAAGAAGAGGAGGAAAAGAGGGGAAGAGGTGGGAGGAGAGAGGGGGGATGGGGGGCGAGGGGAGGAGCAACCCCCCGTCCCCACCACCCACAGGCCCTGAACGGAGTCAGACCAGTGTGAAGTTTCTCCCACTTTCTACGCTGCCATTTTATTTCTCAAACCAGCACCCCAACAGGTGCCACTAACGCCTGATCCTCGCAACAGCCCCAAGCGGTGAGGAGGTCAAGAAGCCCATTTTGCAGAGGACACCGAGGCCCAGAAAGCATGAGTCTCTTGCCCCAACCCTACAGCTAGAGCCGGTTGTCCCGAGACCACGTGTAGCCGCCCGCCTTGGGGCGTCATGAAGACTGCACGCGGTGCCTCGGGTGGGGACACAGCACTGCCACAAGGCACAGCTGCCAGGACTTGCCGGGGGCACGGACCCCTGGGGAGTCTGGAGGCAGTGCAGTGTGTGTGTGTGTGTGTGTGTGTGTGTGTGTGTGTGTGTGTGTGTGGTGGCGGGAGGTCCCAGGCCTCCATGCGCAATGCCTGCACTCAGCCTGTCCATCTCTCAGCGCCCCTGGGGGTGCCCTGCCTGAGACGCCCTGCCCAGGGAGAAGCGTCCTGGAGGATTCAGCGTGGGCACAGCACTGAGAAATGGGGCTGCCCCCACCTTGTCCGCTGAAGCTCTGCCCCCCCGCCGGGCGCCCCCATCTCCCCTTTCCGTCGCCACGGGGGGCATGCAGCGGCCCATCAAAGGCATCAGCCCCCCCACCCTGTGCAGACACAGGGGTCTGCTGTGCTTCTGTCCATCCTTCTGTCTCCAACAACTTCGACTTCCCTAGGGTTGCAGTGTTTCAGTTTGGTGAGGCGGGCGGGGGGGAGGGGGCGGGGTCCATGAGCATCACGTGGCTGCCCACACGCCATGCTGGGGGGTCCCGGGCACGGGGCTGGACGTGGCTGTCCCTCCAGCCGGGAAGGCTGCAGGTCGGTGCGACGGGTGTGTGCTCTGGCTCTGTGTCCGCTGGACTGGAGAGCATCTCCCCACCCTGCCCGCGGCCCCGGGGCCCCTCTTCCCCCAACCGCTCGGGCCTCGGCCTCACGCTCCCGTCTCCTGGGGCCTCTCCAGACACTCACCACTCTGCTTGCACAGCCATCTGGCGACGGTCAGGGGCACGCGGGGAGGACAGTCTGCCAACAGCTGGGCGCCATCGCAGCCAGGCAGGCAGGCAGGCAGGCAGGCGTGTCCAGGGCCAGCCACACCCCCCTTCCTGCCCCCGTCCCCCCAGGGAGTTGAGGGGAATAATGAGCTGTCCGGGCAGGGCTCCCGGGTTCCTCCTGTGACCCTCACTCATCCCAGAGTCAGCTCGGGGGCTCCCGGGTCCGGCCTCTCCACAGCTGGTCTCCCTCTGGGGTCAGTTCATAGAGGGGGACTGGGGGACTGGGAGCAGGGTGGGGATCATGCTTGTCACCTGGGCTGCTTGCTACTACCCCCTGCCCACTTACTGGACCTCGGTTGTGCAACCTGCACACAGAAAAGCTCATCTTTGGGCCCGCCTGCTTCCCGGGAAGGCTGGGGAGGACAGGACCAAAGCATTAAAGATGCACTTTGGGGTCTGGAGCGATAGCACAGCGGGTAGCCCACTTGCCTTGCACACAGCTGACCCGGGTTGGATCCCCTGCATCCTATAGGGTCCCCCGAGCACCGCCAGGAGGAATTCCTGAGTGCAGAGACAGGAGTGAGCCAAGAGCATCACCAGGTATGGCCCCCAAAGCCAAAGCCAATTTTTTTTTTGCTTTTTTGGGTCACACCCAGCGATGCACAGGGGTTCCTCCTGGCTCGTGCACTCAGGAATCACTCCTGGTAGTGCTCGGGGGACCATATGGGATGCTGGGGATTGAACCCTGGTCGGCTGTGTGCAAGGCAAACGCCCTACCCGCTGTGCTATCGCTCCAGCCCCAAAACCAAATTTTAAAAGACGCGCTTTGGGTATCAGAACTCAGAGGTGGTGACCCTCTTGTGTGGAGACAGTTGCGGGGGCCTGTCCCAGGCTCCCCCCACAGGGTTGGGGTCGTCCTGACCATCTCACCACCCCCCCACCCCCTCTTTAGAGGCTCAAGGTCAGGAAAATGCAGCCCTGTTCTCAGGATATCAGCACAAGCACTTGGGACTGGGGGATGGCAGGGACACCCCCAAACCCAACCCCTTGCCAAAGTGATGAGCCGAGAAACACAGATGAAGTCACAACTGGTCACACACTGTCGCTGCAACCCCCGGGGGTCAGTAGTTGAGGGTCATTTTGGGTTCCACGAACCTCCGTGAGCCTTGCAGCCCTGTCAGCATTTGCAAGACAGTGGTGGGGTCTTTACTTCCGTACTCCAGAGGCAAACTTCAAGTTCTTGATTTATTAGGGAAAAGTTCCAGGGAAAAAAAAAGTCAAGGGGTGGAGGAGGAGGTTGAGGAAGGGGAGGAGGGCCAGGGCAGCCCCAAAGTCCCAGGGAGATGTCCTGGCCGGGGGCCAGGGCGCAGGGAACAATGGAGGTCACGTTCCCAGAGGCAGAGTGTCAACGGCCTCCCAGCCAGCCTGGGTACAGGGTGTGGGTTGCGTCCCAGCCTCGCCCAGTCTTGCAGTGAGAGCCCCTAGTGGGAAACTGTGCCGAGCGAGAGGCTGCCAGAGACCTGTGTGCAGGCCAAGCCAGGGCCCTGGGCGCTGGGGGCTGGAGGTCACTGAACACCCGACCGGGGGAAGGGGACCACACATGCTCACGGTGCTTAGAAGCCTTGGACGGGGGCAGGGGAGGGCTAGAGCCATGGCACAGCGGGAGGGCATTTGCCTTGCACGTGGCCGGCGCTCGTCCATGGCCACTGCCCAGATGTGCTGTCGGCATGAGACTCTGCTGAGTCACACCGGTCAGGGTCGGGTAGGGAGCGTTTGCTTGGGGAGGCTACGGTGAGGTGGGCAGGGAACTCGGGGGGCTCCGGGGAGGGGACTAGCATGTGCTCAGAGGGGACTGTGGTTGCCAGGACCCCCTCGGCCAGCCCCGCCCCCAGGGAGAAGACAGCGCAGTCAGTCCAGCCCCCTGCCCCCTCAGACCACCTGTCCCCCATGGCAGACCGTGATGGGGGACGGGTGGGGTCAAGGTCACACCCGGTGCCCCCAGAGAGCAAAACCCTTTATGAAACAAGCCTGGCCGACACCCTTACTGCTTCCCAAGGCCAGAGGGGAAACTGAGGTGGAGGGAGGCGAAGGAGCGAGTCGGAAGCCCAGGTACCCCACCCCCACCCACCCCCAAGTCCGAACGGCCCCTTTGGACGGAGGAGGAAGCTCAGACCGGGCTGGAGCCTGCAAGGCTGCCCTCCTCACCTGCCTCCTCAGAATATTCTAGAAGCCTGTGGTCTCTGTGTGACGGCCTCAGAACCCCAGCGAGCAGGGAGCAGGGCTGGCCGGCACGTTTGACAGGCGGAGCCCGACTGAGCGTTGTCCCCCCTCTTCCTCATCTGGGCGTCCGTTGGGGTCCCTCGCACTGTCTGGTCCCGGCTGCCCCTGGGGGAGCACCCCCTGCTCCTCCATCCCCCTCCCCCTCGGCCCCACCCCTGGGACCCAGCAGCTCCTCCCTCCCGCGTCAGCCCCCCCTCTCGCTCCCCAGGCCCACCTCTGGCCAGAGTGGCGGGTGCTCCCTGCGCGGGCCTTATCAGGGCCCGTGGGCGTGGGAACGGGCTGAGGAAACTGGAAACCCGCCCCTCTGCCTTGGCCCAGATCCCCACTCCCCCGCCCGTCCCCAAAACCAGCCCCTTCTTCTCCTCCAACCTCTGAAAGGCTGAGGATGGGCCCCCCAGGAGGAGGATCCTGTTTTAGCTGGGAAAACCGAGGTCCCGGGAGAGGCCCTTCCCCCAGCGCCCAGAAAGGGACCCGGGATGGGCCTGCGGGCCCTGTGCCCTCCCGAGGCCTGGAGCTCAGCCTGCGCTGCCCACCCCCTGCCCGCTGCTGCTCTCCCCAGAGACCGGCCAAGGGAGGCGTGCTCGGAGAGAGGGGGCAAGCCCAGGTCACATGGCCAGGACTGGAACCCAGGTCTGGCTCCTTCACCTCGCCCAAGATCCCAGCCTCTGCCCCTGTGGGGTCCCCCCTCACCACTCCTCCAGCCCCCCCCGCCCCCCCCCCGCACATCCTCATCTTTGCAGGTCGGCCCACAGCTTGAACTCATCCTCCGGGGCGGACGAAAGGAGGTTCTTCACAGACACGCACACACACACACACACACACACACACACACACACAGACATACTCTCTCTCACACACACTCACAGCCACTCACACACTCACTCACACACTTACAGACTCACACACACACACATTCACACACTCACACATGTACTCACACACACACACACACACATAGACATTCTCTCACACACACTCACATACTCACCCACTCACAGCCACTCACACTCACACACGTACAGACTCACACACACACTCACACACATTCACACACTCACACATATACTCACACACTCACACACATTCACACACTCACACATATACTCACACAAACACACTCACACACACACTCACACCCGCTCACAGCCACTCACACACACTCACATGCATACAGACTCACAAACATTCACACACTCACAGATACTCACACTCACATATACACTCACACACACTCACATATACACTCACACTCACACACACAAACGCACACACAGACTCACACAGACTCACACACATACAGACTCACACTCACACACACAGACTCACACACACTCACACACATACAGACTTACACTCACACACATACAGACACAAACATTCACACACTCACACATACATTCACATACACTCACACTCTCACACTCACACACAAACACACACACTCACACACACTCACGCACGTAGATTCACACTCACTCACACACATACAGACTCACACACATTCACACACTCACACATATGCACTCACACACTCACACACACTAACACACACTCACACTCACACACTTTCACACACACTAACACATACTCTCACACAGTCTTATACACACATTCTCTCTCACATACACTCACACTCACACACACTCACACACATACACACACACACACGCCCAGATTCTTCAACACATATGGAGGGATTACAATTCCTCGACCCTCCGCTCTCCGGGAACCCCGAAACCACACACCCCCACAGATGTTCCAGCTGCACGCCTGGCAGCAGCCCCAGGACAGAATTAGCTCCGTGTCTGTCGGGGAGTTTCCTCCAGGGCCTCGCCCACGCCGGGCCGGCTCTGACTCATGCCGTGGGGCCGGGAGACCAGTTGGCTTTGGGTCTGGCGTGGCCCATTCGGGTGAAGGGCCCGGCCAGGATGGGGGAAGTGAGTGGGGAGGGGCAGCGTGGAGGGGTTTCACGCCCGGGGCCCGGGGGTGCTGGCCAGAGCCCCAAACGTCCCTCCAAACCACCCGCCACCATCTGCATCTGCCTTAGAACTCCGGGCCTCTCCGGGGCGTCCTGGCCCAAGCTGCTTCTCTGCTCTACACCAGGTTCACCCGTAGGAACAATTTCTCGATTTCTTTTCTTTTTGTTTTTTTCTTTTTGGGTCACACCCGGCGATGCTCAGGGGTTCCTCCTGGCTCTGCACTCAGGAATCCCCCCTGGCGGTGCTCAGGGGACCCTACGGGATGCTGGGAATCGAACCCGGGTCAGCCGTGTGCAAGGCAAACGCCCTCCCAGCGGGGCTATTGCTCCAGCCCCCAACTTCTCAATTTCCGTTCTGGGGGGCTGGGAGAGGACTCCCAGCGATGGCTCTGCAGACCAACCTGGTGGGCTCGGGACCACCGGGGCTGCGGGGGTCCAACTGGGGCTGGTCGCAGGCAAGGCCAGCGCCCTCCGTATGTACTACTCCTCGGGCCCCTGATCTATAGGGACAATGTCAGTTTACCCCTTGCCCTCTGACCTCTGACCTCCAGCTGAGTTAGACTCTTGTGTCCTGGTGGGGGCTGATTCCCCAGGCTCCCACCCCCGCCTCGAGTGTGAAAGTCATGAGCTCCTTGGCCCCTTGGTCTGGGGTCTGAAAGCTGAGCCCCTGCTGCTGTTCCGTCCCTCTGCCGTGTACCCCTTTCCCGTCCCCCACGCCTGAGCTCCCTCTTGGGCGTGGCCTCGCTTCCCGCATGACCCTCAGGGAGAAACTGGCCTCTCGGGGCTGCCCTCCCACGCCCCCTGTCTGTCAGCACCTTTCTTCTCGTCCGGAGAGGCCCCAGCCTTGGCAAGAGGCCGCCTCACCACTCCACATCCCCAGAATTCCATTTTCAACCTGACCTAGTCCCTGGAGAGAATGTTTTCCCTCACGTAGGGGACAATTAATAAGATTCCGAATGTCCGGATCTGAGAGGCAGTTCAAAGAGCTGGAGCCCGCGAGAGGCCCGCTTCCGGTCCCCGGCACCACCTGGGCTCCGAGCTCCCTTGGTGTGGCTCCAGCAGCCCGGAGCATCGAACTGCTGGCCTGATGCAGTGAACGTGGACAGTAACAATCTCCAGGCTCCCTGACACACGCACGGTCTTCTTTTTGTCTCTCACTCAGGAGCACACACAGAATTTGAGGAAGCTCTTAAAGGGGGTCACATCCTCATGCGAAAAACGGTGCCCCACATGCTGCAACCCTGCCAAGAAGGTTCGGCTGCAGGAGAGAGGCCGGTGCTGTCCGACCCACTCACAAGGAACCCGAGAAAACAGGCTGGAGCGGCAGTTTAGGGCTTGGGGACTTGCCTAGCGTACAGCCGACCCGGGCCCCCTGGCACTGCATATGGTCCCCAGAGAGAACAAGACCAAAGCAAATTCTGGAAAGAATTAGAAAATACTTTGGGATTCTATTAAAAATTGTGAAAGTCCAAGGACGATAGAAAATAGAGAGTCAACAAGCGGCCACGGAAGAGAAGAGGAACGGGGAGGAATGGGAGGTAAGGGGTCAGTCGAGGGCCTCAGAGCGAAACCAGGATCTGGGGGTCAGCCTGACACAGCAGGCCCAGTCGTGGGTCTGTTAGGCTGTAGACCTGAAATCAAAGCGACAATGATGCAAAGACGGGGAACGGCCACAAAATCGAAGCACACCGCCTCTCCAGCCTGAAGCGTCGGCGGCGTCTCGGGCCCTAGAACACGCTGGTCCAGGAGACCTGAGCAGCCGGCCCCCAGCTCGGGCTGGAACCCTAGCTCAGCAGCACGGCCGGCTGAAAGAGGGAGTGAGGGTCTGTTTCTTCACAAGCTGAGCCTTTGCTTTTGTTTGCGGGGTTTCATGGGAGATGGGGGTTGCCCAGGGTCGTGCTTGGGGGGCGGGGATGGAGCCCAGGGCTCTCACACACCGAGCCTTTGGGTCATCTCCCTGTCCCCACCCCCACCCCGGCCCCATCCTGCCATTTTACTGGACACCCGGCAGGCGGCACCGTCCCCACCAAGTCCTCCTCGGCGTCCTTGGCCGCTGGGCAGAGGGCAGGCAGCCTGGGCAGCCCCCACAAACAGCTGGGCCCTGGCTGCAGCCCACTGGTCTGGGAGCCCAGACGCCTAATCCCTTGAAGTCACTTAATCCCTTGAAGCCAGCCTGGAGCCGCTCACGCAAATAATCCCCGAGTGTGTACACAGGGCCTTCCAGGGAGGCCCGGCGGGGGCGCTGCCCGGGCGGGCCCTGACGTAGTTGGGTCAGGATGTAGCCGGACAGGCCTGCACGGGTGGTCGCTGCCTCCCTGAGAGGAGTCCACTTGTGTCCACTGTGCCTGCAGCTCATGTCCACTGTGTTCCGCAAGACTCACCCACAACGGGGACGGGGCACCCAGATGCAGGCATCATGGTCCTGGCCTGGGGCTCTGAAATCCAGGCCAGCAAAGTGTCCCCCTTTGGCCACGAGGGCCACCCTGACACTGCCTCTGCTTCTCCCTGAGTCCCAGAGAAGTCTGGGTCGGGGCGGGGCAGGGGGCCCGACTGTGTGCAGGGGCTATGTGCTGAGACCACGTGCAGGGGCCATGGCAGGCAGCCTGGGCTGTGTGCAAGGGCTGTGTACAGGCTGAGCCGCGTGCACGCCTTAGTAGGGAGACACGCGGGGAGCCCTGGGTTGCCTCTAGCTGGACCCCACCCCTTGCCAGGCCTCCGCCCGAGCCGCAGCGAGGATGGCGCCTGGGAACGGGAGTCCAGTCTGCCCAGGAAGAGGGTTAGAAGGGCCAGGGCCAGACTTGCCCAGAGAGGCGGATCTTCTGTGGAGCCCACGGCAGGACACGGAGACGCCCGTGACCAGCCCCAGCCCCTTCGGGGCACAGGGGCCACTGGGGAGCATTTCCAAGGCGAGCTGGGGGCCCCTCTGTAGAGCAGGGAGAAGCTTGGGAGCGGAGAACACGGCCGGGTGCGGCCAGGGCTGCCCTCCCCCGCGCCGCCCCTCAGGCCAGATGTGGCCACAGACGGAGAGGACGCGCTGGCCACGGCCACCTCCAGCCTGACCCTCCCTCCCCGGCTCCCCCGGCCTCTGCACGTGCCTCGGCAAAGCGTTTTTCCACTCGACCCAACTCCAGGATCGAGCTCTCGGGCCCCCTCGCAGTGGGGGGCTTCCAGTGGGGGCGGTGTGGCAGCCACACCTGAGTTCCGCCTCTGAGACTTGGGGAGGACACAGGGGCCACAGGATGAAGGAAAAGGACCCGACGGGCGGGCCAGCCCTGCCGAGCATCCCTGGCAATGCCAGGTGCCCCCGGAAGCAGAGCATCCGGCTTCCCCTCGTGGGAAGGGACCCCTGGAACCCTGCTATCCATCCCGCAGGTCAAGATTTCAGCACCCGCTCCAGCCCTGCCTCCTGTGTGACCTGGTCCAGGCTACTGCCCTTCTCTGAGCCTCCAGCAAGGGATCAGAGACGCCAGGCCAAGGACGGGCTTGGTATCTGTCCCGGTTGCCGATTTGGTGGGAAAACATGGGCCATGGCTCCCCCGGGGCCGAGAGGAAGCTGACGTGTCTGGCTCCTCGCTCCTGCACATCTGCCCAGGGCAGCCCCGCCTGGGCCCCTTGCTCCGCTGGCTCCAGGCCGGCTTGTTCTGGAAGCTTCCTGACTCTGGCCCGAATGTTCTCCTTCCCGGCCCCTCCTGGGGGGAGGTGAGCTCGGCACGCCCAGGGTTCCCGGCGTGTGGTTTGGCACCTGAGCCTGGGAGAGCTCAGAGGACCTCAGAGGCCTGATGGGAGGGACAGGAGGCCCCAGACACGCTGACTCAAGCCCCTGGGAGTCTGAGACGCTTCCGGCAAGACGGTCCGGCCCCGGGCTGGAGGGAAGCCTCCAGCATCCGGGTCCCTC
This sequence comes from Sorex fumeus, assembly GCF_029834395.1. Taxonomy (NCBI): domain Eukaryota; kingdom Metazoa; phylum Chordata; class Mammalia; order Eulipotyphla; family Soricidae; genus Sorex; species Sorex fumeus. The sequence goes on from NW_026606082.1 coordinate 687,228, forward strand.
ACTCGGGTTCTCGGACCCTTCCAGCTGCTGCGTCCACAGCTGGGGTGCACCGGGCCGGGGTGGAGGGTCACACCCCTTCCCTCGGGAGCTGGGCCATGACCAGGGAGAGATGGACAAGACCCTGGGGAGAAAGTCTGGAAGCGAGCGCGTGGCCGCCCGGCTGTCTGGGTTCGAATCCCTGCTCTGCCCCCGGCATCCAGGTGAGGCGGGCATGCCCCCACCCCTCTCTGGGCCCTCGTCTCCCCATCAGAAAAGCAGGGGTGTCGGCCACCCCTGGGTCCCAGGGCTGAGAGGGAGACTGAACGCGCTGGCAGTGGTCAGAGGGCAGAGACATGACGGTTCCGTGGAGGCGTGGCGCGACGTTCCAGAAAAATCAAACGGCAGGAGGAAAAGTCCACAGTGGACGTGGGGGCTGCTTTTCCCAGCAGAGAGCTCTGCGGGGGTTGGGGGTGGGCCCCAAGTCCCGGGCTTGGAGAAGAGAGCGTGCATCTCTCTGTGAACAGGAGGACACCTACCCAGGGCCCTGGGACATTGCTGGGCTTGCCATCCTGGCCCTGTTCAAGACAGGTGGAAGGTGGCCAAGGAAACCAAGGGGCACTTCCTGGAAGAGGTGGCTTCCGAGCAGAGCCTTGAGGGGTTGGCTTTGACAGGAAGCTGTGGGCAGAGGAGGGCTTCCTCAGCAGGAAGTGTGTGTGCAAAGGCCCTGAGGCATGACAGAGGGAGAAGGACAGGAGACAGGTCCAGAGTGGGAGGCCACCCCCATACCAACTCGATTCTGAGGGCCACTGGGGGCCATGGGAGGTCTCGTGCAGGGGGTGCTCTGTCTTCCTAACATGCTCCCACTTTAACCCCTCTGGCTACCCTGGGGGTGGCATGGGGGGCAGGGGCTGCTGACAGGAGCCTGGAAAGGGCCTGATGACCCAGGTGAGGCTCCTTCCTCCCCTCCCCGACCCCTCAGGGCCAGGGAGCCCCACCAGAGCTGAGGTGCCCAGCCCCGGTTCCTTGAGGATTCCCCCCTAGGGCTACAAGGTCAAACTCCCCTCCAGAACCATTTCCACCGCAACTGCCAGTGCTCAGAGGAAGGTGTTGGCCCCGCCTCACAGAGAGAGCCCAAGGGGCCTTTGTGGGAGAAGCTGGTGAGAGGTGAGACCCAGCCAGGCCAGGCCTCCAGGAAACCTGGTCACCAAGGGGTGGGGAGTCAGGTAGGGGCCCTGGGGCATCCAGAAACAGCAGCTTACAAGCGTGGGGGGGGGGGCGGGGGGAGTTCGTAGAGCCCCCCTGGAAGATGGACTTGGATGAGGTGAAGGAACAGTCTCTGGGGCCTGAGTTTCGGATTCCAGAGAGGCACACCCCTCCCCGCATGGGAGAAGGAGGCCCTGAGGCTCTGCTTCTCACCACTCCTCCCTGTTGTCATCCAGACAAAATCTGGGGCTGGAGAGACAGTCCCCGAGCCCGCCAGGAGTGACCCCTGAGCACAGAGGCAGCAGTAAGCCCTGAGTACTGCTGGTCCACCCCCAAAGGGACAAAACCTGCCCGGGGATCTTTATCCTTAAGTGATGCTATTGGGGAAAACCTGGCAAGCTCCCAGTGAAACACAGTAACAAGTTTCACAATGTTACCAGCCGCTGCTCAAACACAATGATACAGTGATGCGATTGGAGGGTGGGGCCTTTGGGAGTGGTGGGGTCCTGGGTAGCTCCAGGAAGGTGCCGGCTCAGAGGACTCCTGGGCCACCTAGTGAAGGCCCCAGAGGACGACAGTCACGGAACCCAGAGGCCACCAAATCTGCCACGGCTTGATCTTGGGTTTCCCAGCCACCGGAACTGCAAGGAATTTCCTTTGGTTGGTTTGGTGTTTGGGTTTTGGCCCCACCCGGTGGTGCTCGGGACTTAGCCCTGGCTCTGCATTCGTGGATCACTGCTAGCATGCTCGGGAGACCATACGGGGTGCCAGGGATCGAATTCCTGTTGGCCGAGTGCAAGGCAAACATCCCACCCACTGTCCTATTGCTCTGGCCCTTCCCTTCTTTTTTTTTTATAAGCTCTATAGTTTATGGTGTTTTTTTTTTTAATTTAATTTTTATTAAAAACACCATGATGGGCTGGAGTGATAGCACAGCGGGTAGGGCGCTTGCCTTGCACGCGGCTGACCCGGGGTTTGATTCCCAGCATCCCATATGGTCCCCCGAGCACCGCCAGGAGTAACTCCTGAGTGCAGAACCAGGAGTAACCCCTGAGCATCGCCAGGTGTGACCCCAAAAGCAAAATAAATAAATAAGTAAAATAAAAACACCATGATTGACAAAGCTGTTCATTACACAGTTGGTTCAAGCATTTAGTATTCCAACACCAGGAGTGACCTTCCCTTCACCAATACTCCCTGTCTACCTCCCAATCCCAGCCTGCCCCCATAGGCACATAACAAATTTACTTCATATTGCTTATTCCAACAAAACTTAAGATCTGGCAAAGAGAATGATCAGAAAATAAATCAGTAAGAGCCCACTAGTGGATTAATTGGTCAATGACTTTGACCTATGCAAATAAGAAAACTGAAACCACTGAATACAACACAATTTTATATGCCAATTCCCATTTATGTTAGTTTTTGCCACAGCAGCCCAAGACTTGATGACTGAAATTGTGGAACGCACCAGACTCAACCAGCCAGTACCACCAGGATGGCAGGAATGCCGTACAATACAGTCGGTATAATTGTTCTCTTTTGACAGAAGATATTAAGGCACAGAGAGGTCAGGCCACCTGCCTGGGGCCACACAGAAACGACTGGACTAGGATTTAGACCAGCTCCAGTTCCCCACCCACTCTTTTATTCCTCCCCGCTTGTTTCTTGGCCTTTCCTTCTAGCACTCCTTCGGGCTGCTCCAGGCAGCAGGCAGCAGGAAGGACTTGGTCAGGTGGGTGGCACGGTGCAGGGCCTGGGCCCTGTCCTCCTCCTGGTGTATGGTCCCAGAAAGGAATTCAAACAAAACTCAGACATAGGTGGGTCTGCATCCCTCCTGAAACAGCAGGAATGCTGGCCTTTCTCCCAGAGAAAGAGGGCGGCCGCTTCCTGGTGGCCCTCAGCAAACCCCAAGCTTTGGATGAGCAGAGCCCCGGAATGCAAGGACCCTTATTCCCAGTGACCCAGGAGCAGGGCCATTCATTCATCCACCAAACAGCCCATCTCTCCATGGGAAGCCACCCCTTCCCCGGCCAGTGGGAGGAACCTGGAAAGGCCTGGCCCCACCCCCTGCTCAAGTCTGGTCAATGAAAAGACCTCATCCTCTGGCACCAATCACTTCTTTGGGAATTGGGCACGTGACCTACAGGGGCCCAATGAGAGGCTTCCCTGGGAGTCTTGTTGAAACTCCGGGAGAGGCGATGGGGCCTGCTGCTGAGTTAAAATCTCTGTTAAGATTTGCCTGAGGGGGGGATTGCCCTGCCACAGAGACAGGGGGGATGGGGGGATGGGGGTGGGAGGGATATTATCCATGGTGGTGGAAAATGGGCACTGTGGAGGGATGGGTATCTGATCATTGTATAATTGAAACCAAAGCACAAAAAATTATAAATCTACAACTTTAAAATAAATAAAATAAAATAAAGGGGAAAAAAAAAAAGATTTGCCTGAGGGACTGGAGCCACAGCACGGGGGTGGGGGGGGGTGGGGGGGGGGGGCTTTGCCTTACACGCTGACAACCCTGGTTCGACTCCCAGCATCCCATCGGGTCCCCTGAGCACTGCCAGGAGTAATTCTTGAGTGCAGAGCCCGGAGTAATAACCCCTGTGCATCGGCGGGTGTGACCCAAAAAGAAAACAGACAAACGGAAGATCTGCCGTGAACTACCACCCATGGCAGAGTTCAGCGGAAGGAGACCTGCACTGAAGGAAGCAGAGCTGGAGGCGGAGAACGACCAACCACAGGGAACCCCACGCGAGCCCTGGATATAAAGTTCTCCAGCCAATGATGGTCTTTCGCCGCTTTATCCAGTTCGAGTCGGAATTCCCTCTCCCGTAACAGAGAGAATCCTGACTCCCACACGGCAGTCCCGGCTCTGGCGCCCACCCTTCGACGTGGGACCTCACCAGAGTGCCTGCCCCCCACCCAGGGGTGGCTGGGAGAAAGGCTTTGCCTCCCACAGATCGCCCCCAGTCCGTTTGGAATGAAAGGCCCCTGCAGATGCAATAAAGCTTGCAAGGAAACCGAAGCGCCAACATCACCCCCAACTGGAGACCTTTTCTTCCCCTCCCGAAGCAGCCATGGGCCTGGCCCTGAGGCTGGTGCACAACCTGGGGAAGTGGAGGGAGGAGGCGTGAATCATAAATGTGTTCTAAATAGAGGCACTAATCAGAGCTGACATTTACTGGGGGCAGAGACTTCGGCCCGCTCGCAGCTACATCCCTGGCACCTTAAATAGTGCGTGACGCACTGGATGCACCCTAAAATTGGTTCAGTAAATCAGAGTGCCGACGGTGTGTGAGGCATACACATGCCATGGCCCAAACTTCCACAGTAGCATCGGGAGGTTCAAAGTAAGAAACCCGCGTTCAGAGGGGTGAGGTGACTTGCTCCGGGATGACCAGCTACACTGCTGCAGAAATCGTCTCCAGACCTCCGTGTCTGCTCAGAAAAGGGTCGTGGGGCGCACTGTGCGGGTACCCAGGAGAAGCAGGGAGGGAGAGAGGAGGGGGGGCAGGATGGAAGGAGGGCTGGGACACAGGGTGCTGGAGGCGGCGGCAGGGAGGGCGAGGGGGTGTGCCTGGTGGGGCAGGTCAGGGTTGTCATCGAGGGGGTCACAGTAGGCTGAAGGCATCGGGCGTGGGAGAGCCCTCAGGGCAAAATACCTGGCACTTCCACCCGTGCTCATCCCGCCCCACCCACCCCCAGAGTCCTCCCCTGCCTCTTGGTGGTGTTCATGTCTTCCCGACTCCCCGCCCCCCGGAGACCCCCCTGTGATGACAGCCTTTGCCACCCTCCCCCACTGCTTCCGGGCCTCCTGCCGAGAACCCCAGAGAGGCCCCTTTGCCCATTTCTGGGACCCCCGCCGCTTAGAGCCACAAGCAGCAACCTCTGTCGCTTCCAGCACCCCAGCCTAGAGCCATGGGCGCTATCACCGCTGCCTTTCCATACCTCACTTCGCTCACTCCAGCCTCCCCCCAGCCCTGATGACCACCACCAGTGAAGAAATGGGAGCCCAGAGAAGCCAAGCAACTATCCTGAGGTCACACAGCTGGGAAAAAAAGGAGACGGAACTTGGAACCCCAAACCATGTATGTTCCTCACACGATGAAGAGGGCTTGCTCTGAAGCCAGAGCACCGGAAGCTGAATCCCAGCCCTGCCCCTTACACATGGGTCAATCACGGATATGTAGAGGGAATTCTCAGCCTCAGTTTCTCTCCCTGTAGTGAGGAAGTTTTGCTCTCTCAAGGAGTGATCTTTGGCTTAAGTGAGAGACGGATCTACAAAGTGCTGAGAATAATGCCCGGCCGGGGTGGTTCTCTGCCACAGTTCCTGTTAGGGTTACTCTGAAGAGTGACTATGAGGGGCTAGAGAGACACCACCCTGGGTAGGGCTCTTGCCTTGCACACGGCCAACTCAGGTTCGATCCCCAGCATCCCAAATGGTTCCCAGAGAACCGCCAAGAGTGAGCCCTGAAGCACCAAATGAAGGGTGTTTGGAGGATGCTCCCAGGATGGGAGATGCACGTTGAAAGTAGATTGTAGACGAAACAGGATTGCCACTCCATGCCTCTTTTGCAGACCACAACACCCAAAAGGAGAGAGAGAACAAAGGGGAATTTCCTGCCACAGAGGCGGGGGGATGGGGGGAATGCGGGGTTGGAGGGATACTGGGATCCATGGTGGTGGAAAATTGGCGCTGGTGGAGGGATGGGTATTTGATCATCGGATAATCGAAATCCAAGCACAAAAATTTGTAAGTCTACAACTGTACCTCATGGTGTTTCACTAAAATTAATTTTAAAAAAAAGAGTGATCCCTGAGTGCAGAGCCAGGAGTCAGCCCTGAGCACAGCCGGGTGTGCCCACCCCTCCCCCTTCCCCCTCCCCCCGCCCAAAGAGTGAAAAGGATTCTTACTGTTAGCTTGAATCCTGGCTAGACGCGCACGATTATCCTTGTCCCAAAGCCTAAAGATAAGAACAGCTTGTCTTCACTGTCCCCTGCCCCCCAAGCCTAGCCCTTACTTGTTTAAGTTTACAGATAAGACAGGAGGTTCCGAAGGCCTGAGTTCAGACTGCAATGCAGGGTCCTGGGCCCCATCCCCAGCACTTCCTGGTCCCCTGCGTCCCCCCCTCTCCCCAGGAACAACTTCTGAGCACTGGGCTGAGAGTGGCCCCCCACTAGCACCGGCAGGAGGGGGGAGTCCCCCAAAATACAAACAAAGGAAGAAAGACAGTGGGTTTGGGGACCTATGAGGGGGGCTGGAGCCCATAGCCTGCCAGCCACCCCCCTAAGAGTCCGCTTCCCCCTTCCCTCTAAAATCTGCTTCCACACAGACCTCTGAGGCCCGAACTCCACCACCTCCCGCCGCAGCTGGTCATAATATCCTGAAGCTGGTGCTACAGATAGGCTGACCACCCAGTCCCGTCTCTCCCTCTCAGCCGCACTGGCCCTGGGCTGAGCCAGGGTCTGTAGTTAGGGAAAGAATGAGTGAGCGCAGACACGGAACTGGCTGTCTTCACGAAGCATCACAGCTCTGTGAAGACGGTCATTTCTCTGAGAAAGATAGGCCATGGGTTTTTGCGGGTCACTTTTTGGATGAGTGGAGGACGGTCAAGGATGGTTTTGAGTTGCCCATGTCCTTTGGTTTGGCAAGGAAAGGGAAGGGAAAGTCTGGAACGGTCTCAAAGCTCCTGGAGAATTGTGACCCGTTCCTGAAATCCCCGAGGCTGGAGTCTCGGGCGCAGATGGCCTGTTGAGTCCTTTGGAATTCAGGGAGGGTCCAAGTGGCTGGGCCTGGCCGAGGGGCGCTGAGTTCCCTCTTCCCGTTTTCCTGCAGGCTGGCGAAGAGCAGACCCCAGGCTGTGCCCCTCCAACCTGTCCCAGGAAGGGAGGGAGGGAGTCTGGAGCAAGGGACGGGCTTTACTAGGTCAGCGAAGGGAAGCAGAGACATCCCCCCGCCATAGACTGGGGGTGGCCGCCCTCCTATTTGCCACTGGACCCCTCTGAGCATTTCTGTCTTTCCCGTCCTATCCTTGCATGTTCCCCGGAGGGAAACTGAGGCCTTGCTTCCAGTGCCAACTCTGCTGCTCATTTCCAGAAACCCCTCCATGCATCTCTCCCACTCTGAGACGCAAACTCTCAGCGCTTTCAGACCCTGAGCTGTGGGTGCCCACCGGCCCCCCGAGGAGGACAGCGGGGATAATGAACCCCAAGCCAGCCCTGGGCCAGCGAGGTCGGAGGAACACGGAGCTGGATGTCCAGCCTGACTCCAGCATCAGTTTCAGGAGCTTTTCTTCCCCGAAGTCAAAGGAGAGGAGCCCTGGAGTCCTCGCTAGCTCACTGCAGGAAGCAGATGTGAGGTCTGGGGGTTCCCCTACCACCCCCAGAGTCAGGCTGATCCTGTAATTAAGTGCTTTGGGCATGAGGCACTCACATAAAAGACCCCCAGCTGGGGGGCCCCCAAGATCTGCTTGTTTGAGCAGAAAGCAAAGAACTTCAGGGTGGGAACGTGACTCAGCGGTAGAGAGCGCTTGCCTTTGCATGTGAGGCCGGGGTTCCATCCCCAACTCTGGGCTGCACATATTTTAAAAGCACTTACTTGTTCCTGGAGGAAGGGTCCTCTGGGTTCTTGAGGGGCTCTTCCTGCTGGGGGCCGCTGGAGTCAGACCTTGGGCTGCAGAAGGACACGAACCTCACCTGGTCCTCGAGGTGGCCTGGCCACAGGCGAGAAGCGGGCGCGGAGCAGACACCTTTAGAAGGCGGGTGGGGAGAATGGCCCGGGTTCAGACTCAGGATGGGGCGGCCGCCCCTCCCTGACGCCCGCATGCCCCCGGCGTCACGTCCACAGCGGAGGGGAGAGGAGGAGGGGCTGGTAATCCCTGTGTCCACCCAGCCTGCCCCAGTGAGTCAGAGCCTGGAATGCAACAGCACAGACTCCCCGGACCCCCCCCCCCCATCCAACCCAAGGCTTGCTTAAGGGGCACCACACACAGAGTCCCCCTACCCAGGTGCCTTCACACCTGGCTACACCCACAAAATAACGCATGCACCTGAAAATCAGAAGCGAACACTGCAAAAGCGAGCACTCACTCGGAGGGTGGGGGGGTCCACCCAGGGCAAGCGGGAGATTCAGGTGATGCTCCCACCCTGTTCCCCAGAGGGTGTGGGGTGCCCCTCTATTGTGGGGGCTCATTTGCTCGTTCCTGCACACCTGCGCTGGGTGCAGTGGCAGTGAGATGCTTCCTGCCACCCACCCCATCATCTCATCACACCTTCTCCCAAGGGCTGTGTGTCTCCTCCCTGCCGCCCCCCACCGCTGGGACCCCGGCTGAGGCCACTGGGAAGCAGTTGGTCCATTTCATCCTCCAGAGAAGGTGGCAGCCTCTGAGAGGGACGGAAGGAGGGAGGAGGGAACAAGAGGGTGGGGGGCCATGAGGAGGGACCCAGAGTCTCACTCAGCACCCCGGGCTGGCAGGGGAGACCCAGACCCCTGACCGTGCGCTCCTCCTAGAGATATAAGCAGCCCATGTCACCCCCAGCGTTCCGTAGGACACTGTGGAGAAGCCGGCCAGCCAGAGCGGTCTGCAGTTCCCAGAGCGAGGCTGAGAGTGAGGGAGAGAGGCCAGAGAGCAGGCATGGCACCGTCCCACTCAGGGCAGCCCGGTGCTGGGAACAGGGACCCAGTGTCCTGGGCACAAGGGGCTAACCTCCACCCAGCCTCCAGGCTAAAGCCCATCTCCCAGCTGGGCTCCCTGTTCCCCACTACAGGCTTTTTTTTTTTCGCTTTTTGGGTCACACCTGGTGATGCACAGGGGTTACTCCTGGCTCTGCACTCAGGAGTTACTCCTGGCAGTGCTCGGGGGACCATATGGGATGCTGGAAATCGAACCCGGGTCGGCCACATGCAAGGCAAACACTCTACCCACTGTGCTAGTGCTCCAGCCCCCCTCCAGACTCTGAACAACTAACGGTGGCAAAGACACAAAATAAAATGTCCCTGCCCCACCCCCCACACCCCACTGGGCATAATTTTACAGGAGAGGAGACTGAGTCCCAGACCTAGACAGCCTCAGAACTTAAAGCCACATGGTCAGATTTTGGAAGTTCCAGACAACGAGTCCCCCTGGCCTCTCCCACATCACCCCAGAGCACCCGGCCCAGCCTGTACCCCTCCAACCTGTCCCCGGGAGGGAGGGAGGGAGGGAGGGAGGAAGGAAGGGAGACCACAGCAAGGAAAGGGCTTTACCAGGTCAGCGAAGGGAAGCAGAAACCCCCAGGGTCCTCCTCGAGACCCAGCTCTCAGCTTGGGTGACCTGCTCTGCCCCAGCGCTCCGAAGGTCTCAGGTCACCACGGATGTGGGCGGGAGGGCCACAAGGCAGATGCTGGCCACCAATCGTGTCACCCTGCGGGCATTTTGGCCGCTGGCCAGCACTTTCCTTCGACAAGCAAACAAACCCCAAGTCCGCCCAATTCCACCCCGTGCGCTTGTAAGACGAGTGGGGGACAGAGAAGCAGGGAGGAAGTTGGAAGGATGAACTTCTCCTTCAGAGCTGACTCAGTCACTTCCTGCCCTCGGGTCCGAGTGAGCCAGGGAACGCTGCTGTGACCGGCCATCTGGAAGGCCCCAGGAACAAGGCTGGCTTCTCCCCACCCCAACTCGTTGAACCCCGGCTCCCCGGGCCCCAGAGTCAGGAGTGTTCTGTTCATACTCTCTCCACTAGATGCGAAGGTCTCAGGGAGACAGAAGCAGAGCTGGTGTCCAGTCACATGGGGGGGGGGGGGGTCAGGCTTGTGTGGAAAGGGTTCTCTCACACAATGTGAAGACACAGCCTCGTGGGGACGTGTGCCCAGACCCGGACATCACCATCACACAGGAGAGGAGCGTGGGGTTTTGTTTTGGTGGGCTTGGAGGCACACCCAAGCAGTGCTCAGGGCTGGCTCCTAGCTCTGTGCTCAGGATCACTCCTGAGGGTGCTTGGGGGTGCCAGGGATGGAACTTGGGTCGGCGGCATGTACGACCAACGCCCTACGACCTGCTGTACTCGCCCTGGCCTCCAGTTTCCAGGGCAGGAGGAAGTGGAGCTCGGGAAAGGGGGTCTGGAGAACAGCCCCCCCCCCGCGGTGCACTGGGGTGCTGCTGCGCCCGGGCCCCGGGAGGCCACAGAGAGAGCCAAGAAGGAGACACTCATGGCGCAGAAGGAGAAAAGCCAGTAGGTGGGCGACCTGAGACACCTGAGCCCTCACAGGCCCACCAGGATCAGGCCAGGGGGTGACGAGTGCCTGCCCAGCCCCCTCTGGACCCCCTTCCCTTGCCCAGGCCCTAATTCTAGTGTGGGGGGCGGACAGGGAGTCCCTTAGGCCAGGGGGCCCCTGGGTGGGGGGTGAGTCCAGGGACCGCCCGTGAGTGCCGACTCTGTCTCTGCTTCGCTCTCACGGCTCAGGACGAGGGTCCTGCGTCCCCTCCCACCCCCATCATCAGAATCCTTCACACTGACTGCAGCAACTGCCCATCCTCTGCCTGGTTCCATATAACAGCGTCCCCGGGCCTCTGTCCAGGGGGAGAATCTGAAGCTCAGAGCAGTGGCCGGTCCTGCCCGAGGCCTCAGCCAGGCTCAGGCTGACTCAGGCAACAGGGGTGGGGGGACGCTGACCTCCCCTCACTCCCTCCCCCCCACACACACACCCTGTCTCCTCCCCACCATCCTGGGCGCGGCAAGAGAGAGGCCCCGTTTGCAGACAGGAAGACCATCCGTCCCAAGAAACTCTTCTCCAGGACGCTGAGCTTTGAGACCAGACAGCCCCCATGGGGATAAAGCGCAGACAGACATGCCCTCGGTGACGTCAGAATCGCAAACTCGATTAGCTGTGGATGGTCTGGATTCTTGCGTGGGGTGAATGCCTAGGAGGGGGCGGCTTTGCCGAGAGCGGGAGGCTGTTCTGGGGGAAGGGGGTTCTGGACCGCCCTGGAGATGGGACGGGCACACCGCTGCCCAGAGCCGAGAAGACAGGAGGCCCCCCAGCGACCCCTGCCCGCCCACGCACCCATCGCCGATCCCCCGAAGGATCCTTAGTTTCTGTCCAGCTCCTGGCAGGAGGCAGGCCAAGTCCTCCCTGGAGTCAGCTCCGACGCTCCTGTCCGTTACGAAGTGCACTTCTCTGCCTTCTTCATCCCTGCAGTTCCTCGAGCAGAGAAGGTTCTGGACTGGCGCTAGAGCCAAGTCCTGCTTGGGGCAGTCACTTTGCTCAGCACCCAGCCCCATGTCCACCCCATGTCCCCTTTACGCCGCTCCACCCCATCCTGGTGATACGCCCATCTTCCCTCACATGGGGTGCCGGGCTTCGATCTTGGGTTGGCCTTGTGCAAGGCAAGAAAACACCCTACCCACTGTACTATCCTTCCGGCCCCAGAAGTGACACGAAACTGAAATTGGCTGGTCCGCCTCCCCCCCAACCAAATCTTTTATTTCCTTGTTTTGGGGTCACACCCAGCGATGCTCAGGGTTTCCTCCTGGCTCTGCACTCAGGAATCACTCCTGGTGGTGTAGCCCTTATGGGATGCCGGGGATCCAACCTGGGTCCGCCACATGCAAGGCAAACGCCCTGCCCAGTGGGTTTGCCTGCCTCTACCCCGCAAATCATTAAATGAAGATTCCAGATCGAGAGGAGGGTAATCCACCATGGGAGAGAAACTCGAACCCCCTGAGGGACCCAGGAGAGATGCTGTAGAGACTAGAGGAGCCGGCCCGTGAGGGGCCTTCTTGGGGTAGGGCGCGAACACACAGGAGACTCAGAAGCAGCATGGAGAAACTGGCGACGTGGCCAGAAGCATCAAGGCGGGCTCCGGAGGCCCTCGCTGGAGGAACGTGCTGCCCGCTGAGGCAAGAGAGTGGCGGCTGCCGGCTCCCGCAGCGCCAAGCACGGAATGACTCCTCCCTGGGGCTGTCTCATGGGAGGGGTGGGGTGGGACAGAAGCCCACCAGGGGCACGTGCATCGCCAGCCCTGAAACCCCGTTTTAGGGAGCCGAGAAGCGCTGTGCTCCCTGGGTCCGCGAGCCACGCTCGAACGCCTCCCCAGGGGGAGGCAGAAACAGTCTCGAAATCTTTGCTTGGGGCTGGAAATTGCTGTTGTTGGTACGGGGACACCCCCCGCCCCGCCCCCGGGCAGCCAAGTCTCGGCTCAGCCCTAGAGCCAGACATCCTCATGCCATCCAAACCACCTCGCCCAGCCGGTCCTGTTGCCGCCCCATCCACTGGCTCTGACCCGCAGGGCTGGAGAGTAGCAGAGCCACTCCCAGCTCAGCACTCAGCGGTCACTCCCAGCTCAGTGCTCAGCAGTGTCACTCCCAGCTCAGTGCTCCCAGCTCAGTGCTCAGAGGTCACTCCCGGCAGTGCTTGAGGGACCATGCAGTGTGGGAAGCAAACTGGCCCTCCCACATGCAAGCCGGCACTCAGCACATTAACTATCTCCCCAGCCCAGAAGCGGGGGGACTTGAATCCAGCTGAATGACACCTCAGTCAGGCCTCCATCCAGTGCCTCCCCGGCCCCCCAGTTAAATGGAAAAATCACCCCAGAAGCCCTCAGAGCTATTTACATCCATAGCTGTGCAGACTGACTGAGCCAAGAGTCCAACCCCGAAGGGCCATAACCTCTCTGAGCTCGAAACGTCCAGATCCCAGACCTGAACAGACGCTGATGAATATCTGGGGTCTTCGCTGTGACCAGCAGTAACAGCCCGCCCTCTGCCTCGAAGATGTCTGTGTCCTTTGCAGTATTGGTGCTGAAAGGTTATCAGGAATAGCCCTTATCTACTTTTAACTCTCAGATCTTGTCCAGGGTGATCGTTCCCAGCTCTTCTTGTCGTAGTGGGCTCTTCTCTGTCTTACCTGTGGCCGGCAGGGGATGGGGGGTGGGGGGTGATAGGAGGGAACCTGGGGACACTGGTGCTGGGAAACGTACACTGGCAGAGCAATGGGTGCTGGAACATTGTGTGATTGAAACCCAATCATGAACAGCTTTGCAAGGCTCTATCTCACAGTGATTCCATTAAAAAATAATAACAAAAAAAAAGATGGGATGGATTCTCAGATTATATTAGTATTTCAATCAATGAATTTCAGATAATAAAGTAAAGGCCCTCCCGTTGATCATCAATTTGCTCGAGCGGGCCCAGTAACGTCTCCATTGGAGACTTTGTTGTTACTGTGTTTGGCATATCGAATACGTCACGGGGAGCTTGCCAGGCTCTGCCGCGCGGGCGAGATACTCTCGGTAGCTTGCAGGGCTCTCCGAGAGGGGCGGAGGAATCGAACTCGGGTCAGCCATGTTGGCTGCGTGCAAGGCAAACGCCCTACCGCTGTGCTATCACTCCAGCCCTTCAGATAATAATAATAAAAAAAAATTGTGTCCTTCCCCTTATGCCCCAGCCCAGAACCTGAGAATCTGCTTCTGGCCCTGGGCTTCAGGCTCCTGCAACCAGGCTTAGTTAAGGACCTGGAGACAGGCGAGGGTCCCAGGTGGCCTTCCTGGCCAAGGGTATCCCTTGGTCCTTAGACATGAGCGAGGGGGCAGGAGGGCCGGGGGGGGGGGGGGACTCCATGTGAGGGGGGGAGGCTGACGCTGCTGCCTCTGATGAGAAAGAGACCCTTGTCTTGACCTTGAATGGCCCCGGCAGCAGGAGCAGGCAGGGGAAGCAGCTTTCTCCGCCCGCCCACCCACCCGAGGACCCCAGCCCGCCCTTCATCCCATCCCAGGGAAAGTCCTCTGGGACCCGGGCGGGCAGGCAGGAAGTGGGTGTGAGCCGCTGCCAGGCGCAAGGTTTGCGGGAAGCTCTGAGTTCCGCTTCGGCTCGCAGGTGCTGAGGGGCGTTCAGACACATTCCCGCGACAGGCTGAGGGGCCGGCCTGGTCATCCCTCGCCTTTGTCGCCCCCAGACCACTCGCTGAACACGGCAGAGGCCTGGCCAGCCGCTGGTGCTAGAAATCCAGACCCGGGACCGAAGGGGCTCGCTCCCACCCCCTTCCACCCCATGTGCGGCAGGGGGGCGCCTAGTCCAGCACCGGAGCCTGGGTCTGCCCGGCCCCACCCGCCCCGGAAGAGGAGAAGCCCCCAATTGTGCTCCTTCTCATTTCCTGCGCTCTCGACCCAACCCCCTGACGGGCAGAAGTTCCGGGAAAGCAAGAGGACTCAGGCCATGTACCCCGGGGAAGCGAAAGTGATTCCAGTACTCAGCCTGGGGAGTGGCTTTCACCCTGACAGGCCCACCGCGGGTATTTCCAGGGGTCAAGGGTGGCCCCCAACGCCCCCCACCAGAACCCAGCACATGGGTCCAAGACCCCTTTCCCCGCCCGGAGCCCCAGTCTCCAGGGGGACATAGTGCACTTTGGTGCCATCTCTTGAGACCTGACATGGGAAAGCCAACTCGAGCGGGGGCGGGGGAGGTTCTGCCCATCGGAACCTCCTGGACACCATCTGGAGGCTGTGACATCATGGGCAGGGGTCCAGCCATCTGAGGTTGGACGGGGGCTAGGGAGACAAGGAGGGCTGAAGTCCAGAGCACTGGACTTGGAGTCTCGGCTGAGGTCATCTGCCCATGATGCCCTCCTTGGGCACTCCGCACCCATCTATCTATTCGTCCAAGTTCCTGGGCTCTGCCTACGTCACCTAAACCATCACTGTCACTGTCACTGTCCTCCCGTTGTTCATTGATTTTCTCGAGCGGACCCAGTAATGTCTCCATCGTGAGACTTTGTTGTTACTGTGTTTGGCATATCGAATATATCACAGGGAGTTTGCCAGGCTCTGCTGGGCGGGCGAGATGCTCTCGGTAGCTTGTGGGGCTCTCCGAGAGGGGCGGAGGAATAGAACTCGGGTCGGCCGTGTTGGCTGCATGCAAGGCAAACGCCTTACCCACTGTGCTATCGCTCCAGCCACCTAAACCATAATTTAAAAAATAATAATAACTGGGAGAGAGAGAGAGAGAGAGAGAGAGAGAGAGAGAGAGAGAGAGAGAGAGAGATCACAGCCAGGAGGTGCTTGTCTTGCACAGAGCCAAAGCTGGTTCGATGCCCGGCACCACACAGGGGTCCCCCAAGCACCACCAGGGGAGGTCCCTAAGCACAGAGCCAGGGGTAAGCTCTCCAGAGTCACACACACACGAGAAGAATCATCATGATGATGTTTCATTAAATTTCAGTTAGAGGCTCTGGGCTGTGTCTCACACAGGCACACGCCTCGTGAGATGCCAGAGAGAAGAAAATGAACTGATTTCCTCATTTTGCCTCAGCCAAGCCCTGACACAGCACAAAATGACGGCAAACCCACAACGTCCCCCTCTCTCTGTGCCAGGAGGGGGGACTCATCTGGGAACCCGGAACCCCAAGTTCTGAACCCCCTCGCCCCCGGGGAATGTCACACGGCATCCCTAGGAAGGGCCCTAATCAGACCAATCCTGCTGGTGTCTGTGATCCCCAAGGGCAGGCAGAGAGCCTGGGGGCTTGCTGACGCTCTGTGGGGTTCAGGAATGTTCTGGAAGGTCCTCGGGGAGCGTGGACAGAGGTGATGTTGCAAGCGGGACCGATGGCTCCCAGCTGTCCGGGGTGGGGATGGGGGCCTCCACCCCACCCAGGTTTCTTCACACAGGAAATTGCTCACAGTGCCCCCCCCACCATGTCCCACCCAGCGCGGACCCTGGGCCCCGGGCTGAGTCCATCCTCACACACTGTCCCCTCCTCTTGGTCCGTTCGGGGGCCGCACTGCTTCCCCACCATGAACTTTTCCAGGCCCGCCCTGTGGCCTGCTCTGACCCTGTCCAGGTCTTTGAGCAATAGCTTCTGGACTTCCACTTCCCTCGACCCCAGCCCAGGGGGGGATTTTAGCTCAAGGAAACTCCCCACCCTAACTCCACAGGCATACGAGCCCCCAGCCCCCATGCACACCTGCGCTGGTGTGTAAAGGACCCTAGCACCAGAGGGGGACCTCCTGAGTGCGACCTACAGCTCACTGGGGGGTTGCCCCGGGTGACCTCAGGCTTTCCTACTCTAGGCTTCATTGTCCTCACCTGTAAAAGGGGACGAGAAGGGACTGGAGCAATAGCACAGCGGGTAGGGCGTTTGCCTTGCACGCGGCTGACCCGGGTTCGATCCCCAGCATCCCATATGGTCCCCTGAGCACCGCCAGGAGTGATTCCTGAGTTAAAAGCCAGGAGTAACCCCTGTGCATCGCTGGGTGTGACTCAAAAAAGAAAAAAAGGGGGGGTGAGAAGGGGCCAGAGAGATTGTATAGCTGGGTGTGGCCCCCAAATGCCCCCCACCCAAATAAAATAGGGGAATGATAAAATCAGGAAACCTCTTCACCCAGGGTTGCTTTACAGGGAAGGGGTGAGGTAGTTAAAACCTTCAACTCAGCAAATGTGCTGGGCTCTATACAATTCTTTTTGGTGTTGCTGGTTTTTTTTTGGGGGGGGGGAGGGATGCTTGACCAACCCCTGCTGTGTTCAAGGTTTCCTCTTGGCTCTGTCTCAGAGATCTCTTTAGGCAGTGCTAGAGGAACCACAGGGGTTGCTAGGATCGAACCCGGGTTGGCCCCGAGCAAGGTAGGCATGTAGCCTCCTTCCTGCCCCCAGCCTGTTCGTTTCCTTTTCTCCAGCAAGGACAGAGAGTCGCCGGTGTCCGACTGGAGGTTGGCCTCTGTGTGGAGGCCCGCCAAGTGAGAACCGGTCCTATGTCCTGGATGGGACCATTCTGTGGAGGAGGGAAAGTATTTGCAGGCTCGACCCCACCCAGATGCCTGTGAGACCAACTGTGGGCAATTTAGACTACTCAGAATCTCAGAAACTGGAAGAGATCTAGCAGTCACAGTGTCAGTGACGGAGACAGTCACAAAGCACACCCACAGGAATTCACTCGTAATTCCACCATCCCTAGCCGTCGCCAGAAGCAACCCTGTTGTCCGCCGCTTCCATGTCCTGCCCTCCTTTGCCACTGGCCAGGCCACATGGCAGGTAAGAATCAGAGGCAGAGAGATGGTTCAGGCGCTAGGCTTACATGAAACCCATCCTGGTTCCATCCCCAGCCCCGTGCAGTGCTCCGAGGCACAGACCTAGGAGCTGCCCCCAGCTCTCCAAGGCATGACACCCACCCAAGGAATCCAACACGCTTCCTGTCATCCATCATGCAGTCCAAGGGGACAGGAGAGAGCTGGAGTTGTGTCTGGGGCAGGGGAAGGGGAGGCTCACCCTTGTTTCAGAAATACCTGCTTCTGGGACTGGAGCAATAGCACAGCAGGGAGGGCGTTTGCCTTGCACGCAACCGAGCCAGGTTCGATCCCCAGCATCTCATATGGTCCCCCAAGCACCACCAGGAGTAATTCCTGAGTGCATGAGTCAGGAGTAACCTCTGTGCGTCACTGGGTGTGACCCAAAAACAAAAAAACAACAACAAAAAAACCTGCTTCTCATCAAGTTCTGTTTTCAGTCAACATTCTTATTGCCAGTTGAGACATGAGTGGCCACACAGGGAAAGTGCCTTCCCGAGGGCCCCGAAGTGCCTTCCCGAGGGCACCTAAGTGCCTCCCAAGGGGCCCGAAGTGCCTCCCTCGCCAATTCAGCCGAGGTCAAGAACTTTGGTTTCCCAAGCACTTAGAGTCGATGGATTGTGCTTGACCTGCCCCCCCAAACCGGAAATGAAGCTTATTATAAGGCCCTTCAACAGCGAGTGAAGGTCTGTGGCAGGCAGCTTCACTGTTGGAATATCACCCTTCTCTCTGCTCCCAGACTCTCCGAAAGAGAGTGTCTTTTCCCTGGGGAGGAACGGTCCCGTGGCTTTGGAAGCCCTCGCAGAGGGTGATGACTCTTTCTGTGGGACAGACGAGGTTTCACTTCTCTGAGAGAAGCCCTCAGACGCTGACACAGAACACGCGGATAGGCAGAAGCACAGAGATAATTGCTTAGAAAGGAGAAAAGCAGCCTACGTGTGCCGCCAAGCACCCAGAAGCTGGACAAAGAGCAAATGTGAACATCTGGGAAGACGTTCAGATCCTTGAGCTCCACGACTTGCGACATCTGGGCTGTATCTGAGGGATCCTGATCCAGCACAGATCCCCGGGAGAAATCCCCATGCAACAAAGCCGAGATCTCAGGTCAGGGAGGTGGGTCAGCGGCCAGTGCTGTTTGCTCTGCCGAGTGGTTAAAAAGCCAAAGTGCACCGCCAAGACCCGAAATCAACTCCAGCACCACATGATCCCCCGAGCACCCCCAGCTGTGGCCTGGGACGCCCCTGAGCCCCCTCCCCCCCGGGGCCATCTGGTGATTCCCATCACTGAGCAGCTCTGTGCCCCTGAGCCCTCACACTGGCCCTCCTGGCCCAACTGGTCACGTATCTGTGGGATGCCCTGAGCACCACTTGGGAGCACCCCTTCCTACAAAAAAAAAAGAAAGAAAGAAAAGAAAAAGAAAACGCTTGAAATTGTAATAAATGCTCATGATCATTCTGATGCCACGGACCTCCAGCTTGCATTTGCGAAGCCCTGAGTAGACTTTGTGATTGAAACCCACCGTGAGGGCTGTACTCAGGCAAAGGGTCTCAAAAAGAACAAAACGGGCACCGGGGTTCTTTCCTGAGTTCTCGGCACTGACCGTCAGGGGGAGGCCAGTCGTAGCTTCAGTTGGGTTCAGTCGGGGTAGAGAGAGCTTGGCAGTCTGGAACAGGCTGAGCGGGTGAGAGGGATCTATGGAGCCCCAAGGGTACGGCCCGCGCCCCACCCGCCCACGAGAGAGAGCCCACGAGAGCCCCCACCCATACGACAGAAGCTGAGGCCCGCCGAGAAGGAATGGCATGTCTCAAGTGGCAGTCCGGTGCCAACCCACCCGCACAGCTGCAATACGCCCGCATACACGGAAATCCCACCCTGGGCCTCACTTTTCCATCTGCAAAATGAGCACTATTAGGAGCACCTTCACCATGAGTCCTGGTGAGGCTTCGAGAAAGTCATCTCAGTGGGGGGACTTGGCCAGCTGAGTAACAGAGTCCTCCCTCCCTCCCTCCTCCCCCCTCTCTCCTCCCCCTCCCTCTCCCTCTCCCTCTCTCTCCCTCTTCCTCCCCCTCTCTCCCTCTCCTTCCTTCTCTCTCCCCCTCTCTCCCTCTTTCCCTCTCCCTCTCTCTCTCTTTCTCTCCCTCTCTCTCCCTCTCCTTTTCTCTATTTCTCTCCTCCTCCCTCTCTCCCTCTCCCTCTCTCTCCCTCTCCCTCTCTCTCCTTCTCCCTCTCTCTCCTCCTCTTTCTCCCTCTCTCTCTTATTCTGTCTCCCTCTCTTCCTCTCTCTTTCCCTCTCTCTCTCTCTCCCCCATCTCTCTGTTTCTCCCTCCCCCTCTCACTGTCTCTCTCCCCACCACCCCCCTGTCCACATTTTACATGTGCTGAACTCTGGAGGCCAGATAGCTGTCTTCCAGAAACATCTGATCTGATCTGCTCTGGGCCAGGGCTGGGGCAGGGACTGGGGAGAGACCAAGACCCTAATCCTGACCTCCAGGAGCCCCCGCCCCATGGGAAGGACAGCCGAGATCACAGGTGCTCGGAACACAGGATGGCCCAGAGGAGGCAGCATCGCCCCCAGCCCCTGGACCCAATGAGGGGCACTCAGAGGGGGGGACATCCGAGAGGGGAGTGACTTCTCCAAGTGAGGTTTCTCTGTTCCCTGAGGCTCT
Organism: Sorex fumeus; assembly: GCF_029834395.1. Taxonomy (NCBI): domain Eukaryota; kingdom Metazoa; phylum Chordata; class Mammalia; order Eulipotyphla; family Soricidae; genus Sorex; species Sorex fumeus. Next base: position 707,110 of record NW_026606082.1, read on the forward strand.
GGAAAGTGTCCAGAAAAAGTTCCTGGACTCCCAGAGATGAAAGGAGGTGGGGAGGAAGAGAAAAGGAGAAAGAGAAAAATCAGAATAAATCAACATATAAAAGGGAAGTTAGAGACCAGGTTCCTCTGGGGGAAAAAAAAAAACAAATCAAAAAGCTGACCCTGATCCCAGCCACTTCCTCTCTGGCCTCCTGGAAATGGTCTAAGCCGTCCAATTGATAACAAGTGGATGAACTTGATCCTTCTAATGTGCTGTTTAGAATTTCGTAAGGACACACACACACACACACACACACACACACACACAATGCATGCCTGTAGTTTATCCATTTAAGCTGCTATTAAACAGAGGGAAGCAAAGAGAATTTATGGAATATTTTCAGCAGAAAGACGTGGCCGGGAGCCTTGCCCCTCATATACAAAGGGCCCTTGGACATCAACAAGGAAAACACAAGCTCGCAAGCGGAACGCAGCGCGAGCAGCCTTGGCTGACAGTCCTGCACGAAAGGGATCAGGAAGACGATAAGGAGATCCCTCTCGGCTCGGCGGACAGACAGACGAGGAAGCCCTTGGCTGGTTTTCTCATCTCCTCAAGGAAGTTTTCGGAGACAGGGCTTAGCCCGAGTGGCGAGGACGCCAGCCCCGCGTAGCCCTGGACGGCCAAGCCGGCTCAGCCTCCAGGGAGCAGAAGAGCCTCAGAAGCCTTGAAGCAGGCACGCGAGGTCCGAGAGATGGTGGGGAACGCTGACACACAACCCGGGCTCGGGGGAAGGCTGGGTCCCACGCCCACTGCCAGAGTCGCAAGGAGCAGAAGGGCCAGCTGCACCATGCGGCGTAGTCCCAAATACACACACGCACTCACATGCACACATATATACACACTAAACACACACAGTCTTCTGCCCCCGCGCCTGGCTGTCCTCGCCGGGGCCCCTTGGAGGGGAGCCGGTTGAGCTTTCCTCCCCGCCCGACCAGGGCTCCGGCAGCCGAAGACCTCCAGGACCAGCCACCACCATGCTGAGACCACTCTCCGCACACATGAAGGTACCGGCACAGGAACAAAGGCATGCGGGTCCCGGGGCCGAGACCTCCAAGCCTACTCGAATTGGAGTCGAGCATCTTCCACCCAGATCCTCCAAATTCCCGTGGGGGGGGGGGGGTCACACCCACCACCTGGCCCCCTGGCGCCGTGTAATCCCATCAACGGCCAAGACTCAGAGACTATAAAATCCAGCTCCCGGAACCGCGCGGCCGCAACATCTTATCAGGACATCTTATTATGACACCTTATTATCTCATTCCTACTTTGGACACCCTGGCAGGCTACCGAATGTAGCCTGCCCACAGGGCAGAGTCTGGCAAACTCCCCGTGGCGTACCAAATATGCCAGATACCAGTAACAATGATGGGTCTCATTCTCCTAAAGAGCCTTGAATATAATCTCAGGGCTAGGATGAAGGAGACGTTACTGGGGCCTGCTCGAGGCAATCGACGAATAACAGGATGATGAAATGAAATGAAATGAAAAACACACACATGCATACACATATACACACATACACATACATACATATACACACATATACACATGTGTACACATGCATAGACACACTAAGCACACATACATACACATATACACACATACACATATATACACACATATACACATTCATACACATATACACACACAAAGATACACACTAAACACACACATGCAAACCCATGCACACATACAAACACATATACACACGTACATCTACATACACACATATGTACACATACATATACACACTAAGCACACATACATACACATACACACATGCACACAGAGACACGCTAAACACACATGCACACACATGCACGCATGCATACACATATATGCACATACATATACATACATACACACATATACACATACATATACACACCAAGCACACATACATACACATACACACATACATAAACACATACACACATATATGTACATACACACATACACATATATACACACATATGCACACAGACATTTACACACTAAACACACATACATGCACACATACACACGTACATACACACTTATACACACATACATACACACATACACACGTGTACACATACAGATACACATTAAGCACACATACATATACCCAGAAATACCTGCATGTACACATACACACATCCATGCACTCGTACATACGCACATACACGTACATACACACACACACACAGGCAAACCTTAGCGTTAGTGGCCGCACCACGGAAGAGGCGCCCACGGACGAAGCGCCAGTGAGCGCGTGGTGCTCCGCGGTCCAGCAAAGCCCCTAAACTGGAGGAGACCAAGGCCCCGAGGGCTGCTCTGGGGGTCCCCCCATCAGGGGGCCTGGGGAGCCGCCGCGTGTCAGCGGGTCCCCCGTGCGCGCGCGTGCGTGGAAACCGTGCGGAGACTCCTGGCCCCGGCGGAACTTTCCAGAGGCACGGGAGGATGCTCCTCCCCGCCGGCGCGCCCGTCCCTGCAGGGTGGCAGAGCCGCGCTGGTACCTTGTGGCTGCGCCCCTCGAGGGCCCGGAGCAGCGCGCCCCTTCCCTCGGGCTCCGCGGGACGGGCCGGGGCCGCTCCTCGCTCCCAGACGCGCTGGCCCCGCGCCCGGAGGCCGGTTGGTCCACGCACGGCCGCGCGCACGGCCCCTCGCGCGCACCCCGGCCCAGCGCAGCCGGGAGCCTCCGAGCTGCCCCCGCCGCTCGTCCTGAATGGGAGCCTCCTGCCAGAGGAACAGCTGGAGGGAGGGGCAGGAAACGCGGCTGGGGCGGGGGCGGCCAGCTGCGCCAGGAGTGGGGCCCCCACCGGGGGAGCGGCCGCTGCCAGCCCCAGACAGGACGGGTGGGTGCGGCTGGTGGCCAGGCCGGCGGAGGACATCCCGCCCCCCGGCAGCCCAGCCGGGAACTCCCAGCACCGCAGCCACGGGGGCACCGACCCCGAGCACACAGCTGGGGAAACCGCGGCTCTGCAGGGACCCCTGAGGTTCGGATGCTGCAGCCTGTAGCCTCCCGGATACCCCCCACCTGCACCCCACCCATCCCCACTCCCCACCAGCCTGCACCAGCAGCCCCAGCCTTTCTGGCGGGCTGGTCACCTTCTCTTCCCTCTGGCCTTTCAGCTCATAAATTAAAGCTAAATTAGAGGAGAAAGCATCGGGCGAAGTCCCAGGCCTCGCACGAAAGGACCCCCTACCTAGAGTGTGCCAGAAGGGATGGGAGCAAGTCCCACCCCCACCTGCAGCCAGAGGCTCCCAACCCCCCCACCACCCCAGGATGTGGCCCAACACCTCCGCCCTCAGAAAACAAAGTAAAACAAAAATCAGTCATGTGGGCCAGAGGGACAGTCCAGCGGGAAGGACGGAGTTCGCCTTGCTCACAGCCAGCCCAGGTTGGACATCCCCGGCATCCCACAGGGACCCCCCCAGCATCTCCAGGAGTGACTCCTGAGTGCGGGCCAGGAGGAACCCTGAGCATTGCTGGCTGTGACCCCAAAATCAAAAAATAATAAATTTTTTTTCAAAATCGGTCATGAAACAGTCGGGGCTGTTGAGAGTACAGAGAGGGCGTTTTGCATGTTAAAATCAACAGTCCAAGATGAAATGTTCAGTCATGTTTGATTTCCAGGTGACAGGGATGCCCCAATCACCCCAGGGTGGGGGCAGCTGTTGAGATGCCCTTTCTAGGGTGCCCCCCTGACAAAACGCACCCAAGCCCTTAACTCTTTTCAGATGCTTTGTTGTTTGACTAGTTCCCTCCAACCCCAGCCCCTCACAGGTAAATATCATGAACACAGAAGCCCGAACCCAGGGATTTCATCTGTCCTGTGTGATGGTCGGCCAACCCAGGTGGGAATCGATTTCGTGCCTTGGCCTGTTCCCCCTGGCAGTCCGGTGGCCGCCATCCTCCAGAGGCCACTGGACAATCAGATTTGGGACCACAGTGCCGACTCACAGGATGGGGGTGGATCCAGCCCTTCCCTTCCCACCCCAACGAGACCCCAAGTTGCTGCCCACAAAGGGCCTCTCTGGCTCCTGATCAAGCTGCTTAACGGCCATGATCCCAGAGACTCAGAAACAAATCTCGAAACCCAGTGACTTTTGGCAGAAATGCGTCAGGGGCTTCCCAGAACAAATGCTTCACCTCTGAGTAATCAACCCCCTCCCCCCACACACACACACACCAGCGCCCTGACAGTTTCTGCACAAAGAAGCAAACAAAAAACAAAAACAAATAAAAAGGAAATGCAGAGAAGAAAACCTTCCAGGAAATTTCCTGAATCCAACCTTCAGATGTCCGGGGATGTGGCTTCTCCAGAATCCTCAAGACAGGTCAGCACCCTCAGCGCTCACTGTCCCAGGAGGCACCCACCTGGAAGGGAATGCAGTGGGTGCTGGGGCTGGGAACGTCCCCTTCCCCCATCTCCCCGCGTCTCTGTGGGGGGCAGAGGCTGATGCCAACCACACACCAGCTGCTGCACAAACAGCTTTTTTTCTTTTTGGGTCACACCTGGCGATGCTCAGGGGTTCCTCCTGGCTCATGCACTCAGGAATGACTCCTGGCAGTGCTCAGGGGACCCTATGGGATGCTGGGAATCGAACCTGGGTCGGCCGCATGCAAGGCAAACGTCCTACCCGCTCCAGCCCCTCCACAAACATTTATTAAAGAAACCCTGAACCCCGCAGGGGTGAGGGGGCCTGAGCAGTCAGCGTCGTCCTCCCAACGGCGGCTGGCAGGGCTTAGCCCCACGGCCCCTGCCAACGGCCGAGTTCTGTTTCTTTACCACTGCAAGGTCCAAGAGGAAAGGTGAGGTCAGCATCTCGGCAGACGTGGTCAGCCAATGTGCCGCCTTTCAGGACCGGGGAATGCTCTGTCTGTTTAAGTCATCATCAACATCCTGGTGACAGTTCCTTCTCCTGTCCCGCCACGGCCCCACAGGGGCCCAAATGGAGTGGGTGGGGGGTTGGGGGCTCTGGGTGATCGTCTGGGGTGAAGGGAAGGAACACAACAGCAGCGAGGAGTGGCGTTTGGGGAAGTCAGCACGAGGACCCAGGCCAGACGTCAGGGCTTGCCCTCAGGCTGAGGTTGGATTAGAGGAAAAGAGGGGAGGTCTGGGCCCAGGGGATGCTCTCCCCTGGGGGAGTAGAGGGGGCTGCCTTCTCCTCTGACCTCTGGGGACTCAGCCCCCACTTCCTATCGGAAGAGACAGTTTTACTTGCCAGGGGAGACGGGGACCCTCTGGAAGCCTGGTGGGGATGGGAGAGATAGGAAGGCTGGTGGGGGAAGGGGGTTGGGGGTCTGGCCCCTTTCTGCAAGAAGGGGGGCTCTTTCCCCATGCTCCGGCGACGCCTGTTTGCTGGTCGCTGGGTCTGGGAAGGCTTCCATTTTCTGGGGGCTGGAGCAGAGCCTGACGGTTAGCAGCTGCTCGAAGGGAAATGTGGGGTTCCACTCCCAACTCCCATGGAACTCTGGCACCCCTGCTACACACACAAGCATATACATGCTTGTCTATGCACACACACACACACACACACACATGCACACACGAATGCACACACACGTGCAGGCACACACAGGTTTCCTGCGACCTGGTGTCCACCCTTCCCTCCAGCTGCCCACCCCTTCTCCTCCTCCCGTTCTGAAAGTCCTTCCTCCCCCGCCTTTGCTGGAGTTGCCCCTTTGGCCAGAAATGCCAGCCCCTGCCCAGCCATCTGGTGATCTGGTCATCTTTCCAAACCGGGCTCAGAGGGACTCACGCTTCTTCCTGGCAGCCTTCCAGGGCTGCCCTCTCTGCCCCCCGGGAAAGCGGACCTGCCTGTTAGTGTGTGCCTGACCAGCATGCCCGTCCTCGCCGATCACAGGGTATTTCCACTCTGCCATCTGCTCCAGCACCCCCTCTCTTGAGGCCGCAGTGCCCTTCCCGGAAACGCTTCACGGGCAGAGCCAGCCCCACGGTCGGCTCAGAGCTGCTAGAAAGGGAAGAGACGTGCTCAAGCCACAGGACGTCGGGTTGCTCGCCCCACGGTCCAGGATGCAGCCTGGGCTCTAGGGAAAGCCCCGTGGGCTGGGCACAGGCGACAGCTCCCTTTCTTTTCTTTTTATTTATTATTATTATTACTATTATTATTTTAATTGACTCACCGTGAGATAGAGTTACAAAGCTGTACATGCTCAAGTTTTAGTCATAGTGTTCCAACACCGTTCCCCCACCAGTGTACGTTTCCCACCATCAATGCCCCCAGTTTCCCTGCCCCCCCTCCCCCTCCCCTCCCCTCCCCTATGTCTATTTCAGGCACTTTCTCCCTCTCTCCATCTCTCTCTCCCATTCTCTCTCTCCCTCTCCTCCCTCTCTCTCTCCCTCCTTCTCTCCCTCTCCTTCTCTCTTCCTCTCTCCCTCTCTCTCTCTTCCTCTCTCTCCCTCTGTGTCTATCTGTCTGTCTGTCTACCTCTCTCTGTCTGCCTGTCTCTGTCTCTCTGTCTCTCTGTCTGTCTCTCTCTCTCTCTCTCTCTCTCTCGCATTATGGCTTGCAATCCAGATACTGAGAGATGATCACATTTGTTCCTTTACTTATTTTTAGTACGCAGTTCTTATCCAGAGTGGTCGTTTCCAACTATCGTTGTCAGAGAGGCCCCTTCTCTATCCGAATTGTCTGTCTTCGCCCCCAGCGCTTGAGGCAGGCTCCCAACCGCGGACCAATCCTGGCCCTCGTTTCTACTGTCCTTGGGTATTCCTCTCATATTATGTTCTTTTCATATCCCACAAATGAGTCCAACCATTCTATGTCTACCCCTCTCCTTCTGACCCATTTCACTCAGCATCCACGTTGCTGACCGTCAGGGAGAAGCGAATCAAAACACAATAAGATATCGACTCACACCGCAGAGACTGGCAACAACAACAAGAACAGGAGCAACCAGTGCTGGCGTGGATGTGGGGAGAAAGGGACTCTCCCTCAGCGTTGGTGGAAGTGCCGACTGGTCCAGCCTTTTTGGAAAACAACATGGGCCTTCCTCAACAAGCTAGCAATTGAGCTTGCATTTGACCCAGCAAGACCACTTCTGGGAACATACCAGGGTGGGGGAGGGGCACAAAAACACGCAGAAATGCCATTTGCGCCGCTATATTCACTCATTGTCGCGTTATTCACAGTAGCCAGAGTCTGGGAACAATCCAGGGCCCGAGAACAGATGACTGGGAAAAGAAACTATGGTCCTATGCAATGGGACACTATCCAGCTATTGGGAGAAATGAAGTTATGACAGTCACTTATGAATCCTGATTCCCTTTGGTCCCCCAAGCCAGGTGCCATCCTTGAGCACAGAGCAAGGAGTAAACCCTGAACTGAGCCAGAGGTGACCCACAAACAGTAAACAGAGTCACGGGCGATTCTGGCTGGTGGGGAAGAGCACCTGAGATGCAGCTGCGTATCAGAGGCTCAGAATAAGCTCCATGAGGAAGCCGGGAGCACCTCCCTCCCCGTCCCCGCCCGCCCCTTGGTCCCCCATCCTCACTTGTCATGCGTGTCCTTAAAAGGAGGGACAGAGGCTGCACCCCGGGGCCCTGCTGGGGTCTGCACTCCCCGCCCTGCCACACCCTGGCTCTTCACCAGTCTGAGCCTCAGTCGCCCCCTCTGCAGGAGGAGGCCAGTAACAGGACCGCCTGGAGGTTTCCCGGGAGAATGAGCAGAGGCCGTGCTCAAACGAGTCCCAGCAGAGCCCGGGGCTGGCACAAGCGGGACTGGCAAGGTGGTGGCCACGAGATGCCCAGTCGCCACCCGCAGCCTTGCCCTGCCGCGGAGAGAACCCCCCGAGCTACCCCTCACCATCTGCAGGTCTGCCTTCGTCCCAGCACCTCCACAGCCACGGCTGCCGACTGCCTCTTAAAATAACCATTTGCTTCTAGAAGAATCTTGCCGGGATTCCAACAAAAATAAGCACACACAAAAAACAGACCTGCGCAACTCTCGGGAATGCGGGGTGGAGCAGGGCAGGGAGTTGGAGGGGCGATGGACCCTTCAGCCCGCTGACAGTCCTGGGGTCGCTCAAGGGCTGTGTCTGAGCCAACCCTGAACGCTTCTGATTAATGCCACTCTCAGGCCACTCTCCGACCACCACCCCCAGGGGTGCAGCTTACAGAAAAGCCACAGCATCAGTCTTTGGACAAGCATCGTCTTTCCCTGGTTATTTCTCTTCCCCAGCTTCTTCTCTCGTTCCCTCCCTCCCTCCCTCCCTCCCTTCGACGGTCTTCCTGTCTCTGTGTTTCTGAACCTCTCCCATTTTGCAGATGTGGAAACTGAGGCCTAGGGTTGCTTGGTACTCAGCCCCAGAACCTGAAGGTTAGAAGCTGTCCAGGGCTTTCGAGATGCATCTGAAACCAGAAACCACGTGCCAGTACCCCCTCCCTACCCTCCAATTCTGCACGGAGACGTCTCCTTCAATGTCCCGGATCCAGGAGTGAACAGCACCAGGAGTCTTTAGAAATAGAACAAATGACACAAATTCCAGAGCACGATGAATAACTTACTCTTCAGAAACCCCCACAGAGCTTGAATTATTTTAAGACCTTTTCAGATATTTTTATTAAGAAACGCCTCTGTGGAAGTTCGAGGGACATTTTGAGGTTTGCCGGGGGCGGGGTGGAGCCCTCCAAAGGTCAGGGTGTCTGCTCCCCCCCTCCCCGGCTTCTTATTCGCTCCCCGTTGCTCCCCACCACCTCTGGCAACTCTGTCATTTCGGGCACATGGTGGAGATCTTTCGGTGTTCGGACAAGGAGGACAGTCTGTGCCTTTTTATGTGGGTCAGGAAAAAAAACCCTCACAAATATTAAAAACACGGGGAAACATGAAGGATTCGTCATAGAAACCAACAGAACTTTGGAAAAGTGCATTTCTCCCTCCTCCCTCCCTTTAGGCCAGAAAGTTTATTTTCCTGCCTGGCCTCTGACTCAGCCCAGAACTCAGCCTTCAGCCTTGATGGGGACGGAAGGGGTGGGGGTGGTCCCACGCCCCGAGGGAGGGTTTCTTTGGGTGCCCAGGTCCCAGGGCCCTCAGCTTCTGCCCCAGCACCCACTTAGTGCTCATCCACACCCTCCCCAGGGCTGCGTTCTCAGAACACACCCCACCCTGGCGACTGGGACCTGCCCAACCCTCTAACTATAAAAATAGTTCCTGCCCATTTAAGGAGTCCCAATGAAAGAAGCCTCAGTTTACCCTTGCCAGCGGCTGTGAGCAGTCCCCCCCCCTTTTATTTTTTTGCTGGCCCGTCATTCTACATTTTTGACCTCCGACAAATCCCTGGGATAAACAGGCAGTTAACAATTGTCCTCATAAAATTCTGCCTCAGAGCTTAGGCTTCGCAGGAAGACTAAGATAATGGACAATCCCAGAGGCAGATGGCCAGAAAGACTCCACTCAGCCAGACCACCCTGGAGAGTCCCGGCACTCTCCGTAATACTTGTTGATTGATAAGAAAGGCGGAGGGCCTTTAAAAACGCCTCCGCAAAACTTACTTTCAACGTAGTCCTCTACTCAGTTCATGCCCACTGGTGAGTTCCTTTTCCTTTCTCTTCTATGTTCCAATAAACTTTTCTTTCCAATAACTCTGACTCTGATCACTCAGTAATTTTATTCTTGAAAATATCAAAGAGCCTGGGAATTGCGAATGACCAGAGACCCACCCCCACGGCTCCGGAATCATCCACCTCACCAGTTACCAGAACCTTCTCCTGAGAGCACCCCAGGATCCAGGAGACGACAGGGGAACAAGAAAGCGAGGGGACTCCGAAGCCTGAACTCAGCGCAACCTTCTCAGTCATTGGTCAGGACCCTGTGTGATCAGATGGGTCTGAGTCCGGCCATGTCACTGGTAATTTGCGTGACTTAAGGCTTAGCCACTTTGTGCCTCCGTTCCCCGGTGGAGGGAATGACGGGGGTGGGGGATGGGGGTGGGAAGGGCTGTGCTTAACCCACATAACGTGCTTAGCGTAGCTGCTGGCACAGAGACTCCCTTTTTAAAATTAATTTTTTAACGAATCACTCTGAGATACATACAGACTTACAAACTTGCATAATTAATTTCGATCATGCAATGTCCAAGCACCCATCCCTCCACCTGTGCCCATTCTCCATCACCAACGTTTCCAGTATCCCTCCCGCCACCCCCTTCCTCCCCCTCCCTCTGGCCCCCACCCCCGCCTCTCTGGCAAGCACATTCCCTCTTTCTCTCTCCTTCTGGGTGTTATGGTTTGGAATACCGGCACTAAGAGGGCCATCGTGTTTGGTCCATAGTCTACTTTCAGCACGCATCGACCATGCCGAGCAAGCCCTCCAAGCCATTGTTTACTTCGTGGTCCCTCCTCTAACCCAGCTGCCTTTCCCCCCAGCACCAAAGATCGGCTTCCAGGCCGTGGAGCAATCCTCCTGGCCCGTGCCTCTACTATCCTTGGGTGTTGGGCTCATATTGTGTTACTTTATACTCCACAATTGAGTGCAGCCACTCTATGTCTGTCCCTCTCTCTCTGACTCATTTCGCTTAGCATGATGCTCTCCATGTCTACCCCCTTGTATGAAAATTTCATGACTCTTAATCACTATTCCATCATTGCCATCTTCACCAGCAGTGTGCTCTCCTGTTTCCCAGCCTTCACAAAGGCTTTCTGGGATCGTCTCTGAAGATGAAAATAACGATACAGCCCATAAACCACACCTGGCCCTCAGCCCAGTTCTGTCAATGAAGTTTTCTCGGTCTCGGGTCGTGCCTTTCCGTTTGAAAGTTGTCTCAGGTAGCTTTTGTGCGGCAAGAACCCCTCAGGATCTCCCAGTCGCCCTCGCATTGCCACGGGAGACCCCAGGGCACCACCCCATGTATTTACTCTCTGATCCTGTCAGGGCAAGATGGCCTGGTTGGGATCCTTCCAGACCTGAGTGAGTGGCAATGCTTTGCAGTGTATTCACATTTCAACTCCCCTGCAGGACAGCCCAAGTTAGGGTTCGCTCTTCTGGAGCTACCTCGAAAACCCCTGGTTGAACTTCAGCGGTGCGAAACCTCTGACTGCTTGCAAGATCCGTGTCCGGAGAGGGGGTCCTGAACGTTCACGGGCTTCTCATGGGACACCTGTGACCCGGGGAAAGGAGCCCTCATGGGGTCAGAGCACCAAGGAGCTGCTCTGTGTCTGAATCGACATCTCCTCTGCGCTGTGGGTCCCAAGCAGCTGGCTGCCTCTGGGTGCAGGGCTGGACATTCCTATTGTGTGATGTAGAGGCAAGAGGAAGGAGACGGGGGTGGGGGGTGGGAGCGGCAGGCAAGAGTTCACCCAGAGCTCAGCGAAGGGAACCTGGGAATGGTTCTCCCCCAGAGGCTCGCTGTCCTCTCTCCAGTGGATTCTCTCCCACACACTGGCGCAGGATCAGCCTTCCCCATGGGCTTACAGGGAGTTGGATGGCATGATATTAGGGTATTGGCATCGGCCCTTCTTGAGACGTTTGGTGCCCAGGGTGCCCAGGTTCCATGCCCACTATCTTTTGTGTTTTTTTTCTTTCTTGGGTCACACCTGGCAATGCATAGGGGTTACTGCACTCAGGAATGACTCCTGGTGGTGTGCGGGGGACCATATGGGATGCTGGGAATTGAACCTGGTCCGCCACGTGCAAGGCAAAAGCTCTACCCACAGTGCTATGCTCCAGCCCCGCCCACAAGCCTCAAGACTCCCCCCCTGCCCCCGCCAAGCCCCTAACTGAGCTCTGACATCCAGCCTAGGCTGGACTCAGCCAGTTTTTGTTTTTGTTTGTTTGTGTGTTTGTTTGTGTCAGAGGTGTATGCCAAAGGCCCTTAACCACATACCCGGTATCCACAGGCCCCGTCTTGACATGGTGAAGGTCAAGGACCTGGTGCCGTTACCAAGGGCCTGATCCTGCCTCCTCTGCCCGTTGGCCCTTGGCTCTTCCTGGCATGATTCACGAAGGTGCAGGACAAGGTGACATTTATCATGTGTCCCTGGCCGGGTAAGGACAGGACTTCCTCCCACCCAGCAAGCTCCGGCGGGGCTGGATCCATGTCTAGGGATCTCTGCTGAGGCCACTGCTCCCCAGTGCACCTGGAGCCGCCTTCAAAGGCAAAAAGGCCTCCGAGTACCACAGAAGGAGGAGGAAATATCCGGAAATGCACATCAACATCCAGAAACACCCAGATGCACCCCAAAACGCCCAGGCTCCAAGGGGCTTATGACAGAACTACGACACCCCCCAATATGGCAGTGACTTCATGTGTTCCCGTTTTACAGGTCCAGGACAAAGACCCTGATGCCCTGTTTCCCCAGGAATCCTGTCCTTGATCTTGAGAAGGTAAGAAAATAAAAATGCCCCCCAAAATAGGTGGGGGGCCAGGAAGGTAGACGGTGGCTGAGGTGCTTGCCTGCATTTAACCGATTAGTGTTCGATCCTCAGCACCACATGCAGTTCCCCAAGCCCTGCCAGGAGTGATCCCTGAGCACTGAGCCAGGAGTAAGCCCTGAGCACTACTGGGTATAACCCCCCCCCAAAAAAAAACACGGTTTTCTGGAAATGGGCGGGTCCCCACATTTTCATCTGGTTTTCAAATATTCCAGGACCTCAGTCGTTGATGAATACGTCTCTGCAGGGCTAGAGAGGTAGTACAACTGGGAGGGCGTCTGCCTTGCACGTGGCTGACCCAGATTCAAAACCCGGCATCCGTAGGGTCCCCCGAATGGGTCCTGCCAGGAACGATTCCTTAGCACAGAGCCAGGAGTAACCCCTGAGTATCGCCAGGTGTGGTCCCCAAACAAACACAAGCCAACAAAGACAAATAAGCAAATAGATCCCTGCAGGCTTGGTCCCACCTTTGGGTCCCAAAGGCCTGGTACCAGGGCTGGGCACCAGGAGAATGCCAAACAGCCTGATGAGGTCCAGATTTCCTGGATGATCAGACCTTCAGCTCTGGAATTTGGCCATCACTGAGGCGGATTCTTCTTTGGCACGAGGAAGGAAGAGGCAAATGAGTGATACTAGTGGGAGTGAGCGCCAGTCGGGGTTGGGGACCTCCAACTGTCTCCTCCGAGTCCCCCTGCCCCATTCTGTTTGTGGGTGGATATAGTACCCCGAGGAATGTTTCGCCCAGAAATAGTGACATGGCATCCTTGAAAGAGATTCTGGGCTCCATTCACCATCCGTCTACCTAGACTTGCCTCTGGTCGACCAGAAATTTTTTTTTCCAGACAAGATTCTGACACAGCTGAGCCCAGAGAGCAGCTAGAAAACATACAACTTAACCGAATAAAATTATTCTTTGTTGGGGGAAGAAAGGATTTGAACCACATCTGGCAATGCTCATAGAACACCTGGCGGTGCTCAGGAAGTGCCCTGGTTCTGTGCCTCAGGGGTTCCCCCTGGCAGTGCTCGGGGAATTGTATGTGGTGTCAGGGATCAAACAGGTTGGCTGCAGAACAGGCTAGCAACTTACCCCTGGGCTACCTCCCCGGCCAATTTAGTGAAGTTAAGATGCAGTTAATAGGTTCTGAAAGGTGGTGTAGGGGCAGGTGGGAAAACCCTTTTTGTGGAGCCATTGGAAAAGAGTCACAAAAGCTTTCCTTGTCTCAGTTTCAGTTCTAGAATGTCGTCCTGAGTCGGCTGTTCAAGCTGTGCACGGAGATGCATTTCCCGAGATACGCAGTCCAGCATGATTAATAATAGCAAAGAAATGGGAAAACAATCTGAGTATTCAGCAGTAGGTGTTAAAACAAATCATGGCAAGCCCATAGGAAACATTAAATCATGTCTTGAAAATACTCTTGAGGCTTCATAAACCTTTTAACAAATGGGCAGCTTCAAAGGATAGTCTCCAAAAAAAAGTGAAAAGACAACTAAAACATGATAAGGGAACTTGTAGCTAAAATATAAAAAGAAAACATACAATGCAACATAAAAGGACAACATAGGCTGGGGGGGCGACAGAGAGAGCCCACGCATGCGTCCCATCCAGACGCAATCTCCATCACATGTGGTGCCCTGCACCTTGCTAGTGTGACCCAAGAGCACCCACCACTGCTGAGGTGACCTGTGCACCTTATGTCCTGGCTTTGAACTGCTGGCCAAGAATCTCCAGGAAGGGCCTTCCTGAACACTGCTTGGAAGACCCCCCACACACACACACACCAGAAAAATAAACCCCAATCATAATTAAGTATAATACACAGAGGGGGGCCAGAGAGACAGCTCAGTGGGGAGGGCACTCACATTGCATGCAGCAGACCAGGATTTGATCCCCAGCACCCCATGTGGCCCCCAAGTCCCACCAGGAGGGATCCCTGAGCACAGAGCCAGGTGTAAGCCCCGAGCAGTGCCAGGTGTGACCCAAATTTTTTAAAGGTACATACACATAAGTATATGCACATAACATATATACACATAACATATGACATAGATGAATGAATTTTTGCATTTCATGTGTATATATTCTGTCGTGTGTTGCATGCATAGATATAATATGTATGTATTTATATGATACAATTTATCATTTAAATTGTATGTGATATATATCACATGATATAATTTATATTTTTATATTATAAAGTGATGCTTGACTCTATACAAAATTCTCTTGAAATAGATGAGTGCTTTTTGCTTTTGCGGGGTAGAGAGAATTCCTGACTGGTGCTTGGGGGGCCCTCCCAGTCGTTCTCTGTAGGGCCCAGGATGCCATACTGGTTCTTGTGGTGGGGATATCCAGCTGCCCCAGCATTGCTCAAGTGTCAGGTAAGATTAAGCCAGGTCAACGGAGAAGAAGAGCTGGATGGGGTGGGTATGGGACCGGAAAGCTGGCATCAATGGGGGTCCGATAACAGCTCTTATGTCTTCTGCCTCTCCCAGAAGAGGTTCCTTAGGAATAAATCCACCTGATTTACTCCTTAGGGATACGTTGGTGACCCTCAGTCAGTAGCACCGTTGCCCCCTCAGCTGTGTGGTTCCCGCTGACTTGTCTTAGCTTTGCCTGGGCAGGTGAGCAGAGATCAGCAGATGTCTATAAGCGACCACCCTTGCTACGGGGGTTGGCTGAAGGCATTCAATACGAAACTTGCTGGAGAATCGGAGCTCCCGGTCCACAAGGCTGCGAGCCCCCAGCCCCCAACTTCTCTGTCTTGGGTCTGTGGTTTTTCAATCCTCATAGTGCCCTAGCTTCAGACCCGCTCACCCTGGGCTGGTCCAGGGGCCTCCAGAGCTACAGTGGGCGTTGTTCAGGGCCCCTGTGGGGTCGGGGATCGGACCCCAGATCTGTGCTCCACCAGCTCCAGGCCCCACGGACCTCGCACACTCACCATCACTGAGGTCCAGCCCTGAAAGTTGGCCAGAGCCTAAACCACCAGCAACATTTTCTAGTTTTTTTATTTTTGTGTTTCCGTTTGTTTCGTTTGGAGGACCACACCCAGCAATGTTCAGGGTTTACTTCCAGCCCTGTGCTCAGAAATCATTTCTAGTGGGACCATATGGGGTGCCAGGATCAAATCCAGGTCAACCTCACATAAGGCAAACCCCCACCCCCACCACCACACACACACCTGCTGTACGACCTCTCCAGCCCGATTGTTTTTCTTGGAAGCTCATGCTTTCAGTTACAAAAATTCAGGCATATTTTACCTCCCACTTCAAAAATAGGGCAGGGTTCCGTTGAGTATAAAAGTCATTCATCTAGTCATGAAATTCGCTTATAAGTGGATAGACATGGAGAGTTATCATGCTAAGTGAAATGAGACAGAGAGAGAGGGACAGACATATTGCGCTCATGTGTGGAGTGCAAAACTAACAAAACATGAGACTGACACCCAAGGACAGTAGACACCAGGGCCGGGAACATTGCTCCATAGTTGGAAGCCTGTCTCATGAGCGGGGGGAGGAGACAGCCGGAACAGAGAAAGGATCGCTAAGAGAATGATGGTTGGAGGGATCGCTCAGGACGGGAGATGTGTGCTGAACGTAGACAAAGGACCAAACATAAGGGCCTCTCAGTATCTGTATTGCAGACCATAATGCCCGAAAGGAGAGAGAGAGAATGGGGGAAATTGTCTGCCATGGAGGCAGGGGGAGGGGTGGGATGGGGGGGGGGGACACTGGGGACATTGGTGGTAGGGAATGTGCACTGGTGGAGGGATGGGTGTTGGATCATTCTGTGAATTTAACTTAAACATGAAAGCTTGTAACTATCTCACGGTGATTCAATAAAACAAAAAAAAATTTTAAAATAAAAGTCAATCTTCCCCCCCCAAAAAACACAGATAAAATGGACACTCTGGGGGAGCAGTTAGTAACACGGGGACGTGGGCAGGATTGGGAGGAGGGGGAGGCAGATGCGTGGCCCCGGGAGGAGGGAGGGAGGAGAAAGCAAAATCGCACCCACAGAGAGGAGAAAGACTGGACAGCATTGCCCCGAGACCTTAGCAGTGGCCATCTCGAGATTGCATGGCGGACACTCTCTTTAACTCCCTAACGCTTCTCTCCTTGTCCGTGGCCTCAAACCTGTTGCATCATATTAAAGAGTAAACATGTTTTTGTCCGCAGATGAGGCCCAGGGGGAGACATTAGGCAATGTTTTCCTGGAGACATCCTGGTGCGTCTCCCTCTGGTGCACACACGCGTATGCCCCTGCCGTCCCAGCTGGCCCCTGTACAGTGCAAGGACCATCTGGCCAGATGGAGGCTGCAGCCCCGCCTGTCCCTCTCGGCCGCCTGCAGGTGCTGGAGGGAACATGGGCCTCTCCCCAGAGGGCAGATGAGGCCAGGGACTCTGCAAAGTTCCCAGAAGAGAGATGAGCCCAGCAGCTGGAGGGGGGCAACCTCAGGCTGGACAGTGATGGGGGGAGACAGGGCTCGGAGTCAACGGGCATCGGGGGACACCGGTCTCTGCTTTGCTTTGGAGGGACTGGATGCCTTCATTCATCTCCACTCTGTGGACTCAGTTCCCCTCTGTAGAGCAGAAGCACGGCGTCCTCCTAGTCCTGAGGCTCTATGACCCCATGCTCTCACCTCTAACTTCTTGATCTCAACCATCCACATCACAAACACTTCGAAGACCAGACAACAAGCTGATACAGAATCTCAGAATCTCGTGGAGGTGTGTGTGGGGGGGGGGCAATCTTAATCTTCTCTGCCCCTACTTTTGGCCACCTCTGCACGGACATCTGGCACTATTCAGTGCAGGAACTGGCCCGGTTTTCCAGAGGAGGCAGTCTGGGGAGACAGCATTCCCGCCATCTCCCAGCCCAACCCGGCCCAGGGCGAGGCTGCTGGCTGAGCCGAACCCAGGAGGCAGCTGGACAGACATGGTCCTGCCCGCCTGGGACTCACACCTGGTGCACAGGTCCCCTTGGAGAGAAAATTCACAGGCATTACTTCCTCGTAAGCCTCAGCAGCTCCCGGGTGAGGATAATAATAGCTGCTACTATTCTTTCTTATTCACGCTTTAAAGCTGAGAAAACAAAGATGAGGAGATGTGAGGTGCTTTGCCCAGGGTTGCAGAGCAAAACAGGAGACTGACCGTGGTGCGTGACACCTCGGCAGTTACCTGGCATGCATCAGCTGCTCCTAACTTCACCGTTTAGGCTGAACCAGAGGATTCAAGAGCATCCAAGTCCTGCCTTTCTGATTCAGCTGTGAGAAAAACTGGGGCAAGATAGAAGAAAAGGCAGTAAATTTGATGCCAAAATAAGAAACTTGGTCTTGACTTTCTACGAGGCTGCAAATCTGTATATAAAAAAATGATATAACATGCACTGTAGCACTGTCGTCCTGTTGTTCAGCAATTTGCTCGAGCGGGCTCTAGTAACGTCTGCATTGTAAAACTTGTTGTTACTGGTTTTGGCATATCGAATACGTCATGGGTAGCTTGTCAGGCTCTGCCGTGCGGGAGGGATACTCTCGGTAGCTTGCCGGGCTCTTTGAGAGGGACGAAGGAATCGAACCCAGGTTGGCCACATGCAAGACAAACGCCATACCTGCCGTGCTATCTCTCCAGCCCAATGTAATACGAACAAGATAAAAATCAGATCGGACTGGAGCAATAGCACAGCGGGAAGGGTGTTTGCCTTTCATGCTGCTGAGCTGCGTTTGGATCCCCGGCATCCGTTATGGTGCCCCCAAGCACCACCAGGAGCGATTCCCGAGTGCAGAGCCAGGAGGAACCCCTGGCTGTGTGTGCCCTTCCCCCCAAAAAAGATAAAAATCATGTCATGTGAAGAAGCTAGTGTACTTGACTGTGTCATCATGATATCTTAGTTTGCTTTTTTGGTTTGTTTTGGGGTCACACCCGGCTCTGCACTCAGGGGTCACTCCTGGAAGACTCGGGGGACCATGTGGGGTGCTGGGGATCAAGCCCAGGTTGGCTGCGTACAAAGCAAATGCATGCTGTAGGCCCTGTATCCTGATTTTTAAGAGTTTTACTAGCATGATTCTTTTCAAGCTTTACCTAACGGGAGCACCTTGCTTTGGGGCAAAAATATTGACCTAAAATCTATGACAATTGTGATCCTGGGACAAAATAATACTGAACCACAACACCAGAAAGCTCTTTCCTTTCACTTCTTTGCCAGTCCTTCAAATAGACTTAGAAAAGTCTCAACTTGGTGTTGGCAAGTCTTTATTATCATCTGCCTCCTAACAAAAAAGGAGTAGGAGTAAATTCCAGAGCCTGGGGCAAGCCACAGGGTTTAGATAACATTGAATCTGTGGTTTTATTTCCACTGTTCACTGGGGGAAGTGAGACTTTTTTTTAGTTGTGTCCCATTTGCAGAAAGTGACAACTAAAATCTTATTTATGGTGATCATGCAAATTTTCCTTGCCAGCTACATTTACTACTATGTAATGACTTAAAAAAAAACAGTTTTTACACACATTAATAAATAAATGGAAAGAAAAGTACTGAGTTTAATGATGGCCTCTGAGGTGTAGACGGGCAAAACAGAACTCCAAAGGTGGCCCTGGAATGAAGGAGGCTTGAGAAACAGAGGCCCATGAAATTAAAAATAACCCAGCCATGTAATTACATTGTCCTGAAAGTCTATTGCAAGTTACCTAAATAGCCCAGATTCACAGCAGCCCATCACCATTACGGCAAAATGTTGAGGGCTGACGTACACAGTCACTTTAGCAACAAGATACAACTGAATCATAACTTGGATGGACCACGAGGCATATGTGTCTGAAAGTCTAATCATTGGTAAATTATAGGCGTGAGCAAGACAGTTCTGCCTCGCTGCACACAGGCTGTACCTGATCTAGGATGGTTACTGGCCAAACCACCGCCATGCAGGGCCCTGCTCCCAGCTCTACCGTACCCTCCTCCAGGAACCGGTATTTGCAAATTTAGTATTTGTTCATTCACTCACTCATTGCCATCTTCACTGAGATTTTTACTATGAAAATAATCATACCATTTAAAAAATACTGTCTTGTTCAGGCACCAGCAATACAAAGAAAACATCCAACAAGTTTTCTGTCCAGGAGTGGATACCAGACTGGGTCTGAACCCCAGTTCCTTGAACACCTGTAACCAAGGACCCCGCCTGCCGTGAGGTGGCCACAGAAGGTTTCCTGGAGGAAGTAACGCAGTTAAGAAATAAAGAAAGAATAGCAGCAATGAACTGGGGGAGGAGAGAGGAGCAGAGGGAACAGGGCGGGGTGCCTGTGTCCCCCTGTGCTGCTCATAAAGAGAGTACCACCCTTGTAGTGAGTCATCACCCTCAAGATGGTGAGCTCAGGGCTGGAGCAATAGCACAGCGGGTAGGGCATTTGCCTTGCATGCAGCCAATGCGGGTTCGATTCCCAGCATCCCATTTGGTCCCCTGAGCACCACCAGGAGTGATTCCTAAGTGCATGAGGCAGGAGTAACCCCTGAGCATCGCTGGATGTGACCCCAAAAAAGCAAAAGCAAAAAAAAAAAGATGGATGAGCTCAAGCTCTGTGTTCCATGTGTCTTGGCCTAAATGCAAGCCCGTGAGGGCACCCTTCCTTCTGCAGGAAAACACTCGTCTGATTCCCACGAGGAGAAGCAGAGAGCGCCAAGTGGGTCTCCAAGCTGGAGTCTGACTGTGATTCTGACTACTCAGAACTTGTATCAGAGGCACCAGCCTAGTGCTGTTCGGCCAGGGCTGCCCATATAGGATGTGGGACTTTCCAAGCCACCCTGCTCAAATCATGATAGGCCCCGCCCAAATAGCCATAGACCCCGCCCAGATCGAGACAAACCCCTCCCAGGTAGCAGCAGGCCCCTCCCAGATCTCGACAGGCCCCGCCCAGATCTTGATAGGCCCCTCCCATATAGCAATAGACCCCGCCCAGATAGTGATAGGCCCCACCCAGACCATTACAGGCCACTCCCAGTTACATTCACGCCACGCCCAGTTCTGGTCAGGCCACACCCAGTTCATTCTATTAAAATCTTTGTCCGTGGGTCAGGTCACCAGTAAACTGCATGGGAGCATGTGTTTTGTTGTTGCTGTTGTTGGGGGGGGTCACACTGGCTGTACCCAGGGCTCACTCCTGGCCCTGTGCTCAGGGATTACTCCGGGCAGACCTTGGGGGACCCTTGCTCTCAAATGTTCTGGATCCAGGGCTGGCAGAGTTGAGAGTGGCGCCATCCAGGGTTTGATTCTGCAGCTCTGGGTCGGGGCCCAAGAGCCTGGCTCCCCACGCCCTTCCTGTCTCTGAAGCTCTCAGTAAGGAAACACATCCGGACCGTTTCCTCCCCATCATTTCTCTACTTCTTGACAGCCCCAAGCCTGTTCCAAGGTGGAAGGTAGTGAAGGGGAGAAGAACCAAGATTTCCTGGCAACCTGCCCGCGGGGGGTGGGGGGTGAGCTCGGTGTTCCCACCCCAACCCCTCCCTGGGCAGGGGTCAATCTCAAGAAGAGCCGGAAAGGGTGGCACGGGGGTGCTAGGACAGAGATTGTCGGAAATAGCAAGCCATCTGCACATGGCAGCCACACCGCCGCCTCCCCGCCTCAGAGGCCCCCATCTGGGGCTCAGAACAAAGGCAGAGAAATTCAAGAGACATTTGAGATCCCCAAGGCCTCCTGCAGCGCTTTCTAATGAACCACATGCCTTTGGCAAGTCAATGGAGCCTGTTTAAAACTCTCTGCCCAAGGCAGGACTGGTGCGGGTGGGGGGTAGGAGCTGAGGGGGTGGGGGGAGGGACCCTGAGGGTCAGGCGGTCTATCTAGGAGTCGAGTAGATTGGGGCGAAGGGTCTGAAATGGATGGAGCTATGATGGCCTGCAGAGGCCATGTCAGGCTGAGTGGGGACTCCCAGCTGGGGTCCTTGGAGACTGGGGTCAGTGCAGTTCCCTGGCCCCCAGCCCTACTGGTTGGGCTTCCTCTGCCACTTCTGGATAATTTGCCAGATCTTCTTGGGCAGGGGAGGGGGGTGGGGGGGTAAGGGGGGTAGGAACTATGGATTCTCTCCATATGAAAGTGTCCACTTATGTAGAAGCTGGCTCACATCTTTTGGAAGCCCCAGACCATCCATCAAAATACATCTGAGCGCCGCATACGGAATGCAGACTGCCGTGGGGTGACCTCTGGATAGAGTCTGGGCAGGAGGAAAATCACAAGTTGTTTCCAATTGTTTTAGGCCCAAGGCCACCAGAGGCTGGGGGAGGAGAGAGCAGCGGGCAAGACTCAGAGGAGTGGCTCAAAGGACTGCGTCTGCCCAGCATGTCACTGGACATGTGATTCTTGATGTCCCCATTGCCCTCCGGTCCAAGCAAGAGTCTTTGAACAGCTATGAGTTGCCAGGTTGAGCACTGTCCACATAGAGTCCATGGAACATGGAAAGTCATGTCAGACAGCGGCAAAAGTAACAAGGTACATGGAAAGGGGGTGTCAGGGAATCTGGGCAGCAGGCCTGGGTGACCGATGAGTGGTCTGAGCTGATGTCTGCCTATTGAGATGTGACCAACCCCACAAAATCAGGGTGAGGATGAGCACTGTAAGGAGGGAAGCCCAGGGCCAAGGCCCTGAGTGGGCAATGAGCTTGGATCAGAGACGGCTGTGGGTGGGCCTGATGTGCCCATTGAACAGATGGGAACACAGAGACTTGGACTTGCCCCACGAGACCACAGGGCTGGTCAGGCACAAGAGGCTGGTTCTTGAACTTGTTTGGGATGTTCCTGTTGCTACTGTGGGCGGTGTAGGCAGGTGAGACCCGAGCAGACGCAGGATATGCCCCGAGCCTGCCGGGAGACGTTCACAGTTAGCAAGCCTTAGAACCCAAGCGCTGTGGGGTCTGGGGTGGCAAGGCCTTGGAATGCCCCCTAGAACCAGGATTCCTACAGATTCTTACATGGGTGAGTGGTGGTCCTGAGATGACCTGGTGCTAGGTCTTCCCCACCTAGAATTGGGACTAGAGAAAGAAACGGATAAATAGAAACCAGTGCCCACCCCTGGGTGTGGGTGGCCGCACCAGTGGGGATGGAGTCACTTGTCCCTCTCTCCTGTCACCTTTTCTCAATGTCTCTGCAGTGTGTACATTTCTTGCCTTGCTTTGTTTTTTGATCGAGGGGTGGGGGTAGAAAGGGGGTGGGCCACACCCAGTGGTGCTCAGGGCTCACTCCTGTGGGCTCAAAGGTCATATGGGGTGCCGGGGATTGAACCGTGTGCAAGGCAAGTGCCTATATGCCGCACTGACACTCCGGCCCTTGCCCTTCTGTTTTTGGGTAACATTTCTGCCATTGTCTGTGGGATGACACTGCTTTGTCCTTTCTCCCTTTCTCCACAAGGAACTTAGGTTTATCAGGTCACACCCATCACAGTGCTCCCAAGTCACTCCCATTCCTTCCTTTATCTGTAACCACTTCTCTGCGCTCTCTTCCCCAACCAGTTAATCAGCTTTTCCCCCTAATCAGAATCTGTTAATTTGTAAGGTCAGATCCTTCTGGAACATCGAACTTGTATTGTAAGTTAATACTGCCTTTCTCCTCTCCTTCTGTCTTTTGAATAGTTTAAAGCAAAGCCCTTTTTGTATACATACAGGAAGACCGGTAACATTATGCTTTGTAACTTAGGATTTGATTGGCTTTGAATATTATTCACTCCCGGGCATCTGCTTTCTGGACTTAAGCCTCAGTTGCCCTTAGTTCCTAACACCCCAAAAGCAGGGTCCCGACGAGGGACTGAACGGACCCAGGGCAAGCGGTGAACTACCCTGGCATCGAAATGGGCCAGGCCAAAGTGCCACGATTCAGTTAAGAGTTTGATCATAGAAAAATGCTGTCATGATCCAAAGGTAACGACGAGACTAGGACCCTGCTAGGGATAGGAAAGACTATCTGGCCTGAGCACTGTAGTCTGAGATTGAGATGGCCCTAGGAGAGCAATTCTATAAGTTTAAGGTATTTCTTACTGTATCCATACAAAATGATTTATATTATGTATGCTTATATGTGTGTTGGACGAGGAGAGGAGAAACACACCCGTGGGATTCCGCTCTAGGGTGGGTCGTCCTGCTGAGAGCGTATCTGTCCTAGAAGCGACTTTCCCCGAGGGAGAGAACTTGACTCCTATTGATTGTGACCATACCTATGTGTGATTGTTACCCTGTTACCCCAACCCCTCATACTTTGAGATTTCACTGTACTGTAAGAGTGGGCTGAGGGATCAGGATGGAGACTCCAGAGCAAGAGGATAAAGGGAATCGGGACCAGTATCCAGATTCCAGAGTCAGAAGGAGGATGAAGGGGGATCGGGAAGGAGAATGAAGTAGCACTGTGCTCGCTTCGGCAGCACATATACCAAAATTGGAACGACACAGAGAAGACTAGCACGGTCCCTGTGCAAGGATGACGCGCAAATTCGTGAAGCGTTTCATATTTTTTAAAGAAACTTTGGTACATCTACACAATGGAGTAGTACGTAGCAGTTAGAAAGAGATGAAGTTGTGAAATTTGCATACAAGTGTTACTACTTGGAAAGTATCATGTTAAGTGAAATGAGTCAGAAAGAGAGGGGCAGACATAGAAAGATCGCATTCATCTGGGGAACATAAAGTAACAAAATAGGAGACTAACACCCAAGTAAGTAAAGTAAAGTAAAGGCCCTCCCGTTGATCGTCGATTTGCTCGAGCGGGCCCAGTAACGTCTCCATTGGAGACTTTGTTGTTACTGTGTCTGGCATATCGAATACTCTCGGTAGCTTGCCGGGCTCTCCGAGAGGGGCGGAGGAATCGAACTCGGGTCGGCCATGTTGGCTGCGTGCAAGGCAGACGCCCTACCCGCTGTGCTATCGCTCCAGCCCGGAGCGATAGCACACCCAAGAATAGACGAGATAAGTATCAGGAGGTTTTCTCCATGGCTTGGGGGCCAGCCACACATGCGAGGGGGAAAGGCAGCTCAGATAGAGAAGGGAGCACTAAATAAAGGCCGTTAGGAGGATCCGCCCAAGATGGGAGAAGCATGCTGAAAGTAGACTATAGACCAAACATGATTGCCACTCAATGCCTCTCTTGCAAACCACAGCACCCAAAAGGAGAGAGAGAACAAAAGGGAATGCCCTGCCACAGAGGCAGGGTGGGATGGGGGGGTTGGGATGTGGGAGGGATACTGGGATCCATGGTGGTGGAAAATGGGCACCGATGGAGGGATGGGCATTTGATCATTGTATAATTGAAACCCAAGCACAAAACTTTATAAGTCTACAACTATACCTCATGGTGTTTCACTAATAAAAATTAAAAAAGAAAAGAAAAGAAATAGGAGAGAGAGAACAAAAGGGAATGCCCTGCCCCAGAGGCAGGATGGGATGGGGGGGGGGGGTGCGGATAGATGGTGGGGAGGGATACTGGGACCCATGGTGGTGGAAAATGGGCACTGGTGGAGGGATGGGTACTTGATCATTGTATAATTGAAACCCAAGCACAAAAATTTGAAAGTCTACAACTGTACCTCATGGTGCTTCACCAATAAAAATTTTTAAAAAAAGAATGAAGTAGCATGGGGGAGGCAGAGGACAGAGAAGGAACGAATGGAGAGAGGATTGGAATAAACTGCAACTAAGACCAACCAGCCTGGCCCTCGTTCCTTCCTTCACCTACCCATCGCCATCAACCTCCCCTGGGTGGGGGAAACGGTGTGATACTACTGAACGCTGGTGGCAGGAGAGATAGACGGCCGCCTCCACCGCCGTCTTTTTTGAGTTTACACAATTGTCTTACATGAGGCCTCCTGGGAAAATTCTTCTCTCGGAGTCACAAGGGCATCAATATCCTCCCTCTGGACAGGAACTGAGTGTTGAAAGTAGGTAAAGGGATATACCTGATGGCATCGCAAACCATAATGCCCAAAGGAAGGGGTGGACAGAAAGACAGAGAGAGAGAAAGAGAGGGGAGGAGAGGGAGAGAGAAAGGGAGAAAGAGAGGGAGAGAGAGAGGGAGGGAGGAAGAGAGACAATTACAGAGAGAGAAAGACAGAGAGAGAGAGAGAGAGAGAGAGAGAGAGAGAGAGAGAGAGAGAAGTGCCTGCCATGGAGATGGTGTGGAGAAGGAGGGAAACAGGATATTCATTGGTGGTGGGAAATGTGCGTTGCTCAAGGGACAGGTGTGGAACATTGTATGAAAACCAACCATGAACAACTGTGTAACTGTGTCATCTGACTGTGATTCAATTAAAAATAATAACTGTTTTTTTTAAGAGCATCGTTTTCCCTAGTCACGTTTTGGGCCCCTGGTACCAGCAGCATCTTGCCTTCATTCCTGAGAACCTGCAACTGAGGCTGCCTCTATGAGCCCAGAACTTTCCCAGGGTGGTCCTGGGGATGGGCAGCCTGACCTGTGTTTCAAGTTTTTGTTTTATTTTATGGAATCGCCGTGAGATATAGTTACAAGCTTTCATGTTTGAGTCACAATCACACAACGATCAAACACCCACCCCTCCACCAGTGCACATTCCCCACCACCAATGTCCCCAGTATACCCCCCGTTCCCACCCTCCCCCTGCCTCCATGGCAGACAATATTCCCCACACTCTCTCTCTACTTTGGGGTATTATGGCTTGCAATACAGACCCTGAGAGGTTATCATGCTTGGTCCTTATCTACTTTCAGCACATTTCCCATCCCGAGCAATTCCTTCAACCATCATTTTCTTAGTGATCCCTTCTCTGTTCCAGCTGCCTTCTCCCCCTCCGCCCTCATGAGGCAGGCTTCCAGCTATGGAGCAATCTTCCTGGCCCTTGTATCTACTATCCTTGGGTGTCAGTCTCATGTTGTGTTATTTTATACTCTACAAGGGAGTGCAGTCATTCTATAACTGTCCCCCTCTTTCTAACTCATTTCACTTAGCATGATACTGTCCATGTCTATCTACTTATAAGCAAATTTCATGACTTCGTCTCCCCTAAAGGCTGCATAGTATTCCATTGTGTAGATGTACCAATGTTTCTACTGTAGATGTACCAGTCATCTATTCTTGGGCACTTATGTTGTTTCCAGATTTTGGCTATTGTAAACAGTGCTGCAATGATCATATAGGTACAGATGTCATTTCTACTGTGCTTTTTTGCACCCTCGGGATATATTCCCAGAAGTGTATTGCAGGGGCATATGGAAGCTCAACTCTGACCTTTTTCTAATGCCAGGCACAAAAAGTCAGATCAAAGTGAATTCACAATCACGATCACGATTATCCTGTTGTTCGTCGATTGCCTTGAGCAGGCACCAGAAACGTCTCCTTCGTCCCTAGTCCTGAGATTTTAAAAAGTGCCATACTCAAGGCTCTTTCAGGGTTAGGGGAATGAGACCCATCCTTGTGACAGGTATTTGGCATATTGGGTACGCCACAGGGAGTTTGCCAGACTCTGCCATGTGGGCAGGCTACATTCGGTAGCCTGCCAGGTTGTCCAAAGTAAGAATGAGAAAATAAGATGTCGTGCAGCCACTTTGTGGCTGCATGCTCCCGGGAGCTGGATTTTATAGTCTCTTGGTGTTGGCCTTTGATGGGATTACATGGTGCTGGGGGGCCAGGTGGTGGGTGTGACCCCCGCCTACTGGAATTTGGAGGATCTGGGTTGAGGATGCTCAGCCCCCATCCGAGTAGGCTTGGAGATCTCAGCCCTGGGACCCGCATGCCTTTGTTCCTCTGCCAGTACCTTCATGTGTGCGGAGAGTGGTCTCAGCATGGTGGTGGCTGGTTCTGGAGGTCTTCAGCTGCCAGAACTCTGCTCAGGGCACAGAGGGAAACTCAACCCGCCCCCCTCCAAGGGGTCCCAGCAAGGACAGCCAGGCGCGGGGGCAGGAGACTCTGCCAAAGTGGACTAAAGACCTCAATTTCAGACATGAATCTATAAGGTACACAGAGGAAAATGTAGGCATAACCCTCCATGACATTGAAACTAAAAGCATCTTTAGGGATGAAACACCCTGACCAAGCAAGTGGAAACGAACATAAACAAATGGGACCACATCGAACTAAGAGGCTTCTGCACTTCAAAAGAAACCGTGACCCAAATACAGAGAGAGCCCATGTAATGGGAAAGAATATTTACCCAATACGCATCTGATGGGGCTGGAGCGATAGCACAGTGGGTAGGGCCTGTGCCTTGCATGCGGCCATCTGCTGACCCAGGTTCGATTCCTCCGCCCCTCTCAGAGAGCCCGGCAAGCTACCGAGAGTATCTTGCCACACGGCAAAGCCTAGCAAACCACCTGCGATGTATTCAATATGCCAAACACAGTAACAAGTGTCACAATGGAGATGTTACTGGGCCCGCTTGAGCAAATTAATGAACAATGGGAGGACAGTGACAGTGACCGTGACCCATCTGATAAGGGATTAAATGCAGGATTAAAAAAAAAGACACAAAAAACCTCCAACCCCATCAAAAAATGGGGAGAAGAAAAGAACAGAAGCTTCCTCAAGAAATACAAATGGCCAAAAGGCATGTGAAAAAAAGCTCCAGTCACTAATCATCAGGGAGATGCAAATCAAAACAGCAATGAGATATCTCACACCACAGAGACTGGCACACATTCAAAAGAACAAAAGCAACCAGTGCTGGTGTGGATGTGTGGGAAAAGGGACACTCTTCCACTGCTGGTGGGAATGTTTCAAGTTTTTGATGCCTTTCGTTCTCTTGTCTCATGCCGTGACCAGGAGGCCACGCTGTCCATGGTGGGGATTCAAGGCTTTCTCCCTGGGGTCTTTGAGAAGTCCCCAAGATGAGATTTTTTCTTGGCTTTCTGGGTCACACCCGGCGATGCACAGGGGTTCCTCCTGGCTCTGCACTCAGGAGTTACTCCTGGTGGTGCTCAGGGGACCATATGGGATGCTGGGAATCGAACCCGGGTTGGCCGCATGCAAGGCAAACGCCCTACCTGCTGTGCTATCTCTCCAGTCCCCAAGATGAGATTTTGACGGATGCTTCTTTTGTGGGTAAGGAGGCAAGGGTGGGCTGTGTGACTAGTTCAGGGCCTAGTTCTGGCCCAGTGCTCAGGAGTGACCTCTAGGGGTGCTCAGTAGTTCCCGTGCACTGGGTTTCCGTCAGAATCCCTGGAGTGGGTGTGGCGGTGGAGACACTGGGCGGTGCTGCCCCGTGCCAGGGCGTGGAGGGCTGAGACGGAATTCTGCCAGTTTACCTTCTACATCCCCGGGGCTTAAGGGTCCCTGTATGTCATCATCTTAGTCCAGAAGGGCAACGGCAGGCAAAAGTGGGTTGTGAGCTGCATTGTGGGGGGGTGGGGGGCGGGGGGCAGTAGGAGAGATTAGGTAGGAAGGGCTCGGGCCAAGTACAGCTTGACTGACAAATATTCCTTTAGGAATGCTTTTTAGGGTTGCTCGGGGTTTCTCTTGGCAGTGCTTGGGGCTCCCACCTGCAAAGCGGTGACCCATTGGTCCTCTGAGCCACTGCCAGGCCCGAAATATAGCTTAGTAGCTGGGAAGACACCGCTGTTGATGAGGTGAGCGAACACCCACTTACCTGGTCATTGGTCTTTGCCACGCAACAGTGCTACAGACTGCCTGGGACACCCCCCGGGGCAGGAGAATGGGGTGGGGTGGAAGACGTGTCCTTTCCCTTTGTCCGTAATGGGCCCCTTCTTTCCAGACAGACCCACCCACCGCCCCATGAAGAAAGGAAAACATATAGGAGCTGGCGGCGATAGGACAGCAGGGCGGCACTTGCCTTGCACGCGGTTGACCCAGGTTCAATCCCCGGTGTCCCATAGGGTCCCCTGAGCCCACCAGGAGTGATCCCTGAGTGCAGAGCCAGGAGTCAGCCCTGAGCATCGCTGGGTGTGACCCAAAAACAAAATAAAAAGTGCAAAGAGTATCATGATCCCTTTGACAGACAGCAAAGCAGAGGCCGAGGCCTGGGGTCGAGCTGATCTGCCCAGTGGCACAGGACCTGTTGGCAGACAGGCCGGACCCAGCCCAGTCCTGGCCGGGTCTCTCCCTCCTCGCCGGCCACCCAGTTCTGCACTTCCATCTGCCAGGTCCGGCTTGGCTGGCGGAGGCTTCCGGAGAGTCCTGGCCCCGGCTCCAAGCCGCCTGCCTGCCGGGGATCAGGAAGGAATTCTTTCCATTGGCTCGTCACCTGCCATTTTCCACCCGGGTGGGTTCTGATCTAGCACACACAGATTCCCAAACACCCCAACATCCGGGAGCGAGCACAAGCCTCCGCCGGGCAGGGACTCTGCATCATGCCTTGTTCTCCGGGCCTGTGGGGCAGCTGCTCTGCTTAGCCCCCGAAGGAGGAGAGTGACCCCCCCAGCTCCCTGCCAGCCTGTTTCCTGCTGGCTCTGGGCCTCTTCGCCTGCAAAAACCAGTCTTGTTGCTCCTGACTCGGCTTTGCATCTCGGGGGGCCGGACCCTCTGGTCTGTCTCCCCCGGGCTCCTTGGCTCTGCCTGGGGCCAGTGTGGGGGGAGAAGGAGGAAGCTGGGCTCCCCCTTGTCTCTTCCACTGTGAGTGGACACGTGCCTTCCCTGAGACAGCAGCTCTGTCTGGTGAAGAAACGGGGGCTCAAATTATGGACTTTTATGCCACAGTGAGCACAGGACAGTTACAGATACACAGATAAATCCACAGATGCAAAGGAGGAGGTAGAGGAGGGGACAGAAGAGAGAAGGAGTGAGGAAGGAGAAAGAGGGGGAGAAGGAAGAGATGGTGGAGGAGAGGGAAGGGAGGGAGGAATAGAAGAAAGAGAAGGAGGAGGAAGAGAAGAAGGAGGCATAGAAGGAGGAGGAGTGGAGAACAGAGGACGGGAGGAGAAAGAGAAGGAGAGTGAAGAGAGAGGGAGGGAAGGAGGAGGAGTGGAAGACAGAGAAGAAAGGAAGGGGCAGGAGAAGGAGGAGGGGGAGAATGAAGAGGAGAAGGAGGAGGAGAGTGAGGAGGAGAGAGAGTGCAGGAGAAGGAAGAGAGGAAGGAGAAGAAGAAAGAGGAGAAGGAGAATAAGAAGGAGAAGAGGTAGAGAAGAAAGAGGAGTGGAGTTTAAAGAGAGGGAGGAGGAGAGGAAAGAGGAGGAGAATGAAGAGAGAGGGAGGAGGAGGAAAAGTGGACGATGGAGAAGAAAAGATGTAGAAGGAAGAGGAGAATGAAGAGGAGAAGAAGGAGGAGAATGAAGAGGAGGGGGTGGAGGATAGAGAGAGGGAGGAGGAGAAGGAAGAGGTGGAGGAGGAGGAGGAGGAGAATGAGGAGGAGAAGGAAGAGAAGGAGAAGGAAGAGGAGAGTGAGGAGGAGGAGGAAAAGGTGGAGGAGGAGGAGAATGAGGAGGAGAAGGAAAAGAAGAAGGAAGAGGAGAGTGAGGAGGAGGAGGAAGAGGAGGAGGAAGAGAGTGAAGAGGAGGAGGAGAGAGAGAGGGAGGAGGAGGAGGAGCTGGAGGAGAAGCCAGATACCAGGACAAGATTCCTTTGGCCTGATGGCGAATGAGGGTCAGCGCCGTGGCGGGCATTTGGAAAGGGAAAGAGAGCCCCTTCCCTCAGGGAGCACATCCTGATCTGAATCGTTGAGTCCAGCCAGTTCACAAAGGCAAACATTCCATCAGACCGTATGTTCATGATTTTGTGCCTATTCTGTAAAATACACCTTGATTTTTTTAAAATCAGAAACAGGAAACAAATGAGAAGCCCTGTCCTTAGCCCTGCTCCCCAGCTGCCGGGGGACCCCACTGCCAGCATCTCCAGCCTCACTAGAGTGGCCAGGGCAGGGCCAAGGCCAGGCCGAGCCTCCGGCTGCCCCTGCCCGTGCAGATGAGCCGCGGCACATGACTGTGAGTTATGATGAAGAATTTTCCCTGCGCCTCCAAGTGTTTTACCAGCTCATCCATCACCGTGTCGGGGCAGTCGTCACGGCGACAGCAGCAGCAAAGCAACAGCTCGTACCCAAACAGCCTGAATAATTCAGCACCTGTGACAGCCTCTGGACAGACGCAGGGGCTGGTATTTATTCCTTTCTCAGGCCAGTCTCTTCCCATGGGCCCACAGGCTCCAAAAGTGGGACTGGGGCTTCCAAGCACCCACAGAGGACACGCTACGGCCATAGAGACTGGGGTGTCCCACCCCAAGGTCTGGAGCTGGGTGGGGACCCACGGCGGGAGCACTGCCAAACAGGGACTTCGGAGCAGGGAGGAAAGAGCTGGCTCTGGGCCAGGGTTGGGGCTCAGGGGCAAAGCTCCTGACCTGCAGGTGGAGGAGCTGGGTTGGATCCTTGGCGTGTAGCAACAATAAGTGAAAGCAGGGCAGAAGAGAGGGAAGGGGAGGAGAGGGGAGGGGGAGAGGGGAATGGAAGGGAAGGGGAGAGGAGGGAAGGGGAGCGGTGGGGAAGGTTTAGATAAGATCTCGGTCCCGGTCCTCCCGTTGTTCATCGATTTGCTCGAGCGGGCCCAGTAACGTCTCCATTGGAGACTTTGTTGTTACTGTGTCTGGCATATTGAATACGTCACGGGGAGCTTGCCAGGCTCTGCCGTGCGGGCGAGATACTCTCGGCAGCTTGCTGGGCTCTCCGAGAGGGGCGGAGGAATCGAACTCGGGTCAGCCATGTTGGCCACGTGTAAGGCAAACGCCCTAGAGGAGGGAATAGAAGAGAAGGGAAGGGAGGGGAGGATAGGGGAGTGAAAGAGAAGGGGAGAAGAGGGAAGGAGAGAGGAGGGAAGGGAAGGGAAATGAAGGGGAAAGGATGAGGAGGGGAGAGAAAGAAGGGAAGAGAAGAAAAGGAGAGGAGAGAGAGATGAGAGGAGATGAGAGGAGAGGACGAAAGGAAGAAAGGAAAGGGGAAGGGAAGGGAGGAAGGAAGGAAGGAGGGAGGGAGGAAGGAAGGAAGGAAGGAAGGAAGGAAGGAAGGAAGGAAGGTAGGAAGGAGGGAGGGAGGGAGAGAGGGAGGGAGGGAGGGAAGGAGGGAGAGAAGGAGAGAGGGAAGGAGGAAGGAAGGAAGGAAGGAAGGAAGGAAGGAAGGAAGGAGGGAGGGAGGGAGGGAGGGAAGGAGAGAGGGAAGGAGGAAACAAAGGGGAGGGAAGGAAGGAAGGGGAAGGAAAAAGGAAGGAAGGAAGGAAGGAAGGAAGGAAGGAAGGAAGGAAGGAAGGAAGGAAGGAAGGAAGACAGGCAGCCCACCCACTCAGGAGTTGCCACGTCCAGAGACCATCCTTCATAGAAAAGCATGCGCCCTGAGGAGGCTTCCACTCCTGGTGACAGCTCCCTGGAAGGGCGCAGGCCCTATGCTCCCCCTGAATCCCCCCACCAACAGAACAGCCTCCTGGAATCTCTTGCTGCTGGGTCGGGGTGCAGATGCTTTCACAAAGCAGCATTCCATGAGGTTCCGGAGGCAAAGGCACGGGACTGGGAACTCACAGAGAGCACTCAGCCTCACAGAGACAGACTGAAGGTCCGG
>NW_026606082.1:742500-1135000 GCF_029834395.1 Sorex fumeus
AAGGAGAAGGAGAAGGGGAAGGAGAAGGGGAAGGAGAAGGAGAAGGAGAAGGAGAAGGAGAAGGAGGAGAAGGAGAAGGAGAAGGAGAAGGAGAAGGAGAAGGAGAAGGAGAAGGAAGGTTTAGGCTGTGGACTCTCCTCGGGGATGAATCGAGGAAACGATTCCATTTCAGCACCACGGACAGCGCCAGTCAGCTGGGCTTCTGTGGGCTCCCACAAGACCAGACACATCACACAAGAAGTTCACAAAGAGTCAGGTGGGGCTCCTCGGCCTGGGCACAATTAATTTGGGCCCGTTCTGTGCACGTTGATGCAGAGGCCTGTCCTGTGCACTGTAGGATGTTTGGGTGAGTCCTTAGGCTCCACCCACCTCACCCCCCACTCCCCCACCCCAAATTGTGACAATCGAAATTATCTCCTTGGCCAGGCGATGGTCCAGTGGTCCAAAGGGCTAGAGCATAAGCTTTCCTGCCAGCACTGCAGGGTCCTCAGCGCACTCTCGGAGACAGCCCACCTCCAGGTGATCTCTAGACAGCGCCACGTTCCCAAGGGCAGAAATAGAATCAGTGACGTGACGGGCACTTCCAGGTACTGGGTCGTGCACAGATGAGGTGCACCCCAGGCACTGAAGAGATCATCCCGAAACTATCCTTCTTAATTGAAAAAGTCCAGAGCACCCTCTCGCTTCTCTTCTACAGGCAAGCAGAGGGACGGGGATGGGTCAAATAAAATAATTAATGGTTGCAATCAGGGGGTCTGTTAAAAAAGTTAACAGACGCACCTGCTCAAAGGATCATGGGCCTTGAGTTGCAGATGCCATCATAGGGAAAAGCTAACGGGAAGCAGACGTCGCCTTAACTGGACTGGACGGGCAGGGCTGCTCCACAGAGGGGTGTAGGAATGACTTGGAAAAAGTGTCAGAAATGCAGCGAAGAGACGTGGTTGCAGAGACCGTCCTGCTTGAAGCAGCGTGTGAGGCCGAATGAAGGGTGGGGACAGGAAGTGACTATGTGGGGCTCCAGGCAGGGGGATCCAGGCAGGCAGACGGTCCAGCAGGCCCTCCATTCACTTCATTTCGCGTAGCATCATTCTGTTGTAACACTGATGTAAAAAAGAAATGGGTTGTCGTGGTCCAGGAGACGGCTCACAGGGCTAATGTACGGAAATGCCAGGTCCCGACCATGTGGATCCCTGAGCATTGCTGGGTGTCACTGTCACTGTCACTGTCCCCCTGTTGTTCATCGATTTGCTCGAGCGGGCCCAGTAACGTCTCCATTGGAGACTTTGTTGTTACTGTGTCTGGCATATCGAATA
This sequence comes from Sorex fumeus, assembly GCF_029834395.1. Lineage (NCBI taxonomy): Eukaryota > Metazoa > Chordata > Mammalia > Eulipotyphla > Soricidae > Sorex > Sorex fumeus. The sequence continues at coordinate 743,814 of NW_026606082.1, forward strand.
CTCTCGGTAGCTTGCCGGGCTCTCCGAGAGGGGCGGAGGAATCGAACTCGGGTCGGCCATGTTGGCTGCGTGCAAGGCAGACGCCCTACCACTGTGCTATCGCTCCAGCCCAAAGGTAAAGGCCCTCCCGTTGTTCATCGATTTGCTCGAGCGGGCCCAGTAACGTCTCCATTGGAGACTTTGTTGTTACTGTGTTTGGCATATCGAATAAATACGTCACGGGTGGCTTGCCGGGCTCTGCCGTGCGGGCGAGATACTCTGGTAGCTTGCCGGGCTCTCCGAGAGGGACGGAGGAATCGAACTCGGGTCAGCCATGTTGGCTGCGTGCAAGGCAAACGCCCTACCGCTGTGCTATTGCTCCATCCCTATTGCTGGGTGTACCACCAAAAAATATTGATTTTCTTTGAGGGCCACTGTCAGTGAAGTTTGCAGTTTCTCCCCAAGTCTGTGTGACTTTCTTAAGGCCACTTCCCCCACTCCAGAGATGTGGACAATAGGTTACTTGGGCTAGATCCTCCCAGGCTGAGTGGGGGAAGGGAGGGGTGTGGTGGACCCCTGAATGGAGGGCTGCTATAAGCAGCGTCAGTTTCCGCCTCACACCCTGAGCTGCCAGGATAGACACAGTCACCCTGAACCTTGATAAGGAGGTGAGAACATGAATGAAAACAAATTGCCGCTTAATATTCAAAGTGGTTTTGAGGGACCAGAGCAAGAGCACAGCGGGTCGGCGTTTGCCTTGCACATGGCCAACCTGGGTTTGATCCCCGGCATCCCATATGGTCCCCCGAGCACTGCCAGGAGTAATTCCTGAGTGCAGAGCCAGGAGTAACCCCTGTGCATCACCAGGTGTGACCCCCCCCAAAAAAAAGTGAACTTACTTTTTCTGTTGGTAACAATTAACCTAAAGTCACACTGGTTTTGTTGCTTCGGTGATATTGAGAGAGAAATGGCAGCATTTTAACCAAGTCCTAGGAGAGGATTTCAGGTGCTAAGGAAAGGGCCTTCTCCTGGCCCCTCAGTCCCCCTCCCTGTAGGGCAGAGGCAGAAGCAGCAGGGATGGGAGACCCGCTCTGTCAGGGTGCTCTCTGGCTTTCATTCGCCCTCATCGTGGGAGAAAACTAACAGTTCCCCACAGCTGAGAAAAGGTCCCGTATTTCTAAGCCAAGGTCAGGATCGCAGAGACGGGGCACGTTTCGCAGAACACCGGGGACAAGAGGCTCCCGCTTGAGTGCGTGTCTTGCCCTGGATCCCTCGGCATTATTAAACTCCTGGGAGCGTCTGACGACCTCCCACGGTGACGGGGCGTGGGGGAAGAGCAAGAAAACAGCAATTCCAGAGGATTCAGGAGCCGCCGAATTTCGTCTTCCTGCCCGATTCTATGTCTCTTTTCCAAGTGTCCTTCAAAGGGCAAAGACTTCCCGCATGTCAGAACCTGTCCTGACCCTCCCCCACTCCGGAGGCCCAGGAAACCTCTGCTTAGTGAGAGGAGCGCAGGAGGACAGGCAGATCTAAGGAGGCATCCCCAGAGCTCCCACATATGAAAGGATTCCAGCTGCCGGGCCGCTCCTGAGCACGCATCTCTATCCATCCCTGCCTGAGACCCCTTCCTCAGATAGATGCTTGAGGGCAAGGGCATCAGCTCATTCGCCCTCACAGATTCTAAGGAAAAAATGGGCAGAGCTTCAGCCCTTGATGAAGGCACTGCAGCACTGTCCTCCCTTTGTTCATCGGTCTGCTCGAGAGGGCACCAGTAACGGATCCATTGTGAGATTTGTTACTATTTGGGGCATATGAATATGCCACGGGGAGCTTTCCAGTCTCTGCCATGTGGTCGGCATACTCTCAGTAGCCTTCCAGGCTCTCCGAGATGGGCAGAGGAATCGAGCCCGGGTCGACCGCGTGCAAGGCAAATGCCCTACCCGCTGTGCTATCGCTCCAGCCCTGATGAAGGCAGTGATCATTAAATCCTGGAAAGGGAACGATCACCAGAACCTGAACGAAAGCGCTCTGGAAACAAACAGATCTGGTTTCAAATCCCAGCACCCCCCTTGTGAGCTCTAAGACCCACCAGGTCATTGGTTTTTCACCAGCTTCAGTTTCTTCATCTGCAGAATGGAAATAATAGTGACAACAATTCTCAGGGTTCCAGAGGAGGAAGGCCAGGATACCAACAGAACGTCAGCTTCATGAAGACAAGAAACTGTCCATTAGAACCATGTTTCTTGGGGGGATGAGTAGGAGTTGACGTAGTGAGTTGATGAGTGAGTGCTTGCAAGAATACAGGATAAGGCAGAAGAAAGCGGAGGGGCTGGAGGGGTAGTACAATGGGTAGGGCATTTGCCTTGCATGCAGCCAACGTGGGTTCGATCCCCAGCACCCATATGGTCCCCGGAGCCCCACCAGGACTGATCTCTGAACACAGAGCCAGGTGTAAGCCCTGAGCACCACCATGTATGGTCCAAAACCCGACAAAACAATAACAAAGAAGCTGGAGGAAAAAGGGGTGTGGGTTGTGTAGTGACCAGGGTTTGAGCAACACTTTTACCTGTGGTAACGGGGACTGGATAATGTGCCGGTTTATGGGGTGATCTAGGTAAGGAGATTTCCAGGCAGAATGCTGGGCGTAACACCTATTCCCTCTTAGTGTTCATAATAATAATAATAATAATATAAAGGAGGTAAAGGTAAAGGCCCTCCCGTTGATCGTCGATTTTCTCGAGCGGGCCCAGTAACATCTCCATTGGAGACTTTGTTGTTACTGTGTCTGGCATATCAAATACTCTCGGTAGCTTGCCGGGCTCTCCGAGAGGGGCGGAGGAATCGAACTCGGGTCGGCCATGTTGAGAAATATGTCATTTAAGCAAAAAGTATACAGGCATGCAGTCTGAACATGGTGTGTGTCTCAAACGGCAAAGGACGCTCAGAGTCAGAAGGTCTCCAGGGACCGGGGAGGCAGCACCTGAAGACTGGGGGGCAGGTCTGGACCCACCTCAGATCCCTGCACTGCGTGCCCCCAGCACTGCTGAACCCAACTAGCATTGTGTTGTGGGGCCTTAAAGTATTAAACCATCTGGTCTGTATAGCCAGACCAAGTGTTACCAGGGATGGCCCTAGGGTTCCTGAGGAAAGAAAGAAGAAAGGAAAGAGAGAAGAAAGAAAGAAAGAAAGAAAGAAAGAAAGAAAGAAAGAAAGAAAGAAAGAAAGGAAGAAAGGAAGAAAGAGGAGGGAAGGAAGGAAGGAATGGAGAGAGGGAGGGAGGGAGGGAGGGAGGAAGAAAAGAAAGAGAAGGAAGAGGGAAAATAAAGAAAGCGAAAGAAATAAAGAGGAAGGAAGGGAGAGAGAGAAAGTAAAAGAGAAAGAGGCTAGAGCTACCGTACAACGAGTTGGGTGTTTGCCTTGCATGTGGCCAATCTGGGTTCGATCCCCAGCATCCCATATGGTCCCCCGAGCACTGTGAGGAGTGATTCCTGAGTGCAGGTCCAGGAGTAACCCCTGAGCATCGCCAGGTGTGAGCCAAAAAGAAAAGAGAGAGAAAGAGAGAACTAGAAATAATAAAGAGACAAAGTGAGAGAAGAAAATGAGAAAGTAGAAAGAGAAGAGAAAGGGGGAAAAGGAAAGGAGGAGAGACGGGGGGAGGGGTGTAAGGTTTGCTCGGGACCCAATGGAGAAGAGCTGATGAGACTGCAACACTCCGGGAATTAAAGATCCCCTGCCCCCAGCACAGAAGACAGGACTTCAGGTCTGTCCGGCAACACGAAGCCACCAGGCTGCATTCCATGCTTCCTCATATCCTGTCCCTCCAGATAACAGAAGGCCAGACCAAACATTTTATCCTTCCCGCTGGTCTCTGTTCCCTTTCCCTGCCTAAGACAACTTAAAATTCCACTTAGCCTCTTCCTCTACCCCAGTAGGGTCCACCCAGGAGCACACCCCAATAAATTTCTCCTTTTTCTTCACTTTACTCATCTCTGTCCCTCTGTCTGTGCCTGCCGAGGTCAGTGATTTATCAGGAGGAAGAAGGGAAGAGAGAGGAAGAGGAAAAGAAAAAAAAGAGGAAAAGAAAAGAAAAAAAGAGAAGAAAGGGGAGGGGACAGGAGGGGAGGGAAGGGGAGAAGAGGGAAGGGGAAGGGAGGGGAGAGGGGAGGAGGGAAGGGGAAGGAGCCAGAAGAGCAGCTCAGGGACCAGGGCTGGGGTGGGGTGGCGGGGAGGGTCCCATCATCTGGAAGGGCCTTACTGGTCTGTCTCAGAAGGTTGGGCTCCCCCAGGGTGCTGAGGTGTCAGCTCTGGGACACAGGGACAGATATGCTTATCAGGCACCCAGTGGGCAGGCCTGGGGTCAGTCCTAGGCCTGCCTGGGCCTTACAGGTCTCTGTCCTACCTCACAGAAAGGGATTTCAGGAGGAGATGAGCAGCGCTGCAAAACGGATTTTATTTGGAGGCCTTAGGGAGGGAAAGAAGGGACCGGAAATGAGAGTAACACTCAAGAGGGGATGCAGGCTTCTCCCAAGACGAAGAGTGCCCTGGTACAGACCTCAGGAGGGGTGACACGTGTGCTCGGCCACGTGGGCACAAGCAACACGCGGGCTGGGGCGGCCTCGAGCATGCTTCCTTTGTTCAAGGTGGCCTTTGTAGGCTTTTTCCCAAGCTGCCTCGTGTGGGGCTTCTACCAAGCTCGTTGCTAGGGTGGTTGCCGAGGAGGATAGAGTTGGGACAGTCTTCTTTGAAAATGCCTTTCCTTGACCTTTGTTCCTCCTGGAGCTTCTCTCGGAGGGTGGGTCCAGTCTCCTCTGGTCTGGGCCAGCTCCCAGTGAAGGTCTTAGCGGGTCTTAGTTGCTCAGGGAGCCACTCGTGGGTCCTGGCAGCCTTAGGGCTAGGTGGTCTTGCTACTCCCCAGGACTTCCGTTGCTCTAGGGGGCGCCTTCCCTCACCTACCTGCCTACGTCCTGGTGATTATGGTTTGCAGAGTGAAGGGCTCCAAGGAGATGCCCTGAGAAATGACGGATCCAGCCAGGAGAGGTGGGGTCCATTCGACTCACAGCCACAATGGTTAAACGTCAAAACAGTTTCCATAAACCAAAGCACAGATCGTGGGGCTGGAGTCACAGCACAGCGGGGAGGGCGTTTGCCTTGCACATGGCCAACCTGGGTTTGATTCCCGGCATCCCAGAGGGTCCCCTGAGCACCGCCAGGAGTGATTCCTGAGTGCAGAGCCAGGAGTAACCAACCCCTGAGCATCGCTGGGTGTGACCCAAAAAGCATAAACTAAATCACAGATCATAGTCGCCCCACACGCCTCAGTCACAGGGCCAGGAAATAACACTCTCCAGCTCCCCAAGGCAGCAGACCCCGGATGAAGGAGACCCAGAGGCAGACAGCCAGCTGCGGCGGAGGAGGCCAGGGTGGCCCAGAGTTAATTGGGCGCAGGAGAGACGCGTGTCGCTCTGTCTTCATCTTGACAGATCTAACGAGATGAGCAGGGAAGGTGCTAAGTGGATGGGACTGGCAGGCGGAGGCCACAGCCGCTGCCGTGGAGCCAGACACGAGGGAAAGGAGCTTCTGCCAAGATCTTTGTCTTAAGAGTGACTGGAGCGGGCTGGAGCAACAGCGTGGCAGGGAGGGCATTTGCCTGGCACACGGCAGCACACGCAGGTTCGATCCCCGGCACCCCATAGGGTCCCCCACACACCGCCAAGAGTCAGAGTGCAGAGCCAGGAGCAATCCCTGAGCACTGTCAGGTGTAGCCCCCAAACAAGACAGAAAAAAAGTGGCTGGACTGGATGGAGGGAGAGAAACAGGGTGGGGAGTGGGGGGTGGGGAGGGCAGTTGCCACCGTGGCTTGTTGGCCCCTTGTACTGGGAAATCAGATTTGCACAGATAGCATCACACTACAGCTCCCCACTATCCTCCGGGCCTTCCTGCGCCCCTGGCCTGAGGCCAGCACCACACTGAGTGCTGGGGACACCCCTGGGACGACACTTGTTCCTGCCCTCCCAGAGAGAAACGGTGACCATCTGAGTGTCGAGAGTCCGGGAGTTCGCCAGTGGTCTGTCACACACAGGAATATACAAAGTCGATCTGAGCAGCCCAGGAGTGGCTGGGGACCATAAGGGGTCCCGAGAAGGCTGCATGCCTGTGCAGTGTCTGTGCACGCTGAGGACAAGGAAGGAGGCCAGAGACAGCAAGTGACATTTCCAAGGTCGCCCAGCAGATCTGGGGTTTGAGGCTGTGTTCAGGATCTCCAGATGTCCCAGCTGTGCAAAGGCCCTGGGGCAGGGCAAAGGTGGAACAGCTGCACTGGGGCCAGGGAACTAGAGGCAGAGAGGGTGGCAGGACCTGAGTTTGGAGGGAGGGACCTGGGCCATGCCAAACCCAGGGCGATAATGGGGAGACACAGTGAGGATAGGACTGGCTCTGGCTCGTCCCCACCTAGGGGACAGCCAGCCACGAGGCACACTGGGCAGATGAAGAAGCTGAGGTCAGTGTTCGGGAGCTGCAGAGACAGGATTGGGGCCCAGGCGCAGGACCCCAGCAGCCTCTTCCCTCTGCCACCGAGATTCTCCAGGGGCACAGGGTCCAAAAGGCCCAGTGGCAGGGAGACCTTGGGGCCAGCACCGGGCCCCCTCCAAGCCTCCACTTTCCCATCTGCCCAATGGGGAGAGGATCAGCCATAGAGCCTGTTTTGGCTCCAATCCGTTGCAGCCACTTGGCTTCTTGACACTCTCTTGAGCTCATACCAGGAGATCCCCATACTCTGTGCTGGGCCCCAGGGTTCTCCTGGAAAGATCATAGACCCTCCCTGGCCTCTTCCACAGCTGCGCTATGAGCCCCCAATGCAGGGGGCCCAGAACCCGCCCCACTCCCCCAGCACTGCCCACTCGCCCCAACCTCGTTCCACCCACATTCCAAACACCCCTCAGTGCTCAGGGTGATCTTACGCTCTGAGGAGCAGATGGCAGGGCTCGGAGGGAACCAGACCGGCCTTGGCCTGGGCTTGGCCCGGAGCTCACGACTCCGGGCCGGGAAGAAGGCCAGAGCCCGTCCCCACACCAGCTGCCTCCCTTGGGTGCCAGGCTCTGGGGCCAGGTCCCCCGGAGGTTTCCCTACCTCCCCGCAGGCTGCGGGGGTGGGGATTTCACTGCCTCGAACTCCTTCTGCTGCGGGCACAGGCCCTCGGCCCATGGTCCTGCGGCGGTCACCCCCGCAGCTCAAAAGGAACACTGCTCTGAGGCCGGACACTCAGAGACACATGGGCATCTGTCACACTGCCCACGCGCAGGTCAACTCAGCAGCTTGGAAATGTCTCCCTGCACAGAGCAGACAGGACAAGACCCAGGGCAGGTGAAAACAAAGTCGATGTCTGGGACTCCTAATTCTAGGTGGGGTGGCAGCCCCCTTCTTGGATTTGTCCCTCAGTCTTCAAGAGGACACAGGCAAGTGTCTGCCAGGCCAGACGCCTGGTACTGATCCCCTTATCCGGCAGCAAACAGATTTGGCAGTGCTCTCTACAACACTCGCCTCCAAAATGATGAATGAAGGGCCAGGAGCCTTGTCTGAAGAAGGCAGTCCGGGGAAGGCCAGAGCATGTCTCACTTGGGGCCCCCTCCAGAGAGCCACGTCCCCCAACCCCGGGGAGAAAGCAGAACCAATCAAGCATTTTTATGTGATGAGTCCCCAAGATTCCACCTCCTCTAGCTCAGCCAATAACCACCACTACTGAAATGCACACCACCCCCCAAGACTCCAGTTCCTCCAGGGTCCAGGGGGCCACTCTGTCATACTCTGGGCCCCAGAAAGAGCTTCCCGGGACTGGGAATTCTGGGCAGATGGGAGCCATTGTGGCTCATTGTTCTCTGAGTGGAGCGTTTATGGGTCTCCTTGCAGCTACAGAATGGTCCACAGTTGGAGGATTACTAAACAAGAGCAGCACAGCAGCTTCTGATGGATGAGATCCGGGGAACCGTGCCAGGCAAGCCAATCAACTGGCAGGAATTTGCATATTAACGAAGCCCCATAAATAATGCAGAGATGCTGAACACAGTTGATGTTTGCCTGAAGACCGCTGGGGCCAGCCCTTGGCTGCAGGAGCCTTTAGACTTGAGTGAGAACCCGAAGTCCTGAGGGGCTTGTTACCCCCTTGGCAGGGTATCCAGGAGGCTTAAGGCGACACCAGAGAGATATCTGGTCAGCTCTCAGCAGCGCGGGTTTAAGAACCACATGTTAAGGGGCTGGAGAGGTAGTACAGTGGGTAGGGCATTTGCCTTGCAGGTGGCCAACCTGGGTTCAATCCCCAGCATCCCATATGGTCCCCCAAGAACCACCAGGTGTAATTTCTGAGTGCGGAGCCAGGAGTAACCCCTGTTCATCGCCGGGTGTGACTTCCCCCCAAAACAAAAAATTCACATGATAAGAAGCACTATTATGACCTATCACCTCTGCTGCAGCCCCTTCCACCTTCCCTTCCCCCATTATGGGGGACACTGACCCTCCACACTATTATGGGGATGGCACCTGAATCCCATGATGCTCGGGGGGGTGCTAGTCTGCTACTGGGAGCAGAGCCACTCCTGGGAAGTTCCTCAAGACGCTTTTCTTGTATGCAATCAACCCTGGTTTGATGCACAGCACCACACACAGGCACCTCGAGGATCTCTCACAGCTAGGAATAGTCCCAGAGTCCTGCTGAATAGCCCTAAAGCTGAAAGAAAAAAAACCAAAGGAGGCTTTGGTTGTTGGTCTTCTGGTCTGTAAAATGGGACCAATACACCTTTCTAGGTAGATGGGATTATGCACAGAGTGTGCTGGCCCAAGGCCTGGAATGTCTCTAGAATCCAACAAAACGAGTTTTTACGAAGAAATTTCCAGCCATGGCTGAGAATTTAAGTCCATAGTTTTATTCTCTCATAAGTACTTTAAAGGAAATTTCAGACATACAGGATCAGTGCAAAAAAAAAAAAATAGAGGGGGCTGGAGTGATGGCACATCGGGTATGGCGTTTGCCTTGCACGCAACTGACCCGGGTTCGATTCCCAGCATCCCATATGGTCCCCCAAGCACTGCCAGGAGTAATTCCTGAGTGCATGAGCCAGGAGAAACCCCTGTGCATTGCCAGGTGTGACCCAAAAAGCAAAAAAAGAAAAAGTACCTAGAATGTCCACAGACTTGGCAATGCTCAAAATTCACTTAGGGACAAATTTGCATCGTGAACATCCTCACTTACTGTACGGAGAAGGACACAGCGTGTCCTGTGGGCTTCCCCTGCCTCAACATACAACCTGGATCTAAGTGCCAGGAAACGTCAGGCAAAGCCACACGGAGGGACTTTGTATGATGTAAGCAGCCCTAGGCAGCAGAGTCTCCTGGCCCCGCGTCTGGCTGTCCTCGCCGGGGCCCCTTGGAGGGGACCGGGTCGAGTTTCCCTCCCCGCCCCAACCAGGGCTCCGGCAGCCGAAGACCTCCAGAACCAGCCACCACCATGCTGAGACCACTTGCCACATGCATGAACGAGGGGGAACTTTGGAGAGTGAGACGCGACCCATGGGCCCTCAGAAAGGAAAAGGCTTGATGACCTGGAGCTCCGAGCAAGGGGACACTAGCACGGAGGGAATCAAGGGGGCGGAGAGGGGGGATGAGGGGATCGAGGTGACAGGAAGATGATCAGAGGTGGCGGCTGATGGCTTTCTAGAGCTTTCTCATGCCCCCCTCCCCCTTCACTCATTCCAGTAGTTTAACGGACACACACACCGGGAAGCGAACTCCTGGGGCTAAGTCCAGAGTGAGACTCCCGCAGAGCTGGGCACCCATGTTGCTTGACTCACTCTGTGACCTGGGCTGTTTTCCTAAACCTTCTCTTTGATTGGAGAGAGAGCAGAGGTTGGGCCATGTGGTGCTCAGGGATCACTCCTGGAGGGGATTCGGGGACCTTATGCGGGTGCTGGGGTTTAACACCCAGGGAAAGTGCCTTGCCCACTGACTATCTCTCTGGCCCCTCGTAAACCTTCTAAAACCTCAATCTTCTCATCAGTAAAATGGGAGTAAGAGACAGCAATAAGAGTCCTTCCTCTGGGGTGGTTTAGAGCAATGCTTCTCAACCACCTGTGGTCGTTTGGGGGCTCTTGTTCAAGTGATGACTCTAACTTTACATGCCACATATGAGAATTAGGAACTGTGAACAAACCACATAAAAGCAAGTATCTTGGGTCTCAGGAAAATGGTGAAAAGGGGGAAATTTTGGGATCTGGAGAGAGAGCACTGGGGTAAGGAACCTGCCTGGCTGCCGCCAACCTCAGTTTAATTCCTCAGACCATATGCAGTTTCCTGAGCACAGTCTGGAGAGATCCTTCAGCACAGAGCCAGGAATAGCCCCTTGGGCACCACTAGGTGTGCCTCCCTGAAAAAAGGAAAAAGGAGAGAAGGAAGGAAGGAAGGAAGGAAGGAAGGAAGGAAGGAAGGAAGGAAGGGGAAGAAGGGAGTGAGGGAGGAAGGAAGGAGAGGAAGAAAGAAGGAAAGAGAGAAAGAGCGAGACGGAGAGAAAGAGAAAGAAAGAGAGAGAGAGAAAGAAAGAAAGAAAGAAAGAAAGAAAGAAAGAAAGAAAGAAAGCAAGCAGGCAGGGAGGGAGGGAGGGAGGGAGGAAGGATGGGAGGGAGGGAGGGAGGAAGAAAAGAAGGAGAGGAAGAAAGGAAGAAGGAAAGAGAGAAAGCAAGATGAAGAGAGAAAGAAAGAAAGAAAGAAAGAAAGAGAAAGAAAGAAAGAAAGAAAGAAAGAAAGAAAGAAAGAAAGAAAGAAAGAATTTGGAGGAGAGTCAATAAATCTTGGAGAAAGGAGCCAGTGTAGCGTGAGTTTCTCACCCTGCCCCCGTGGGCTGAGGGCAGCCACAGCTATAGCCCACAGGAAGCAGTTGACACTCTCGTGGGAATCTCCCCAAGGGCCCACGGATGTGGCTGAGTGGCGGAGCACTAGACTTGCAGGCATGAAGCCAGGGGCTCAATTCTGGCACCACCCCACACACCAAGGGCATCCCTAGCCGCACTGCCATTTGTACCGTGCAGCACCCATTAAGAAGTGTGGTCTTGGTGCACGACAACTGTCTGGAGATCCCAGAAAGCACACAACCAAAAAGCATATGAGCAGTTTGACACCCTAGTGAGAAGCACAAGCGAGGGCGAGACCCCTGCCCTTACCCCAACTAATATCGTAGCAGCAACAACAAAGGAAGGGGGGGCCGGAACCATAGCACAGCGGGAAGGGCGCTTGCTTTGCATGTGGCTGACCCAAGTGTGATCTCTGGTATCCCACATGGTCCCTCGAGCACTGCCAGGAGTCATTCCTGAGTGCAGAGCCAGGAGTAACCCCTGAGCATAGCTGGGTGTGACCCAAAAAGAAAAAAAAAAAATCAAAGATCTTTTCTAAGAGAAATCCCACTGGCTGCTACTAAGGAAATGGGGCCAGCGTGTCTGAGTCACTAACCCAAAGGCACACAGCAAACGCTGGGAGCAGCCCTGGAGTGTCACTGTCTCTTGTTGGCTGGCTGGTTCCAGTGACACTTTCAACATCATCTCCAGGGACCCGCCCACAACAGCACTGAAACCACCCGGACTGTCAACGGGAAGAAAATCGTTTCTTGTGGCGGGAGAACAAACAAAGGGGAATTCTTTGGTCCAGCGCTCCCAGAGCCCATCTCGAAAGTGCCCATCACCCATCACCTCGCTGGGTAATTGCGCTCACGCGGCTGAACTCGCGGCTCAAATTAGATTGCAGTGGCCTACATTGGGGAAACAAAGTAATTCGCTCTGCTAAATTTGGCGCTGGGATTCTGCGTTTATAAATCCAGCACAGCGTGGGATTCGGGACAAATAAAACTCCAGCGCCTGGCAGGTTTGGACGAGGCGTCCATTCCCATCCCCAGCCCAATTAAAGCGTCCTAGAATCCCCGCAATTCTGACAGGGCACGGCACAGCAGGGTCGAAACCTCCAGCCCAAATGCCCCTGGAGGCCAAGAGAGAGAGCCGTAGTAACAAAGGAAGTGGACCCGGGCTTCCATGGTGCTGAAGGACCCAGCCGGTCCTGGGGAGGCAGCTACTACCCAGAGTAGTCGTGCTGCTTCCGGGGTCTCAGGGGGCCGGGGCCTGCGCTGCCACTCCTCCCCACCCCAGCACTTCCCAGCACTATGACCTCAGACCAGTTGCTCGACCTTTCTGGGTTCAGTTTTCCCACCCACACATGGAGATCCGAGCTGGAGCTCTGATTCAAGGGGCTGGGATGCTGTGTCCCCTGGGGGCCGGGTTGGGTCCCTGGCACCACACAGATCGAGTCCCCCAAGCACTGGTGGGATTCATCCCTGACCACTGATCCAGAAATAATGGTTCCTGAGCACCACCTCCCACCACCCCAAAAGAGACAAAAAAAAAAAAAGGAAGGGCGTTAGTATAGTGGGTAAGCCACATGCCCTGTGTACAGCCTACCCAGGTCAGATTCCCGCATCCCATATGGTCCAGAATACCGCCAGGAGTAACTCCTGAGTGCAGAGCCGGGGGCAACCCCTGAGTATTGCCGAGTCTGGCCCCAAACAAACAACAAAATGATTGTTTTTAGAAGGAGATGGCAGTGATACCAGCCTCTAAGGATGAATCAGTCCATTTGGAACATCGCCTCTCTGAGTGAGGGCTCCATAGCTGGGAGCTGTTATTAATTATTGACTGAGTTGATTTGTTTTATTTTTGTTCTGGGGCTACCCCTGGCTGCGCTCAATTTACTCCGGTCACTGTGCTCCGGGTTCAGGGAACCATGTGGAGTGATGGAGATCGAACCCGGGTGAGCGATGTGCAAGGCCGGCACCTTCGCCAATGTTCTATTTCTTCAGCTCCTCCTTACATGGCTGGTTTCAAGGGAGGGGTTCTTGGGACCCACCGTGAGCAGGTGTCACTCAACGTAAAAAGGCAAACTGCATGGTACGAGACCAGGTCAGCAAAGGGTTTTTTATTTTGTCTGGAAAGTTCTCAGCCCTACGTTGTCACATTAGGACTCGCTGGCTGGTGCTGACCTCATTCCGCTCTTGCTAAATGTATTAAATTTATTAAAATGAGGGTGACATGCTGGTTCTTATTTCATTCCGACATGCAACGAGCGAAATATTTTCATTTAAGGCACTAGACTATCAGGCTTAGATTCTTGGGGTGAGGAGATTTGGAGCAACCTGATCTAAAAACAGGATATTGATCTGGGTTGGACATCAATTATGCTTAAGTCCTTGACTTTCTCGTGATCCCCCAAAGGAAACAAGCCCATCGCCATGGGCAGAGGCAGAGTGAAGCAACTCAGTGGTGGAAGAAAGATAAAATCAAGCTTGTATCCTTCTGATCCTAAGACAAACAAACAAACAAAAAGCCTTAGGCAGCCAAAGAGCTGAGGGTACTTGTAGCTTTATCTCAGAGCAGGAAGCAACTGCACTAGTTGCCAGATTAGAAAGCCCTCTTTTCATTTGTTTTTTATTAATTTTTATTAGTGAAACACCATGAGGTACAGTTGTAGACTTACAAATTTTTGTGCTTGGGTTTTGATTATACAATGATCAAGTACCCATCCCTCCACCAGTGCCCATTTTCCACCACCATGGGTCCCAGTATCCCTCCCACCCCCACCCCCAACCCACCCTGCCTCTGTGGCAGGGCATTCCCTTTTGTTCTCTCTCTCCTTTTGGGTGCTGTGGTTTGCAAGAGAGGCATTGAGTGGCAATCATGTTTGGTCTATAGTCTACTTTCAGCATGCTTCTCCCATCCTGGGAGGATCCTCCCAACACCCTTTATTTGGTGCTCCCTTCTCTCTCTGACCTGCCCTTCGAAAGCCCTCTTTGCACCCAGATCATTCCCTTTTGAAACTGAGTGTTAAAGAGTCATTCATATCCCTCCAGTGCAAAATATCTGCTAAGAAGGAGTGTTACAGAAATCACTAAACATCGAACAGAAACAGCCTCTCAGTCAACTACCAGCTTCTTGGGAGAACAGGGCCAGAGAGAGTGTGCAGTGGTTAAAGCACTTGCCTTGCTGGTGCCTCGGGTGAAAATGTGAACAAGACAAAATGAGCGAGAGCCCCCCATTGCCACAGCTGATGGTCTCAGGGTTCCCCATCCCGGTCCCCCCCTCCCAGCTGACCTTCGCCTGTTAGCGTGCTTGCTGGTCCGCGGTGGCAGGTCTGGAGAGCCGGGAGAATTTGAGAATTTGAGAATCTGAGCTTCCGTTTTCCATGCAGTGGATGCCTCTTGCCCACTTCCAGTTCCCCTCAGGCTCAATTTTCGCAGCAAGAACTGCCTTGAGGTGAGTCACCGCTCTACCCCCCTCCCCGTCATCCCTCCTTGGTTCATGTTCCCACGCCCAGGACCCATTTCAGACTCACCTCGGGTGTTGGGGAACTGGTGTCCCCCAAACGCCTGGACACATCAAGCCGGTGCTTGATGTGTCTGGACAGGAACCTGTGTGTGGAACGAAGGAGGGCAGGCGCTCGCAGAAGCACTTTCAGGAGCCGATTCAGTGATCACAGCTCCACTTTATTTATTAACAAATACACACTTTAAAAAAAATGCACACATTCTTATGGAGAGTCTTGGCTTACGGAAGGTCCAATCACATTAGAGCTAGATACCATTGGCCTATCACCTTTTCCTCTCTGCTTTCCCCCCGGTCCAATCCCCTTCAGGACTGTCTGTTGCGGTTAGGATGACTTGCTTAAGGCATACGTGATGGTTTCTGCGTTTCAAGCACACATGACCAGGGGTCAAGTGAGTCTCAAGGCCGGACATATGATGCAGGTGACCTGTTTTGCTATCTCTGCCCAGTCACTGACTTTGCGAGGTTTCGCTTCAGGACGGCTTTGCAAGGTCGGGTTTTCCCTGCTCCAGTGCTGGTCGCCCTGCTCCACGCTTGGGGAAGCCTCTCCCAGCTCCTGCAAGTGGAGTTTATTCTTGCTCTGTCCTAACTGGGTACCATATGTCTATGGCCAAGCCAGTCTGAGTCTGGCCTTCCTTGGAGAGGAGGGCAGCTATTGGTGGTGCTGGGAAGGGCAGAGTACATCCTGCAGGCAGCTTTTAAGATATCTGCATAGTTTTTGACCAAAGGAGACTTCTCTGTTTTAGTTTTTTTTCTTTTATTGGGCCACCCTGATGATGCTAAGGGGTTACTCCTGGCTCTGCACCCAGGGGTTACTCCTGGCGGTGCTCAGGGGACTGTTTGGGATGCTGGAGATTGACCCCAGGTCAGCCATGAGAATGACAAGCACCTTACCCACTGTATTATCACTCCAGCCCCTCAAAGTAGCCTTCTGTCCACTAGTCACAGGCAACAGGTCACTTCCACAGGCTTGGGGGTAAGTAGGGGCTCAATATTCTCTCATGCATCTCTGCATATATACCCCCGTCCCGGGTATTGGGGTCTCATTGCCTTTCCCTCTGGGCATCGACTTTAGCAAGGCAAACTTGCCCCAGCTGAGACTTCAGCTTTCTCTAAGTTTCGATAGCACTGTAGCACTGTCCTCCCATTGTTCATCGAGCTGCTCGAGCGGGCACCAGTAACGTCTCCATTGCGAGACTTGTTACTGTTTTTGGCGTATCGAATATGCCACAGGGAGCTTGCCAGGCTCTGCCGTGCGGGTGGGACACTCGGTTGCTTTCCAGGCTCTCTGAGAGGGATGGAGGAATCATACCTTGGTCTGCCGCTTGCGAGGCAAATGCGCTACCCACTGTGCTATTGCTCCAGCAGATAAACTTTGATGACTCACAGCTTAATCCTTTTTTTGGTGGGGGAGATCTTTGAGGGTCTCTCCCTTGGGAGCATGTCCTCTCAAGGGACATCTCGGGGCCGGGGCACAGTTCCCAGTGGGGCACTCATTCTGTGCAGGCTGGAAACTCCAGTATTGGGTCCGTCAATGTTGTGCTGCTCAGACCCATCAGTGCTGGGGGCCCCACATGTGCTGCCAGGGGTGGAACTCGGGACCTCCACATGAGAAGCAAACGCTCGACCTTGAACTGTCCCCCCAGCCCCTCACCCCTGAGGCTGTGGCTCGCCTTCCACTCCAGAAGTATCTGCCTCCCTCCTCTCCCACTGACTTTGAAAGTGTGATGATAAGCAGACCCGAGTCTTGCCCAAAGCGCCTGTGATTCATGCAGTTGCTCAGCAAACACTCCATTGCGTCACTCCTAGCTCGGGGCTTGACACAAGCATTTTTCCTCCCAGGCCACTGCCCTCTGCCCCAGGTCACCACCGATGAGTGACCACATGCCAAGATATATCGTGACAGCTTCCCCCCCACCCCACCCCCACACACGTGTTGATTATTTAATAGACCATCAACACACAGCCACAGTGGCTCAGCCTCTACCTGGACTCCTCCTGCTGGCCTCCACCTTCCCATCTGTCAAATGGGAGACCTTAGTCTGCAGATCTGACAAGACAGCAAGGCCAGAGAGCTAGCTCAGAGGCATGCAGGAGCCCTGAGTCCAATCCCTGATACCGTGTGGTTCCCCGACCTGGAGAGCTTCTAATCGCAGAGTGCAGCATTAGCTGGCCACCATTCTCTTGTTTCAACTTCAGCATGACCCTGTGAGGGAGGGACAATTCTCTCTACTCTTTTGCATACAAGGAAACCGAGTCCCTGGGAAATGAGAGGGTTTTGAGATCTTTCTTTTTTTCTTTTTAATGATTTTTATTAGTGAAACACCATGAGGTACAGCTGTAGACTTACAAATTTTTGCGCTTGGGTTTCGATTATACAATGATCAAGTACCCATCCCTCCACCAGTGCCCATTTTCCATCACCACGGGTCCCAGTAACCCTCCCACCCCCATCCCCCCCATCCCACCCTGCCTCTGTGGCAGGGCACTCCCTTTTGTTCTTTGAGATCTTTCGATGGATGAGGGTTGGAGTTGGGCGACATTCGGCCACA
The DNA here is from genome assembly GCF_029834395.1 of Sorex fumeus. Taxonomy (NCBI): domain Eukaryota; kingdom Metazoa; phylum Chordata; class Mammalia; order Eulipotyphla; family Soricidae; genus Sorex; species Sorex fumeus. The sequence continues at coordinate 760,741 of NW_026606082.1, forward strand.
CGATGCTCTCGGCCACCCAAAGCTGCCGTCAGCCATCAGCAGGGCCCAGTTCCCACTGCTCCTGAATGTCCTACCTCTGTCCTGCCAGCACTGTCCATTTCGGCCATGGGCAGGAGGCCTTGCTGGGTCCCAGTATCCCATTTGGTCCCCCAAGCACCGCCAGGAGTGATTCCTGAGAGCAGAGCCAGGAGCAACCCCTGAGCATTGCTGGATGTGACCCAGAAAGCCAAAAGGAAAAAAAAATATCTGCAGTAGTTCCGGGTGTCCTCTCACGGGGGCCACAAACCCAGGTCAGCCGCATGCAGGGCAGATGCCCTACCCGCTGTGCTATCATTCCAGCCCTCACTGAGACTCTTCTTGGAGCTGCTGGCCACAAAGAGGAAGGTTTGGTATGACCTGGGCCAAGGGTAACCGCACAAATGACCACGCAGTCTGTGTGCTCGGGCCGCGGGGATGTCAAGAGATGAAGACTCATATCACTCCAGCTCAGCACGTCTCAACCTCCTCTGACCCCTGTTCTGCGTTGGGACAGAGATTGGGCTTTGGGATGCAAACATCCCAATTATGGTGTTGGGAAGGAGTAACGGTGGTGGGACTGGTGTTAGGACACAGCCCCACCAAAAGGCCTGTCGACCCTTCTCGCTGTGTCTGACTTTGGTGGGGCCTGGCTAGCTTTGGGGAGCATCAGAAAGGGCTGAGTGGCATTTGTGGAATATAAAGTAGCATAATAGGAGACTAACACCTAAGGACAGTAGAGATAAAGGCCAGGAGGATCACACCATGGTTTGGAAGCCGGCCCCACGTGCTGGGGGAAAGGCAGTTGGAATGGAGAAGGAACTACTAAGTAAATGATGATTGGAGGGATCGCCCAGGATGGGAGATGTGTGCTGAAAGTAGACCAAGGACAAAGCAGGATGACCTCTTAGTACCTGTATTGCAAATCACTGTCATTGTCACTGTCCTCCCATTGTTCATTGATTTGCTCGAGCGGGCCCAGTAATGTCTCCATTGGAGACTTTTGTTGTTACTGTGTTTGGCATATTGAGATACTCTCGGTAGCTTGCCGGGCTCTCTGAGAGGGGTGGAGGAATCGAACTCGGATCAGCCATGTTGGCTGCGTGCAAGGCAAATGCCCTACCACTGTGCTATCGCTCCAGCCCATTGCAAATCACAATGTTCAAAATTAGAGAGAAAGTATGAAGGATGGTGCCTGACACAAAGGCAGGGAGTGTGGTGACAGGAGGGACACTGGGAACAATGGTGATGGAAAATGTGCACTGGTGGAGAGATGGGTGCTCGATCATTGTTTGACTGAAACACAATCATGCAAGTTTGTAACTGCATCTCACGGTGATTCAATAAAACTTTTTTTTCTTTTGGGGTCACACCCAGAGAGGCACAGGGGTTACTCCTGGCTCGTGCACTCAGGAATTACTCCTGGCGGTACTGGGGGGACCCTATGGGATGCTGGGAATCGAACCCGGGTTGGCCGCATGCAAGGCAAACGCCCTACCCGCTGTGCTATCGCTCCAGCCCCCCTATAAAACTTCTTTTTAAAAAAAAAAACAGACAGAAGGAAGGAAGGAAGGAAGGAAGAAAGAAAGAAAGAAAGAAAGAAAGAAAGAAAGAAAGAAAGAAAGAAAGAGGCAAGTAGGGTTTTGAGGCAGTAGGAAGTGGCATGTCTTCCATGGAAACTTGAGTCTGACTTAGGGAGAAAAAGTTATCAAGAAATCCTCTCTAACAAAGAAACAGAAAAGGAAGACAAAGACATAATTGTCCTTGACAATCAGTTCAGAGCATGGATTGTTGCCAGGGCAACAGCTGAGAAAAAAGGAGGCCGGTGGCCAGGCAGTAGAAATCCCTGGTGGGAGCACCTGGGTTGAAATGCTCCATCCTGGAGAATCGTGTTAACACCCTGAGCTTGGTCCATGCATCCCAACAGAAGGCTGGCCATGGGGCTGGAGCGATATCACAGTGGGTAGGGCGTTTGCCTTGCACGCAGCCAACTCAGGTTCGATTCCCAGCATCCCATAGGGTACCCCGAGCTCCGCCAGGAGTAATTCCTGAGTGCAGAGCCAGGGGTAACCCCTGTGCATCGCCGGGTGTGACCAAAAAAAAACAAAAAAAAAAAAGGAAGAAAGAGAAGAAAGGAACAGAAGCCTGTTCAATCCAGCTGACTGTGGAAGGGAGGGAGAGTTGTCTCAGGTTCGCTTTGAGAACTCAGAGCTAAGATATGGCCAGATGGTGGGAATCTTCTCTGAGCCTTCTCTGATCCCCTCGACAGACAGGCTCAGAGACGCACACACAAAGCCCTGTGAGGTGGCAGATGGGACATTCTTCCCAAACCACGCCAAACCACGCCATGCCCGGGGGCACAGAATTTGGAAGAAACCAGGAGAGGTTCTCCTCCAGACTTCAGAAGGATTGGTGAGATGGTTAATCCTGGGGCTGGGACAGCTGGTCTACCCAAATATGCGAAAGGAGCTAATCCCTCTCCTTTGTGGCAATAAGTTCGCACGGCCCATATTGTTTCTATAAGGAAACGCTTGAAGTCCTCAGCATCAGTACCCGGTACATAGGCAGTGCACAATAAATATTTGATTGATGGGGCTGGAATGATAGCACAGCGGGTAGGGTGTTTGTCTTCCACATGACTGACCTGGTTCGATTCCCAGCATCCCATATGGTCCCCTGCACATCGCCAGGAGTGATTCCTGAGTTCATGAGCCAGGAGTAACCCCTGTGCATCGCCGGGTGTGACCCAAAAAGCAATAAATAAATAAATAAATAAATAAATATTTTATTGAGATAATGAATGCGTGGAGTGAACTAAGAATGGAGCCTGACCCCTAGCTCAAAGTTAGCCACCCGTGGGCAACCCACAGTTAAGCTCAATGAGCATTTCCAATTCTAAACCATTCATTCATTCATTCATTCATTAAGGATCATGCATTAAATCCCTGAAGCACGGGGGCAAGGGAACCCCATTTTCAAGAGACATGAAATTAGAAACAGTCTCTCGTTCCAGCCCCTACATCCCCACACACCTCTGTTGATCGATGACTCCCCGGAAGCCACCCAACCATGCTCACACAATAAAAGGAGAGGAGAAAATTTAATAAGATTCAAAATTGCTTTCCCTTGAATTCAAATTGCTTCATATATTATGTTCACGATAACTCCTGTAGTCCCTATTTTTTTCCTCAAGCCCCCTCCTTTCCTTTCTAATACAAGACAAGTTCTTGTGTTAATGAATTCTAGATTTTCATTTAATAAATGTTGCGTGGGAAGCTTCATTATTTGCAACTTCATCAATCTCAAGCAGACACATAAATGTCCTCTCTCTAAGTACCTGGGATCAATAGAGCATGATTCTCACGTACTTGGGTCCTACGTACTGCCACTGAGAAGGATTCAGTAATTGAAAAGACCTTATAAATCAATACCGCCAAATTGAAAACTCAAAGAGAACTTCACATCATTCACAGAGGCGCTTGTTAAGACTTTACTTTTAGAGGAGAGAGAAAAAAAAAAACACACCACCAAAAACACAACATTGAGAAAGGTTGAAGGGGGGCGAGGGTGGGGGGTTGGTGAAAGAAAGCAGATATTTCTATTTAGTTTGAATCATTTGACAGTGTGGGTGGAGCGCCTACTTAGCCTGCGAATTTAATTTAGTGTTGATTGCTGTCCTGATTAATTTTTTTTTTTAGTCTGCTGTTACTCAAACACAAGGTCTCACCACTCCAGATCACGTGGGGGCTGAGTGCTAGGTCTCCTCCAGAGGGGTACTGAGGGATAAGATTTCAGCGCTCGCCCTTCAGCCTGCCACCTAACCACGTGAGTTCTATATGCCTGTGGGGTTCACTTGCCTTGCAATGAACCAACTGTCTGCTCCCCGGAATCTGTGAGAGACGGGAGCAAGATAGGCCCCCGTTTCTCTCTCACCCCCTTCCATGCTCGCCTTGACAAAGCTCTACTGTGGACGGGAAGGAGAGCACCTGGCTTGACCCCGTGCAGTCGGGGTTCTCTTCCCTCCCTGCTCTTCGCTTCCGGGTTGCAGTAAGAGACTCTGTTTGGGCCGCTGTCAATCGCCCAGCCGGCAGAGAGAAGAATCTGTCGGTGGATCTGCCTGCCTGTACATCTGGGCGTTTCGATTTTATGCTCTGGGCTGCCCCAGAAACCGAGACCGGCATGATTCAGAGCCTCCTTCTGTACCGCGTGCACAGGCCAAAATGATCAGCTCCACCCCCCACTCCAGACCGCCCCACTCAATATATTTCCCTGCCTGGGTGCTTGGCTCCAAGGCAGTGCTCCTATTTATCCCTGAGCACTGTCCTGTCTCCAGCCCCATCCAAGCCTCGGCCACGCCACGTCTCCTCTCCTTCCTCAGTTTCTCCGAATTCCACCCACCTCTAGCACAGCGTTAGGGTGTTTGCCTTGCAAGGAGCCGGGTTCAATTCCTCCGCCCCTCTGGGAGAGCCCGGCAAGCTACCCAGAGTATCTCGCCCGCACAGCAAAGCCTGGCAAGCTACCCAGGCTTTAACGTACTCGATATGCCAGACACAGTAACAACAAGTCTCACAATGGAGACATTACTGGGCCTGCTCGAGCAAATTGATGAACAACGGGAGGACAGTGCTACAGTGCTCTCCACCTCGGGAGCTCCCTTCCCGATGGGGGCCCTACAGTCTCCTCCTGGGTCTCCCACCTTGGTCCCCACCCTCCTCCCCAAGGTGCCCGGGAGTACCTTCTTAAACCAGACCACCCATGGTGTGGCATGCCTGCTTAAAGACCTGCAATGGCTGCCCATTGGTTGTGGATCAAGGACATGTTATTTAAGCTTTGCAAATTGAAAAAGAGGTTGGGCTCTGTCCAGCTTCCCTGACCCTTGCTGTAGCAGCCTGTCCTCCACCCCCACCCCCACCCCCGCTTGCTCCCTGCCCTGTGGCCCCTCGGACCTTCCTTCCTTCCTCCCTGCCTGGAAAGCCCTTCCTCCCTCGCTTCCGCTCCCGGCCCTTCCCCTGTCTGTTTCATGGTCCCGCCGGGTCCTCCCCTGGCCCAGCTCTCTCCTGGCCCTGCAGAGCTGGCGTCCTTCCAGAGGCTGGACTGTGAGGCCAGCAGGGGGTGGGGCCGGGGCTGGCAGTGGGTTCTCCTTCATCCTAAAACCAAGATGTGGTTTAGAGAAATTGTTCTCTCAGCAGCCCCGAAGTAGTCCCAAAGCATGAAGGCCAGCCGCCCTTTGTGGATGCAGGAACTGGGGGTGGGGGTGGGGGATAAGACTCCAAAGGGGCACCGGTACCAGCCCACAGAAACATAGACACCCTCCAGAATGAGGAGCTCCAGCAGGAACCAAAAGAGGCGGATGGAAGATCCCCAGCAGTTTCCGGCTCGTGGCCTTGACCACGCCGAGGACAGACTCAGCTCTAGAGAAAACCTTGAGTGGGGAAGGGAGGGTTTGCTCGGGACCAAAGGGCAGCGGCGGATGAGGTGGTGATATTCCCAGAATCAAAGATCACCCTGCTCTTCCCCCCCATAAGACAGGACTGGCAGCCCACCTGGACAGGAAGCCACCAGGCTGCGTTCCATGCTTCCTCCCATCCATCCCCTGCAGATAACAGGCCAGCCCAAGCACACCAGTGCCACTAGTCTGTGTTCCCATCTCCGCTTCTCCCGCCCAAGACAACTTAAAAGCCCCCTTAGTTCCTCCCAGGGTGCGACTCTACCCCAGCTTCACACAAGGTTCACAGAGTTCCATCTGATAGTTCTGTAACCTCAGCCAACAGAGAGACAAATAAAGTGAAGGAAGTAGAAGTTTATTGGGGTGCGCTCTTGTGTGGCCCCTGCGAGCCTTGGATGAGGCTGGGGTAGAGCTGTGCCCTGGGGGAACCTGGGGGGATTTTAAGTTGTCTTGGGCAGGAGAAGGGAACCAAGACTAGTGGAACCAGTGAGCTTGGTCTGGCTCCCGTCATCTGTTGGAGGGTCGATGGTGAGGAAGCAGGGGTACATCCTGGTGGCCTCCTGGTGGCCTCCTGGTGCCAGGTGGGCCCTAAGTCCTGTCTCCATGCTGGGGGCTCGGTGATCTCTGTTCCAGGAGTGTTGCTGTCTCATCAGCCTGTCGTCATGCTGTCCAGGCCGCCATTTTGTTCGAGCACACCTAACACTGTCCGGAGAGCACCCCAGTAAGAGTCTCCTATTTCCTTCACTTTCATTCGTCTCTGTCCCTCTGTCAGTTTTCCCGAATATGTTAGGGAACAAGTTGCCAAACCTCCAAATTGTTCCAACTGTATTCATCCCTTGCCGGAATCTGCCTTTTGCAGAGTGGGGATGGGGACAGTCCCCTCCCTCCTGGCTAGACCCAGAAGCCGCCATCCCTGACCTCCTCCGAGGAAAACGGTCTCAGCTCCCCAGCTCTTAAAGCGCGTGGCTGCGTGACACCTCCGCCGAATTTCTCAGCACCGACAACCCAGGAGGGGCACCGGGAGTTCGATGGGAAAGTTGCGCCGAATGAGAGGAAACGGAAAGACGGAACATAACACCCGCCGGCCCGGTCTAGCACCGCTCTGAGCCCTAAAGATCATTGCAGGTGGATTTTTATCGCTCCGTTTCTGGTCATTCCGTCTGCCATTTTGTTGTAACAAGCCATACAAAGGACATATGTTGTGCGCTTGCTACAGGGGTGGGAGGGGTACCGGGGGCATTGCAAAGGGATGGTCACACTGGTGGTGGGTTTGGTGTTGGAGCACTGTATGCCCAAAACAGCTGTATTATGAACAACTTGGTAAATCACCATATTATACTAAGATAAAAGAACGAGCTCCAAGTGGGGACGGTTTGGGGGGGAAACCAACTTTACAAAAGCAATTGGGGTGTGTTCTGATTTCTGGGGGTCACCTGCATCTCAACTTGGCACGTGTCCCTCTGGAGAAGCCCTCCTTCTCTGTTGAAGCTCTCTCTCTCCCTCTCTCTCTCTCTCTCTCTCCCTCTCTCTCCCTCTCTCTCCCTCTCTCTCTCTCTCCCTCTCTCTCCCTCTCTCTTTCTCTCTCTCTCCCTCTCTCTCTCTCTCCCTCTCTCTCCCTCTCTCTTTCTCTCTCTCTCTCTCTCTCTGGCTCTCCCCCTCTCTCCTCCCCACTGTGAATATCAAGTGGTCCTTAACAGCCGCTTGGGGGGCTGGGGGAAGGCCTGCAACCAAGCCAGGGCAAGTGTCCCTGGGAGGTTTTGCCAGTCCGACCCCCGATCCCAGGCATCTCCTGGGGGGACTTGGGTGGAATCTTCCAAGGCTTCTCTCTTCCTCACTCCCCACTTCACCCACCAGCACCTTTTGGAGGGACCCACTCAAGTCACTCATGCCACTCACATACTCTGGTCCAGCGTGCTCAATCTTGTCCAACCATGGCCCCCCATCCTGCCTTGTTTTTCTCAATTCCCTTTCCAGGAAATCCCTGTCCTCCCGGTTAACCCCCCTACCCCCAAGGTAGTGTCATGGCCCCTCATTGATATGATTTTCCCAGAGGGTCCCGTGGACCATACTGGGAGCTGAGAAATGCCCTAAAGAACCTTCTCACACCGTTGTTTTGCTTTGTGACACTTCTCCCAAGGGTGAGCACTTTGTGTAGACAGACCTGGGGGCAGGGGGTGTTTTTGTCATGCTGGGCAGTAAGTATCAAGTCGGGATCCTCTTTTTCCATGTTCATCCCCCCAAAGTGTTGGGACTCACTATACCCATTGCAAACACCTAGCTCCGTTTATTCCTGGCAGATTGAAAAGGATGAACTATCAAAATCATTTCATTCTATGTTGTTAAATAAAGAGGCAGTGTGTGAGGAAGTGTATGCCTAGAAAAAAGATTGGGATAATTTACGCCCAAAGGATAAAAAATTAGCTTGACTCTGGGTAGGAGAGTTATGGATCATTTTAATGTGCTCTCTTTCAGTTGCTCCTGTTTTCTCATTTCCCAGCAATGGACACACATAGCTTCCTTAAAAATAAAAAAAAAATCATTATTCACATCTTTAAAATACTCCCCCTCCCCCTTAATTTATCTGCCAGAATGTAAGGGTGTTGGTTGGCGCATGCTCTGTGTTTATCTGCAGAGCTAAAATAAAGTGGGGACAGGGGGATTCTAAGCCAGGCTGACTTCACCAGGATGCCTCAGATGGGAGCAGGCGCCATCCCTCCCCTGCCCCCCAAGAACCCCAGCAGCCGCCAACTTCCAGGACCCAGAGCCCAATGAGAAGTGCAGGTACCCGGGTTCGGTGGCAGCAAACTCCAGGCCTCAAGGGAGAGGGGACGGGCCTGTCCTTCTCAGCCCTCCCCCTCCACCCTGCCCCATGGGACCCTGCAGGTCACACTCACAAACTGCCTCTAGCTGCTATTTAAGCTCCTAAACGGCCGTGATCCAGAGACACACAAAAGAATCTCGGACCTGAGACGCTTGCAGCAGAGATTCCTCCAGATCCCAACTATGTAAGATTTGAGAGTCCCAGGAGCATCTTTTGCTATTCCTAACAAGAAATACCAAATTCCAAATTCCGCAGGATGGGTATGTCGTTCCCAACGTTCTCCCTTCCGAAATCCGACACGCCATTTCGTCAGTAAAGAAGCAAACAGCACCCAGCCCAGACAAGGTCAGACCTGAACACCTGAAGAACCTGCCGTCAGTACTCATCAATACACTGGCTCGGCTCTTCACTCGCTACCTGTCTGAATGCAAGGTTCCATCTCAATGGAAAACCAGCAGGACCGTACTACTGTTCAAGAAGGGAGACATCCATGACATTGGCAACTATCGCCCGATCTGCCTATTGTCTGTCATCTACAAGTTGTTCACTCGAGTCATCCTGAATAGGATTGGCAGAACACTAGATGAAGGACAACCATGTGAGCAAGCAGGGTTCCGCAAAGGATTCAGCACCATCGACCATATCCACACGATAACCAAGCTCATTGAGGTTTCTCGGGAGTTCAAGATGCCGCTCTGCTTAACGTTCATTGATTTAAAGAAGGCCTTTGATTCTGTTGAGATGGAAGCGGTCATTGAAGCCCTAGCCAATCAGGGCATTCAAGCCCAATACATCAGGATCCTCCGTGAGCTGTATTGCGGATTCACTACCAGGATCTCACCATTCTACAAAGAAGTGATCGTTGATGTCAAGAGAGGGGTGCGGCAGGGTGATACCATTTCACCGAAACTCTTCAGTGCCACCCTCGAGAACATCATGCGACGACTGGAATGGGAAGGAATGGGAGTGAAGATAGATGGTCGGCAACTACACCACCTCCGCTTTGCTGATGACATTGTTTTAATAACACCAAACATCAGCCAAGCGGCACAAATGCTGGCCGACTTTGACCGTGAGTGTGGAAAGGTAGGACTACAGCTGAATCTTACGAAGACAATGTTTATGAGAAACAGCCTTGTTCCTGACGCCCCATTCGCTCTCAATGGAACGACCATCTCCGAATGCAACAGCTATGTGTACCTAGGTCGAGAGGTCAACATGACAAATGACCTGGCACCTGAGCTGCGCAGGAGGAAGAGAGCGGCTTGGAACGCCTTCAAGAACGTCGAAGAAATAGCTAAGAGGACGAAGAACCTCCGGCTCCAGGCACATCTCTTTGATTCCACTGTTCTTCCTGCATTAACATATGCCTCAGAGACCTGGGCCCTACGCAAACAAGATGAGAACGCTATTCAGGTCTCCCAAAGAAGAATAGAAAGAGCTATGCTTGGAATATCACGTTTCACTCAAATGAGAGAACGAATCCGGAGTTCTGACATCCGTCGACGATCAAGGATCAGGGACGCTGTCTCATTTGCCAAGGTGTCGAAAATCAGATGGGCTGGTCACGTAATGAGATTTAAAGACGACCGCTGGACTAGAGCTGTTACTGACTGGATTCCACGGGATGTGAAAAGACCGCGTGGCCGCCCACCTACCAGATGGTCAGACTTCTTTGTCAAGATCATGAACGATCGGTTTGAGGCCCTCCATGTTCCCGGAGCGAAGAGATGCCATTGGGCTACACTAGCACGCGACAGGGACAAATGGAGACGTTACTGGCGCCCGCTCGAGCAAATCGACGACTAACGGGAAGTTAAGTGATAAGTGATATAAGTGATAACAAGAAATACAAAAGGAAGTATGGGGGAGACTGTCTGCCATAGAGGCAGGGGGAGGGGTGGGGCGGGGGGGATGGGGGGATGCTGGGGACATTGGTTGTGGAAGGTGTGCACTGGTGGAGGGATGGGTGTTTGATCATTGTATGACTAAAACTCAAACATGAAATCTTTGTAACTGTACCTCATGGTGATTCAATAAAAAAAATATTTAAAAATAAACAAATAACGGGCTGGAGCGATAGCACAGTGGGTAGGGCGTTTGCCTTGCCCGCGGCTGACCCGGGTTCGATTCCCAGCATCCCGTATGGCCCCCTGAGCACCGCCAGGAGTAATTCCTGAGTGCATGATCCAGGAGTAACCCCTGTGCAAAGCCGGGTGTGACCCAAAAAGCAAATAAATAAATAAATAAATAAATAAAAATAAACAAAATAAAAAGGGGGAGGCTGGGGAGAGAACTCAAAGCGTGGAGCACATGCCTGGTGTGTGTGAGGCCCTGGGCTCGTTGCCAGCACAGCCTGGACTCCCAAGCACTGCCATGCACAGCTGGAGACACACACAAAAGTGCGCGTGTGGGCGAGCCTGGATCAACATTCACCAAGAAACACGTCCCTCTGTGAGGATTCTGCTCGACGTCCTGTGAGAAGCTCAGAACAGCAGCAGGGAACGGTCTGAGGCCGGACTCCTCACTTGCCTTTCCCGAGCCCGTCTTGCCCAGGGCCAGAGGAGGAGAAACGTGGTTCTGTGTGCAATGAAAGCGGCAACGTTCGAGGGCGCCGCACCATTGGGCGCCACAGGCTAGCGACGTTCTCTCTGCGTGAGCGAGGACAGAGAGCAGCAACAGAAGACAGTCCTGCAGCCAGGGAGCAGAGCAGCTCGTCTCTAAAGCGTTGGTTCTCCCATTTACAAAGGAGGGAAACGCCAGGATCACACTCAAAGCTTTTGATGGGGAAGACATAAGGTCACATACTTCGGGTTCTGGGTGCCGTACCGAGAGGTACGAAAGTACTTTCTTTCTTTCTTTCTTTTTTTTTTGCAGCACTTTTTTTTTCCCTGCCAACCGAGTCTTTGCCTTGCCTGCATCCAAACCAGCTACTCTCTTGGGAGAACTGTGGTGGGATTGGTGTTAGAATATTGAATGTATAAATCATTGTGAGCAACTTTATAAAAATAAAAGATAAAAACAGATCCAAAAAAAAGAAACCCAGCTACTCTCATCCCTCCAAAACTGGTCCATGCCTCTTTGACCTCAGATAGAACAATTATTCCAACTTCATCAGCCACCTCCCGAGTCCCCAGGATCCGCATATAGGGATAGAAGGTCTTCAGAGTTCAGCTATTTTGCTTCTGGGGTCACATCTGGCAATGCTCAAGGGTTCCTCCTGGCTCTGCACTCAGGAATCACACCTGGCAGTGCTCGGGGGACCATGTGGGATGCTGGTAATCGAACCTGGGTTGGTTGCGAGCAAGACAAATGCCCTCCCCACTGAACTATTGCTCCAGCCCGAGTTCAACTCTTAATAGTAACAGTTGGTGCAGGTCTAGCTTCATGGGCTATAGTAGCCCCGGAAACAGGAACTGCAGCCTCCAGGACAGCGACCCAATTGCCATGTTTCTTTCTTTCCACCTAACTGTCCTCCCTTTTCACCCTCCACTGCTCAGGCCTTGTGTCTCTGTCGTTCGCCTTTTGTTGTCTGCAGGTTATTGATTGTCCATAGCTGACCAGTGGTTGGTGGCTGGCTGGCCTCTGTGTTGTCCTCTTCTTCCTCCTGGTCATCTCCACTGTCTGTTGATTTGTGTATTTGCCTATGCAATGCCCTGTGTTTATATAGATAGATAGATAAGCTATCCCCATTATAGCTGACATCAGATTGGTTATACCCCATGAAAGCGAAGTTTAAAATGTCCAATCAAGACTGGAGAGAGAATACAACGGGGAAGGTGCTTGCCTTGCAAACAACCAATCAGGCACCACATATGTTCCCCCTAGTTCCACCAGGAATGATCTCTGAGCTCACCTGCAACTCAGTAAACCCTGAGTACAGCTGTGTGTAAAATAAAAATTATTTTTAAAGATAATAAAAATAACCAATCACATCGCCCTGATTACCTGGACCCCCTTTCTCTGTTCCTCTGTAACAAAACACCAGCAACTCCGCTGCTCCCTGTGGGACCCAGTGCTAGCAGAAATCAGACCCAGGTAGGTGACAGAGAAGACCCAGAGGTGACAGAGAGAGCTGACCTCTGAGCATCTAGCAAGCAAGGGAGCACCCAGGTGAGTGCTGATGGGGACCGTCCGGCCAGTCCCCCCAGCGGGCCCCCGACACACAGCCTCCAGTAGGTCTGCTCTGTCTGGAGGGATGCCCTGCCCTCGCGGGGAGTGAGGCCGGGACAAGAGCCACCCCTTCCAGCTTCAGAGAAGGGCAGGAAGGCCGCCTGCTCCTGAAGAGACCAGGTTCTCGGTCTCCCCGCAGGAGGGAATTTGACCTGGAGACTCGGACACAACCCGAGGCTGCTGCGGCTCGGCGAGGTACTGCAGGGACAGGGAAGGGGTCGGGGCGGCCAGGGCTAAAGATGCAGGTTGGGCGTGGTTAAAAGGGAAGGTCGGGGCGTGGCTAAAGTGCAGGTTGGGCGTGGTTAAAAGGGCATGTTGGGGCGTGGCTAAAGTTGCAGGTTGGGCGTGGCTAAAAGGGCAGGTTGGGGCGTGGCTAAAGGGGCAGGTTGGGCGTGGCCAAAAGGGCAGATTGGGGCGTGGCTAAAGTTGCAGGTTGGGGCGTGGCTAAAGTTGCAGGTTTGGAGTGACTAAAGGTGCATGTCGGGGCGTGGCTAACGCTTCCGTTTGGGCGTGGCTACAGGTGCAGGTTGGGGTGTTGCTAACGTTGTTGCAGATGCCTGTAAGAACTACACTTGCCCTGGCTGAGCATGTATCATCAGTAGCTGCCTCTGCAGTTAGTGTCAGTCAGTATGTATCTGGGGTTTAACAAGAGCCCAACCGGGTCGGAGTTTTCCTAGGTCCTTAAACAAATTGGTCCTTTTGTTTCTTTTTCTTTGGAGGCTGCACTCAGTGATGCCCAGGAGCTACGCCTATCTCTCTTGGGCTGATATAGGGTGGGGTGACATAGCGGGGCCTTCCAGCTCTGTGCTGGGGGGAGGGAAACACCTGGCAGTGGTCAACCTCGGGCTCCTCCAAGCAGAGCGTGCCCTCCAAGCCAAGGTTGGGCATCTCTCCAGCTCAGTTCGCAGTCTCTGGCAGTAGTTTTCCACGCAGCTCTCCTCCGGCATAGCCCCCCACCTTCTCACTCCATTACCGCTGCCGAAAGGCAGGGCAGCCAACCCCCAGGGAATGTGAGGTGAAGGCCGGAGAACCCCACCTCTCCTCCAGTGATCAAAGTTCCTTCCCTTACTTCCTCCCCTGCTGCCAGCAAGGAGCCCAGCCAGTGGCTTCAGGCCCTGGATCCGGTTGCTCCCGTGGCCCTCCTGAGACGCCCAGCTCCGGGGCTTCCTGGCAGAAAAGTCAGCAGAGGTCACAAGAGGAAATCAGAAGGAAAATGCCAGCACCTTGCCAGAGAGAGTGCGAAGAAGCAGGGGAGGTGGGTGGAGTGAAGGAAAAGGAAGTTGTTACAGAAATCAAGGAAATTCACAGTCAGACAACAAAGGGATATTCTGTTTGCCAATCAGATGGGCCTCGGCAAACAATGGGGGCCGCCCTCTGCCCACTGGGCTGAGGGCGACGAAGTTGGAATTCCCAAGGACAGGGCAAACTGAGAAACAGGCACAGTCGTTCCCAGGGGCTGTGGTCCAACGCCATCAAAAATCCAAAACTTGCAGAGCCTCTCGCCACCGGAGGCTACATCCTTTCACCTGAAACGCTTGAATACACACACACACACACACACACACACACACACACGGGCCAGAGTCTGCATGAGATACACACAAGATGCAGACAAGTCAGCACGCACCAAGGCCATCCCGTGGGAAAAGTCCACTGAACTGTACGTATCTCTTCCAAAAAACGAAAATGGCTGGTGTCCCCAAGACCTATTTGTGGGTGGCAAAAAACAAGCCACACATCTGTAAGGATCACAGAATACAGGTCAGCAAAAGTAAAAACAAGGCAGAGCACAGTCTCGGGCGCACCGTGGCATGACAGAACTGGAACTGCAGCAGGACGGAGGCAGAAGTGAGAGTGACAATACAGCACCTCCTCCCTGCTCGGCTCGGTTTGCTGATCGGCCACTGATTTCACTCTCTTTGGTTAACTGCTCACTAATTACTCATCTCTAATTCTATTTATTGCTTTGTACATGCACAAAGACTCCACCGCCGAAAAGTCCCTAGGTCCCTTCCCTTTAGGTCTAAGGGCACATCAGCCTCCTTGGTCCTTTGAGTCTTATTCTCTTCATTCTCAAAGTTTACCCATGTAGATAGGACTGGTATCGAGTTTCCAGTCCCTAGCTCGAGCAAACTTGGGCTTCTGGGGAGACTACCCCTCTGAGCCCCTGGCAGAAGATCCTCCTGTTCCTTGTCTCTGATTACCGTTGTTTCTTCCAGGTCAGATCCGGTCAACTCCCGCAACGGAACAGCACACTGCGAAGGTGACCATGGGAGGGGTGTGGAGAGAGCTTGTCCAGAGGCTAAGGTGCTTGCCTTGCCTGTAGCTGACCCCGTTCAGCCCCGCCACTGATCCCTGAGCGCAAAGCCAAGAGGAAGTCCTGAGCACTGCCAGGTGTGGCCCAAATCTGCACCCCACCTCCCCACTGCCAAAAAAGTGTGCATGGGAGTCAGAGAGCTGTCTCGGGTGGTAAAGCGTGTGCCTAGTATGTGGGACGTCCTGAGTTTCATCCCGAGTACTGGGTACCCCACCCTCAGCAGGACAGGGTATGACCAGTGTTAAAAATGATAAAGGTGGGGCTGGATAGTACAGTGGGTGGGGTGTTTGCCTTGTACATGGCAACCCGGGTTCAATCCCTGGCATCCCATATGGTCCTCCATGAACCACCAGGAGTAATTCCTGAGTGCAGAACCAGGAGTAACCCCCGAGCATCACTGGGTGTGACCCACCCCCCACCAAAAAAAAGAGGACCTTCAAAAAAATAACAGAGGGAAAAGTACGCTGGAAGGGACAGGTGTTGGAACTTGTATGACTGAAACCCAATCATGGAAACTTTGTAACTGTTTATCTCAGTTATAATATCAACAACAACAACAATAGTAACAGGGCTAAATGGTAATGCTTTACATGCATGCAGCTGACCCAGGTTCAACCCATGGCTCCCCATATGATCCCCCGAGCCCCTGAGTAAGCTAGGTGTATCCCCCAAATCAAATAATGATAATTAAAGTGGAGATAAAGTTTCCCATTTAATAATCATCTTGTGGCTAAAAAGCATGTGGATGATTTTTTTAAAGTAAATATTGGGGACTGGAGAGATAGCACAGTGGGTAGGGCATTCGCCTTGCACGCGGCCGGCCTGGGTTCGATTCCCAGCATCCCATAGGGTCCCCTGAGCACCGCCAGGAGTAACTCCTGAGTGCAGAGCCAGGAGTAAGCCCTGTGCATCGCCGGGTGTGACCCAAAAAGTAAAAAAAAAAAAAAAGTAAATATGGTTTGGAGAGACAACTCAACAGGCTCGGAGGCTGAATTCAGGGCCTGAGCACCTTTGGGTGTGGCGCTAAAACAAACAGAAAAAGTGGGCAAGGTAGCAGAAGACAAAGACAGAGGCCGGGATGGGCTCCTGCCTCGTGGTAACGGCGTTTCTCCGTTACGTGCATTGTCCCCACACCACGACCAGCGTCAAGAG
Source organism: Sorex fumeus (assembly GCF_029834395.1). NCBI lineage: Eukaryota > Metazoa > Chordata > Mammalia > Eulipotyphla > Soricidae > Sorex > Sorex fumeus. Next base: position 776,665 of record NW_026606082.1, read on the forward strand.
AGAACCCAAACGGAAACTGCAATCGCACACTTAGCCACCACGTCCGGTCACACTGAGCCACAGTCTGTGGCACGGACGACACCCCCTCTTTTGGGGGGTGAGGATAAACACCTGATGTGGAGGCAGGGGGGGAATCTCTGTACCTTCCTCTTGCTACTGCTGGCCGCTTACAAGACAAAGTTTTAAAACAGAACTTTTAATTATGAGTCTTATAAATCAGAGCTTTTTAAAAAAAAGATTTGGAGAGAGTGAAGGGGGAACTTCTGTGCCTCCTACAAAACAGAAGAGAGGAGTGAGGGAAAACTCCGTAAGCAGGGGAGGACAAGGCTGATCAGCTGTAAACAGTCCCCTGTCCTGGCCCCTGCCACTCTGAGTGAGAAGGTGGTAGCAGGGGGCACATTTGAACCTTCAAATGTTCCAGACACGCGTTTTATCGTTAGGTCTTCACTGTCCCCGCCCAAGCTGCCTCTGCCTGGCTGCTGTCCATCCCCAGGGCTTTCTGAAGACACTCTCAGCCTCCACACAGTGCCTCACCCACGACGTGGAGTCTTGCACAACTTGCCTCTCGTGTCCCGTTACAAACCTGGTTGATATCTCCTTCCCCGTTCGCTGTCTCCACCCTTCCAGATATTTTGGCAGTGGATATCATACTCCTTACGCCTTGGTTGCAAGGGGAAGAAACTGGACTAGCCAAAGGAGTTATTCTAAGCATGCAGGGAAAAGCTGCTGCTCTTTGATAGGACAGGATTGGCCATGGGAACAAAATTGTGGCCCAATCACTTGGTCCCAGCTAATGAAATATGCTGATTAGTCCAACCCAATTACAAAGCACCCCCGAAGTTAGGACTCAGAGTCTTCCAGGAATATAGAAACGTGTGGGCTTGAAAATCTAGTTTTTCAGAAAAAAGGGGGCATAGAATGAGCTCTATAGGCTGGGGTTGGCTGACCAGCCAAACTGATGGCCTTTATAAAAACAATAATAAAATTGCTCTGTTCGTTTGATTTTTGATTTGTGGGCCACATCTGGCAGTGCTCAGTGCTTCCTCGTGGCTCTGCACTCAGGGATCACACCTGAAGGGGCTCAGGGGACCATCTGTGGTACCAGAGATCAAACCCGCATGCAAGGCAAGTGCCCTGCTTGCTGTGCTCTCTCTCCAGCCCCCTTAAGTAAAGTTTTATTGGAATGTATTCAGGCTTGTGGGTCTACATATTGTCTGTGAATGCTTTTGTGTTGCAACCCCAATTTGGGCAGTTACCACAAAAACAATAAAACCTGCAACATCTCAAAGACGTACCACCAGTCTCTACAGAAAAAGAAGGTTTGGGGGCCGGAGTGATAGTACAGCAGGTAGGACGTTTGCCTTGCACGTCTCCTGGGTTCGATCCCCGGCATCCCATATAGTCCCCTACGCACTGCCAGGAGTGATTCCTGAGTGCAGAGCTGGAAGTAAACCCTGAACATCGCTGGGTGTGGCCCCCACAACCCAGAAAGAAAGAAAGAAGAGAGAGAGGGAGAGAGGGGGAGAGAGAGAGAGAGAGAGACAGAGACAGAGACAGAGACAGAGACAGAGACAGAGTCTGGAGACCGTATAAGAAGGCAAACATAGCATTTCCATGGCAATGGTATCCAAAACCCATTTCTATCCCTTCTCCACTGAGAAACAATCACGACAAATCAACAGAATAGGCCTAAGAACTGTCCGTGGGGCCATCGACTCCCACCCCATCACCAAGCCTGTACACTTGCATCAGGCAGAGAGTTGGCTGGAGACGCGTTTTCCCGGCTGCTGGAGCACAGACGCGCCGACTCCATTACCCAGCTCAGAACTTCACCAAAGATCAGCAGCGCGCAGCCTGGATGATGCTGCCAGCCCCGAGGCCGTGGCTCCCGATTTTTCCTCTGTGATAAATGGGGAGCAATCTCCAGGAGCTACCGCCTGGAAGACAGCCCTAGTTAAATTACTTTATCGCCCAGCTGAGAGATGGCCAGCTTGCAGATGCAGCACAGGCGCAGCATGATAAGTACGGCTGTGCCGGCACAGAGGCACCCTCCCCCGAGCCAGGAGGAGGAGAACCTCGCCTCGTCCCAGGATGGCCCATAAAAGCCTTTCTCCTGGCCCCGTTGGCGTTGTAAGCACTCAGCTGCAGTCCCCCGCATGAACCAGCCAGATCACGGTTCACAAGTCTGTCGAACGCAGAGAATTTGGCTGCCGTGCTGTCCTGGCAAACACTGGAAAGGCAGAGAAGAGCAAGAGTTTAAAGAAAGTTCAAGGGACTGGAGTGTTAGCACAGTGGGGAGGGCGTTTACCTTGCATGCGGCCCGACCCGGGTTCAATTCCCAGCATCCCATATGGTCCCCCGAGCACGGCCAGGAGTAATTCCTGAGTGCATAAACCAGGAGTAACCCCTGTGCATTGCTGGATGTGACCCAAAAAGAAAAAAAAAAGAAAGAAAGAAAGTTCGAGATTAGAGGCTGACTGGGGTTGAATCCCTGGCACCCTATGTAGTCTCCCAAGCCCCGCCAGGAGTGACCCCTGAGCATAGAGTCAAGAGGAAGCCCTGAGCACTGTGGGGTGTGGCCCCCAAACAAACAAACAAAAACGTGGCATAAAATCTTCACAAAGCGGTGGCGTGGGGCAAGACGGTAAGACAAGACCCAGAAACCAGAGGCGAGACGCTGGCCTGCAGGCTCCCGGGGTCTTTGGTGGACTGACCCCCTACTCCGAAGAATTGTTCGGATTCGACCTTGTGGAGATGGAGCTCCCTGGCAGCCAGATTGCTTTCTTTTCCCCACCATTGCACACTCCCCATGCCCAACCACCAGGGGCTCCGGGGGTCCAGCCCCCTCCCTCCCCACAGACCCCTCAGGATTCTAGGCAGAACCACGCCTGTAGAGCTTTACACAACACCTTTGGGTTGAGGAATCCCCCTCTGCCCTCGTGCTTCTCCCGTCTTTGATTCTCCCCTCAACTGCCTCCCCACCCAGCCACTTCTTGGCTAGACATTGGCCAGGGGTCCCACACCGAATAGCAAACAGTGTGGACTACCTCTCTCCTGAGATGGGGCATGCCTTCTAGAAAGAGGTTCCACAGGGCTCACGGGTCTTGACCTCTGAGCAGAGTCTGTGTGTGGTGTCTGTGATAAAACTCTGGGTCACAGTCCTGCTCCCTTCACCCCAGTGTGAATCCTCAGACTTCCACGGGGGGTCACTGGCAATGGGGGAGCTTTTGAGGTTTCTCAGGAAAGGTCATTCTGCAGACAACTGCTCTCCCCATTCATCTCAGAGGAAGGAGAGGGAAAGCAAACACTTACTGAGCATCCACAGTGTCAGACATCTCCCGAGCCTACTCACCTTCTCAGTAAAATCATTGTCTTTCCCCTTCCCCACCCACCTCCAGGACAGAGGACAATCTACAAATAACTCCTCTCCATTTGGATTCTGTTCCCATCGCTGAGCGCAAGACAAATCAGTGTTTCACTGAATTACCCTGCCAAGAAAATTTTGTGCTAAATCAACTATTATCTCAAGCTGGGGAAGGGAAAGAAGGGAAAAAAAAAAAACCAAACTATCACTTCTGTTCCTTTAAGGTTTGGATTACTTTGTTTTGTTTTTCCGCGAATTGGAAATAAGTTGATTTCTGTCAAGGAGAACAGTATTGCAATAAGCACTCCATATACGTTCAGCCTGGCAGAGCCCCAGTGCCATTCTAAAGACGCAACCACACTTTGAGATAGAGATAGAGGCTCTGTATCTGGGAGTGGCCAGATTTCTGGCTTCTGCAGACACATAAAATAATTTACATTCTTCATTAGATGGGATAACGATCGGGAAAAAATAGTAGTGGCATGGTTCATCCCCAGTGAAGGGATCAAATGCATGAAAATTTAACACAAATCATTGGAATCTACTTGGGCTTTTTAGCATTTCAAACGGGTTTCTCCTCAGTTATTATGGATACAAGACTTTGCAAGCATCAGAAAAAAGTCAACTCGAAGTGATTAAGCCTGATTGACTGGCTAGCATCCTTGGAAGTTCAAGTGTAGTTTGATCCAGGCATTCAAAAGGCACCATCCAGCCCGGGTTCTCGTCAGTACTTATCTCTGTGTTGCCTCTACTCTTAAGCGACGATCCACGCAGCGAATAACAGAACAACTGACTTCTTGCCAAAGTACCAGTGGAACTAGAAGACCTGTGTATGTTTCAGTCTCCAGCTGGTCCTGGAGCTCACTCTGATTGGCCAGTTCTATAGTCATGTGCCTTTGCTAAACCAATCATCGTCACTAAGAGGTGGGGAGGGGAATCACAGGTTCTCTGATTGGCCGGGCCTAACGAGGTGTTTTCCCGAGCTCCGCAGGATGGATGGAGCCCAGGGAAGGGGCTGAATCCACACTGCGTAGATCCCAGTGGAGGTGGCCACCCAAAATGAATCGGCGTCCTGTTGGAGAAGGAAACTCCCCTGCAGGCACATAGGCTGATTCCCAGAGACCATCTGATGCCGGGTGGGGTCTATGATCCCAGAAATTATCGGTGTGGTGAAGTTATCGAATTGATTTAATTGGCCCCTTGAAATGGCACCCTGGGAAGAGGTTGGCAGGCCAGATAGACTGGCCCACAGTTGGAAGCCTGCCTCCAGTGCTAGGGGAGAGGGCAGTTGGGAGAGAGAAGGACCCACTGTGAAAATGTTGGTGGAAGGGATCGCTCTGGATGGGAGATGTGGGCTAAAAGAACCAACCATGATGATCTCTCAGTATCTGTATTGCCAATCACAATGCCCAAAAGGCCGGGAAGGGGGAGGGGAGAGAGAGAGAGAGAGAGAGAGAGAAGTAGTGCCATAGAGGCAGGTGAGCGGGGAATGGCAGGAAGGACACTGGGGAAACTGATGATGGGAAATGCACACTGGTGGAGGGATGGATGTTCGAAGGTCGTGTAATTGAAACCCTATCATGAAAGATTTGTAACTGTGTATCTCACACTTATTCAATTAAAAAATTAAAAATAAAATCGGATCACGGATCATGGTCCTCCCGTTGTTCATCGATTTGCTCGAGCGGGCCCAGTAACGTCTCCATCATGAGACTTGTTGTTACTGTGTTTGGCATATCAATACGTCACAGGTAGCTTGCCAGGCTCTGCCGTGCGGGCGAGATAACCGAAAAATAAAATAGACGATATAAATGTCTGGGGTGGGAAATTATAAAATATAAAAGAGGGAGATGGCTGGGTAACTTCCTCTTTGAACCCTTACCTGTGTCCTGGCTGAGGGCAGGAAAACTGTGGCTCTCTCTCAGGAGCTCATGATCAGAGAACAAAGGAAAGTCCAAGGGACAAAGAGGGATGTAGGCCTTGGGAGCCCCAGGGACAGACTATAGGGCATCAGTCATAGATCAGGAGGACAGCGGGTCTGTGATGGACTTCCAGAGACAGAACCAGCCAGAGAACAGAGTAGAACAAGGAGAACAAACTTAGGACCCAGCGTGAGGCCTGGGTATAGACTCTCAGGGACCCAAAATACTTTCTTGAAGCTGTGAAAAAACAAGTCTAACTTCATAAGCATCTGGGTTTTGAATGCAGATGGTTCAGACATTCCTCAAGGACACACACATACTCAGGAACCAAGCCAGCTTTGCGGTGACACTTTCACTTGGGTTCAATCTTTTTTTTTCTTTAAATTCAAAATCATACATTCATTAGAACAAATACTTTTCTTTTATGGAGGAAGAAATTGAATCAGAGGGGCCAGTACCACCCAAGTTTTCAGCCTTTCTGACCCCAAAATGCGGGGGGCGGGGCTCCTTACCCACAAAGCAGGTCTGCCTCTTCTTTTTTTTTTTTAAGTTCCTTCCTGGGCCAGGGGACATTTTTAGCATTACTCAAACTCTGTGCTGTAACCCTAGCCCAGGAGAATCCAATAGAACTCCCCACTCTCCCCCTCTCTCCCCACAGAAAGTGCTAGAGAGGAACTGAGCCCTCAGGTGAGTCACCATGGGTGGGACTGGTATGCTTTTCTGATGGAAGACCCCACCACCCAACACTGGGGTAACCATAGATTGCATTTGCCCCTGTCATTCGGGCCCTCCTCTCTCCTAGCCCACCTCGACTGTATAAACAGAACAGGGCAGAGGAAATCTTTGTTGATTTGGGCGGCTGAAGGGTCCTACAAAGTTCCACATCCAGAGAATTAGACTGGGGACCCCTCTCAAGAAGGCAGTGTGATAAAAGATGCCCACAGTCAGAAGCATGGATCTCCCCTCCTCCAGGAAATGCCCTTCGGGGCCAAGTTCCATCCCAAAATACAGAGACATAGACCAAGGTGGAAACACAAGTGTTACCTGAACCATGGTCCTCCGACACATGTTTAAAAGGTGGACAGATCTCCAGGCCAGCAAAGTGGAAGCGCAACTGAATTCTTACCTGGTATGTGTGAGGCCCTGGATGCAATCCCTGGTCAAAAAGAAAAGTCCAAGAGCCAGGCAGGTGCAGATTTGGAGCCTGCAAGAGTCTCTCTCTTCCTGGATCCTAAAGACCCTCTTTTTACGGGGTCTCACCTTTTAGGACGGGGTAAGAGAGCTGTCTGGGCTCCCTCCTGACAACGGCACTAATTCCATTCCCAGGGGCTCCCCCCTCATTATCCAATCACCTCCCAAAGGCCCTGCCTCTCATCACCAGGGCCTTGGGAATGGGGGTTTCGACAGGTGGATTCGGAGGGGATGCAAACATTCCATCCATACCACCTGCGCAACCGTGAGGCGACTGTGGGAATGACAAGCAGCTTAGGAGGCTGTGGCATTTGTCTGGCTCTGTCCCAGACCACTGTTTCCGGGTAAGTCAGCCACAATACCCTGATGTGCGGAAACTGGCCAGAGGACGCGCCAAGTTCTGCCAGCCTCCCACATGAACTGGCCAGTCAGGCAAAATGGCCCTCTTAGAAGGGGTCTCCAGCCCCAGCTCCTCTCTGACTCACACTTGACTGTGGTCTTCTGAGAGACCCCTAAGCAGAACCAGCCAGATGTCACCTCACCATCACACACACACACACACACACACACACACACACACACAGCCCTGATTCCTAATCCTCAAGAACTGTATACGAGGCATTAGAGACGCACTTGTTTTCAGTTGTTAGGTTTGTCACACACCACTAAGTCGATGTGGCACAGGGAGAATCCAGGAATCTACATTTTCACCACATTTCAGATCTGAGGAGCCTTTGCAACTCAAGGGTACAGTTGTTGACTCAGTGATGCTCTCAGGGTATTAGGCAGCAAATGATGCTGTCCTCCCCCCCACAAGTCCCCCCACCACCACCAGCATGGAGATGCGGCAAACACAGTTCCCTTGTCTTCCTTCTAAGGTGGCCCAGCTTTTTATGACATGGTGAATTAAAAAGCAGTTAGCATCTACTGGGCCTGGCATAATCCTATTTTTTTGTACTATATGTGGTCTTCTTAAATCATCCCTCATGCCCCAGGGTTCTCTAACCTATGAAAATATAATGAAAATTTTCACTTTTTAAAAAAAGCTTCTTTTGGCTCTCGAATTATTAAGATGCCAACCCACAGGAGTCTAATTGTTAGGAATTAACCCCAGCAACTTGAATTAGCCCTATCTGTTTCAGAGGGTACCCAAGTTCAAGATTGAATTTGCAAGTTCATCTGCCTTGACATTCTTGTAAATATCCATGGTAGATCAGGCCGTAGGATTGATCTCTCTCTCTCTCTCTCTCTCTCTCTCTCTCTCTCTCTCTCTCTCTCTCTCTCTCTCTCACACACACACACACACACACACACACACACACACACCATTTAAACATACTAATTCTCAGGAAAGGTGGACAGGATTATGGTTCAAATCCTAACTCCAGGCTGTAGGACTGATTACACACACACACACACACACACCTTTGAAACATACTAATTTTCAGGAAAGGTGGGAAGGATAATGGTTTAAATACCAGCTCCACCTCTTACTTGAGCCCATTGATGCCAGCATTGCCATAATTAAGCCACGGTTGAGCGTGAACCACTGCTGGTACACACCAGCGTCAACGTGTTCAAGTCAACACCTTTGTCTTATGTCTGCTATCCTGCTGCACGATGCCAGGCCACCATTCCTATTGCTTCCTTGTCCATTACTCCTGGTTCTATGCTCAGGAATTCCTCCTGGCGGTTCCCCAGGAAAACAGAGAGGATGCTGGGGGTCGAACCCTCCCTGCTTTCCATGGTAGCTCTCCAGCCTCCGACTGCTTCCTATGTCAGTCACAGGGTGCCTTTATTTTCTCATGTGTAAAATCACAATCATCTTCACAAGACCTCGGATTGGACAAGTTCATTCACTCACTTAAGGAAAGCCCTGCAATGTGGCTCGGCCCTGAGTTACTCTCCACAAATATCACCCCTTTATTTTAATTACCATCATTCTCTCCCACTGCGATGCCACACTCCTCAGCGGCCCCTCTTTGAAGTAGCCCCTTTTGGTGTCTAATGATGAGAAACGGTCAGTTTTCTTGGGCCTGGGCAGACAGAGCGAAATATATTTTGTTTTTCTTGCACGCATGAATGGGCTCATTCTGGAGGACTTGCTCCCCTCCAGCGTATCAGGAAAGTGCCCACCCCGCCCCCACGGCCAGAGCTGCCTTCTCCACTGGGGGGGGGGGCATCTTTCTCTCTGCAGTGGCCCTCACTTGATGGACACTGTGCTTCCTTCCAGCTTCATGCCAATACAAACAATCCATCTTGCGTGTCACTGCAAAGCATACCAAATCCCTTTCAATGCCGCAAAGAGTCTCAGCCCCGGCCTCTTCGAACAATCACAATGATATTTCTTTAGATGACACTCCAAGTAGTCTTATTTCTGGGCCCAGAGGGTATTTGCGTTTCAAAGGCTGACGGCCCCTCAAGCCTGGGAAATACCGCCTCAGATCAAAGGAAAACCTCGAGTAACACGGAGATTAATTTACAGTCATTGCCCTCTCTCCGCCCTAAAGACCAGACCCACATCCAACTAATGTAGCCCAAGCTCCCGGCAATGTGCTGAAACTGAACATCTTTGTGTATTAAAATAGAATTTTACCGGTGGCGAGGCTGGAGCCCTGACCTCCTGCGTGCAAAGCATGTGCCTTGCCACTGGGCCATATTTCCACCCACCCCCAACCCCTCAAACTTTTTAGGAAAAAGTCACTCCCCTACTCTACAGTAGAAGCTGACTCATCAGCACTGAGGCTTCTGGGGCTGAAGTGTGTGTGTGTGTTGGGGCGGGAGACCAGAGGGGGGTCTTCAGGGGGGTCTCTGCTCCTTCAAGTTTTCACCCAGCTCCTGTGAATCTAAGACTCCATGTCCGAGAGTCCAATGATACCCCTTCAGGAACCCAAGACACCTCCCGTGCAGAGAAGTCTAGCGATGAGGCTGGTGGTACAAACGGGACAGCCCCCAGGACCCCAGGACCCCCCAAATGCTTCTGGAATTTTGAGGACCCCAACCCTGAAGACCAGAGACCTTTCCTCTCCAGTCAGCTAAGGGGGCAATGAAAAACATACATCCCTCCTGTCACCATCCAGTGTTCAACCCCCCTTTCCCTGACCCACCCTGACCCAGGGAGCAAATGCGTACCCCACCTCTCGGCACAAACAGACGCCTTTGGTAGCCACATTCCACCCTGGGCTCCGGGTTTCCTCCAGCACCGCTGGCACACACCCCACTCGCCTTCTCTCTCCAAAGGTGAGCGGCCCCAACTGCTCCCCGAGAGCCGAGACAACTTCCTTCTCATCTGCTCCCCCCAAATGCGCAAACACAGAGCCACGGACAGGCTTTCTCAAAGGCAAACTTAAGTTTCCTTCCAGAACACATAAGTCAGGTCCTCAGAGGGCCGTCTGGAAGCCTTGGGAAGGTGAACGCTGACTCCGGCCCAGGGGCTTCTGAAGATGCATTTAAGGTGCTTCGTTCATTCTCCAAGTCATGGGTCCCTCACACCAGTCCGAGGCTCCTCCAGTCAGTATTCAGGTAGGACCCAGGGCGGCAAGAATGAGCCAAGATTCTATGGGGATGGCATCCCGGTACTCACATGATCATAAGGCCTTAAAAAAATGGGGGTGGAGGGGGGCCACACCTGGTGGTACTTAGGGGTTTCCACCTGGCTCTGCACTGGGGATCACTCCTGGCTGGGAGATCCTATGGGGAGCAGGGGATGGAACTTGGGCTGACGCGGTGCAAGGCAAGTACCCCCTGCCGTGTACTGTCTCTCCAGAAACTGGCACCAGGGATGGTTAGCAGGTGTGTGAAGGACAAGGCAGGTGGGCAAGGGCCCGCCCAGGATGAGACTTTCGTTCCTTCGCTACCTCCGGGCTCCTGTTCTATTATGATTTCACATCCCACCAAAGAGAGGAGATAGTGAGGTGGAAGCAACAATTGCTCTGCTCTCGCCATCGTTCTTCCAATATCCTTTTCAAATACTTGCCAGGGACCACAGGGTTTTAAAAACAAGAGTCCTCTGAGTACTCGCCTGCCCTGGAACAGCTGGAACTTTAAAAAAACAACAAGCATTCAATTTGTGCATTGCAAGGCCACGCCTGGCCTGATGTGCTTCCGGTAGCGTTCCCCTGACTGAGGAATGAGTGAAAATGCCTATTTCTCTCTCTAATTACCTATCTATCTCTTTCTCTCTTTCTCTCTCTCCCTCTCCCCGCCCCCTCCCCCATCGCAATGTCCAAGCTCTCTCTTCAGGGGGTTGTGCCACTTGGCCTGGGCACGGCTGTCCAGTCACGGTGTTCTCAGGGTCACCAGGGCCACTCCTAATGACAATGGGGATGCAACAGTCACTTTGATTTGGGGGGTTTTGCTTTGAGCTCATTCCCTGCAGTGTTCAGGACTTACTCCTAGCTTTGTATTCATGGATCATTCTTGGTGGAGCTCGAGGGACCCTCGGAAGTGCCAGGTATCCAACCCAGGTTGTCCAGGTACAAGGCAAGCACCCTACCCACTTCCCTGTCTCTATGACCTCCTGCCTTAGTTTTCTTAAGGCCAGAGTTCTTAGGGCACTTGAGGACCTAGGGGCAGGGGGATGTCACAAGTTGGAAAGCTTGCAGTGAGCCGGTAAGGGTGCCCACCCCACCCTCTGTCAGAAACCCTTGCGTGGGCTCTAAGAACTAGCAGCCCAGGTCAAAGCAGCTTGGCTGATCCCTTCAGGCCAGGAGACAGCAGAATGATTCTGAGGATGGGAAGTTTGTGTTCCAGTCCTGAGTTAGGGGAACAACAAACCACTCCAGCACCAAAGCCAAATCAGCCCTGGGGAGGAGGCAGCACGGACTGTGGTGGAGGGGCAGGGGCTGGGAGGCCCCAATGGGAGAGGAATGGGGGTGCTGGGGCTACTCTTCTCTCAAGACAGATTCATACCCTCCAGGCTCTAGTTCAGTCTTCAGGGGACCTCGGGACTTTTCTCTCAGTTTTGCATCTCATGTGGGCCACTGTTATTAGAGACAGAGCCTAGGGTATTTTTATGAGGAGAAGGAGGATATTTGATGGTTGGTCACTGCAGGAGAAGTCTCAGTGGGGTGATGAGAAGCCCTGAGAATTAAAGAAATGACAGGAAAGTAGAATATGAATCGCTTCTCCACTTGGGGTCCATTTCCTCCTGAGTGAAATCCCTAGGATGGACTGAGGGTCTAAAGTGGCTTCCATCAATATGAAAGGGGGTTGGCTGTGCTAGGGCCAGCACCTCTCTTATGTGCCCTTCTCCCCAGAAGACCCCAGATAAAACCAGCCCTCCCCCGAATCCGCCATATCTCCTCCTGGTTCCCTACACTATGCTGCTAGAAGATTTTTTTTAAATCCTCCCATTTTCAATACCCTCCTGGCTGGCATCATTAGTGCTCTCCAAGAGGGCGGCTTGTAATTTCTCTGTAGCTGAGAGCCTGGCTTTCATTTTGTCCTTTCTGCGGTCATGGAAACCAGGGTACTTGGCGTGGAAACAAGAACATGATTTTCTGCTTTTTCCAAGAAGAGGAGAGGCCGGGACACCTTCGGGCAGGAGGAGGGGCCCTTGCCATCGATCTCGCTTTGTTAAGGGACACCAGCTGTCCAGAAGGTGCCAACAGTGGGAGAGGAATTTCTGCAGAGCCCAGAGCTGGCTTCAGCACCGTGGAGAGCGCCCCCACCCGGCGAAGCGTCGGAGGGGAGGGGCAACCAAATTACCGGCTCAACCAAATCCTGGACTTAGAGAGAAGAAGGCAGCAGTTAAAAGACAGGGGCTGGACTGTGGTCAGGAGCACCAGGGACACAGAGAGCAAATGTCTGCAGTCCCTCAGAGCCCCCTGGAGCACCACTCCTCCCGACATTGGAAACCTTCCCCTGCAGAGGGAGCCCTGCTTGGTCTCTTGTAACCATCACCCCAAATTCTGGTTGCGTTGAATTGAGAACAATTAATCTCATGCCACACCCACATTTTTCAGGGAGGAAAAGGGGCTATTTGAGTCCAAGTACATTTCCTGGGTTCCCCTGAGTTGGAACCCACATTTCACGCTGCCAACATTGCTCCAAATTACCCATCAAACTGCTTCTGCTTTTGGTCACAAACCAAAATCCTGTCCTAAGGACCTAAGCTGGTGGCTGGGAGAAGCATGAAATCATCAGCCCTTAGGTCTTCCCTCGTTAGACTTCTTTTCTAGGAGACAAACTCTCCCTGGGAGGGGCAACCTTTCTTGCCACCATATTTACATCCCTGGAATCTGTCGTATGCAAATACTCAACCACAGGAACTGAATAACGGATGCATGCGCTGATGGAAAAATTAACCAGTGCTACTCCACGGGAGGGAAGCGGTACCTCTTGATGGAGTGAAAATCTGGAACGAAAACCCACCTCCATTGAGCTTGCTCCATTTGCCAAATGACGGGGCTTTGAAACTTATTATTAGCACAACCCACCAATGAGCTAGAAACCATCATAACCCCCAAATCAGAGATGAAGAAATGCAGAGCATAGAGCTGCTATGGGCCGAGCTGTGCTCAACCCAAAGGCCGGCTCCCACTTTCTCTGGGGACTCAGTTGGGGAAAGGCGCGTGTCCTTGCCAAGGGCTGCTGGCCTTCCAGAAGAAGGTTCAACCTTTGTTGGCAGTGGCCAAGAGCGGTCACGAGTGAAGGATTCTGCGTGGGACTTGCCAAAGAGAGGCTCCGGTCATTCGTCCATTTCTTTATCCTGCAGATGTTTATTGGTCATCTAGTATGTGCTGGGTGCTGGTCTAAACCCAAGGGTCTACAGGACCGGCGGCTGGAGGTGGGGGAGAGAATGAACGAACTATGAGCAACTGAATAGGCCCAACCTCTGTTGGGGGTACTTAGCGCGGCAAACACTGAGAAGTAAAGGGCTGGTGAGTGCTGGGGCATGGCGGGAGGGAGATCAGAAAGAGTCCGCTGACACACAGCAGCCATTATCCGCAAGAACCCCACGGCTCGGCATCCCAACCATCAAACCTTATAAGTGATTTTCCGCCCCCAGCGGGTCTCGTGTTTTCTTGTATTTTCCTTTCCTAATAGATTTGTCCACAGATTAATAGAAGGCGAAGCTGGGAGCTGGGGGCAATGACGGATGCTCCTTCTCCTGGCCAGGCCTGGGCCTTTTCTTCTGATGAAGACAGCACCGCTGGGCACAGCGAGGGTTGGCAGAAATGCTTGCTCGGGTCTCAGCTCTGAGAACAGAGGCCTGTCCACTGACAGCTGTGCTCGTCAGAACTCGCCAGGTGCGTGGAAGCAGAAGGCCCCAATTTCCAGCTCTATGAAGAAAAGGAAGCCAGGGCGGAGATCCGCCAGGACTCGGCTGGGACCTGAATGAGTGGCCAGAAGGCCCCCAGGACACCTGCCTCTGCGCTTAGGGGAAGGGAAAATGAGACAAACCACCCACAAGTCCTGGCGTTTGCATGTTCGCTCAAAGGCTCCCCTTGACAACGGGCTTCTAAGGCCCAGTTCCAACTGCCGGGGGGTAGATTCTAATGGATTGGTTTGCCTCCTAGGGGTGATCACCCTTTGGCTAATCAGCATGGGGAGAACGGAAACCTCATTGAACAAATGCGGTCACTGGGTACACGCTTAGGGACCACGGGCATTAGAGGGAAAGGGGGAAATTCCTAAGAGAAGGACAGCCGGGGGGACTGATGCAGAAGCTCACCAACTTGCCAGGACAGAGATGTAGCCTGGGTGCCAGAAGACAGGAAAGGGCAGGCTCACAGAGCGAAGACACTTGGTCAGGAAAAAAAGAGTCGGAAACCGGGGTTAGGGAGATAGTACAGTGGGTAGGGCACTTGCCTTGCATGGAGCAGACCCAAGTTCCATCCCTGCACCACATATGGCCCCCAGATCCTGCGAGGAGTGATCTCTGAGAGCAAAGCCAGGACTAAACCCTAATCACCACCAAGTGTGGCCTCCCCAAACCAAAATAAAAATAAACTTGGGGTTCATTCTACGCGGAAGTGAATAGACAGGATGAGGGAGTTAAGCCAACCCCATGAGCTCCGAAAAATTCCCAGCAATACTGGAATGGCCTCCATCAAGTTCTCGGGCAAAATTATAGATGGTCATTTCAGTCGAGTGAAATTGGCTCTCCATTAACATTCATGATGACCAGAGCAGCTCATTTTCCTCTCTGTGGAAAGCGGGTGGGGGATCCTTGCAGCTGCGAGGTGCCTTTTCCTCCCCGGGGTCCTTGAGGGGAAAGTGAGAGAGAAGAAAAGCCAGGAACTAGGAGTCAGCCCTCTGAGTCCCAACGTTGGCTAATTATTAAGGATTTGTAACTGCCTTGACCTCTTGGCGGGGACGTGGGAGCAGCAGCTTATGAACACGAAGCACACACACGCGAGCCTGCAGGATGGTCCTGTCTAGATAAAAACAGGTGCTGTAAGCCGGCCACAGCAGCACGTTCTCTCCCCTCCCTACCCCCAGCCCCAGGGTGAGAGAAACAACCGCTGACCAACAGCGGTCGCATCGGAGGCTGTAGGATGAGAAGAGCACGCAGCCACCCTGGGCCCCGCCAAGATGGGCCGGTGCCTGAGAGGACACGTCCAGCGGGTACCAGGGCACACAGCAAGGGAGGGGGGGCCGCTGAAACAGGGCAACTGCTATATGTCGAGCACCTGGGCAACGGATAGAGGCCCCTCGCCCTCCCAGAGGAGAGTCGTAACACGCAGAGGGAGGATAGAAGGGCCTCCACGGCAGTGAGTGAGAACCAGGGGTTCCAGGGTGACTTTCTGGTTCTCAATGGACAGGGAGCCGAGAAAGGCCTGGGCATCGGGGAGGGAGGGACCTGGGTCATAGGTCAAAGGCTGTGATGTCACGAGCACCCTGTGTTTATTTCACATACCAAATGCAAGGGCCCAGTGGGGAAGGCATTTGATCCCCGGCACCCCGTGAAGTCCCCTGAGATTAAAAGGAGTGATCTCTGAGTGCAGAGCCAGACCTGAGCACCACTGGAGAGGGAGAGAGGGAGGGAGGGAGGGAGGGAGGAAGGAAGGAAGGAAGGAAGGAAGGAAGGAAGGAAGGAAGGAAGGGAAATAAAGAAAGAGAAAGAGAGAAAGAAAGAAAGAAAGAAAGAAAGAAAGAAAGAAAGAAAGAAAGAAAGAAAGAAAGAGGAGACAGAAACAGAAAGAGACAGACAGAAAGAAGAAAGAGAAGGAAGGAAGGAAGGAAGGAAGGAAGGAAGGAAGGAAGGAAGGAAGGAGGAAAGAAGGGAAATAAAGAAAGAGAAAGAAAGAGAAAGAGAGAGAGAAAGAAAGAAAGAAAGAAAGAAAGAAAGAAAGAAAGAAAAGGGAGACAGAAACAGAAAGAGACAGACAGAAAGAAGAAAGGGAAGGAAGGAAGGAAGGAAGGAAGGAAGGAAGGAAGGAAGGAAGGAAGGGTGGAAGGAAGGAGAGGAAGGAAGGAAGGAGAGGAAGGAAGGAAGGAAGGAAGGAAGGAAGGAAGGAAGGAAGGAAGGAAGAAGGGAAATAAAGAAAGAGAAAGAAAGAGAAAGAGAGAGAGAAAGAAAGAAAGAAAGAAAGAAAGAAAGAAAGAAAGAAAGAAAGGGGAGACAGAAACAGAAAGAGACAGACAGAAAGAAGAAAGAGAAGGAAGGAAGGAAGGAAGGAGGAAAGAAGGGAAATAAAGAAAGAGAAAGAAAGAGAAAGAGAGAGAAAGAAAGAAAGAAAGAAAGAAAGAAAGAAAGAAAGAAAGAAAAGGGAGACAGAAACAGAAAGAGACAGACAGAAAGAAGAAAGAGAAGGAAGGAAGGAAGGAAGGAAGGAAGGAAGGAAGGAAGGAAGGGTGGAAGGAAGGAGAGGAAGGAAGGAAGGAGAGGAAGGAAGGAAGGAAGGAAGGAAGGAAGGAAGGAGGGAAATAAAGAAAGAGAAAGAAAGAGAAAGAGAGAGAGAAAGAAAGAAAGAAAGAAAGAAAGAAAGAAAGAAAGAAAGGGGAGACAGAAACAGAAAGAGACAGACAGAAAGAAGAAAGAGAAGGAAGGAAGGAAGGAAGGAAGGAAGGAAGGAAGGAAGGAAGGAGGAAAGAAGGGAAATAAAGAAAGAGAAAGAAAGAGAAAGAGAGAGAGAAAGAAAGAAAGAAAGAAAGAAAGAAAGAAAGAAAGAAAGAAAAGGGAGACAGAAACAGAAAGAGACAGACAGAAAGAAGAAAGAGAAGGAAGGAAGGAAGGAAGGAAGGAAGGAAGGAAGGAAGGAAGGAAGGAAGGAAGGGTGGAAGGAAGGAGAGGAAGGAAGGAAGGAGAGGAAGGAAGGAAGGAAGGAAGGAAGGAAGGAAGGAAGGAAGGAAGGAAGGAAGGAGGAAAGAAGGGAAATAAAGAAAGAGAAAGAAAGAGAAAGAGAGAGAAAGAAAGAAAGAAAGAAAGAAAGAAAGAAAGAAAGAAAGAAAGAAAGAAAGAAAGAAAGAAAAGGGAGACAGAAAAGGGAGACAGAAACAGAAAGAGACAGACAGAAAGAAGAAAGAGAAGGAAGGAAGGAAGGAAGGAAGGAAGGAGAAGAAGGAAGGAAGGAAGGAAGGGTGGAAGGAAGGAGAGGAAGGAAGGAAGGGTGGAAGGAAGGAGAGGAAGGAAGGAAGGAGAGGAAGGAAGGAAGGAAGGAAGGGAGGGAGGGAGGGAGGGAGGGAGGGAGGGAGGGAGGGGAGGAAGAAAGGAAGGAAGGAAGGGAGGGAGGGAGGGAGGGAGGGAGGGAAGGAGGGAAGGAGGGAAGAAGGGAAGGAGGGAAGAAGGGAAGGCGAGAAGGAAGGAAGGAAGGAAGGAAGGAAGGAAGGAAGGAAGGAAGGAAGAAAGGAAGGAAGGAAGGAAGGAGAAGTATGTCACAGGTCCACTCAGGAGCTAACCAGCGTTCCTGGGACATCTAAACCATTTCTCAGAATCTTTTCTCTGCGTTGGAGATCTCTCCTCACACCTGCCTTTCACTGCATCCTGAACCTTTTTATCTAGTAACCAGAGCCCTGGGCAGTTCCTCGTCCCTAGAAAATTGCAGGTAAAAGTTTGAAGCCCCCGCTCTACCATGTATGTGACTCACCACGCTGCCTCCCCCGCACGCCTCCCCCCAACCACACACACACACACATCCTCCACACAATCAGGGCCAGAATAGGTTTCTTGTCAAGGACACCAGCCGGTCCCCCAGCTCCAGGCTTTATGGCCTCATAAATCCCAAGACCGAACTGAGTCAAAATGCAAAAAATGTCATTTTCCAGTGCTCAGCCTGCAGTCTTCAGCACTCACAACGAGCCACACACGGTGACTGAAGCACTGCATGGTTCCGCAGAGCCCAGAGAAGCTTCCTGCACCCGCCTTCAGCTCCCCCCTGATGCGTGGTGGTGCTCTTGATGGAACAAGGAGAGGCCTGTCAACCACCTTGTGTCCCCAAGCCTAGCACACAGCCACACCATGTTCCATCCCCGACACCCTATAGAGTTCCCCGAGCCCACAGCTCAGCTGGGTGTGGCCCCCAAACCAAAATAAATCAATAACAATGAAACTCAAGGAAGGGGGGTGAATGCTGTAGTGCCTGCACTTCCGGTCAGTGTTGTCCTCCCAGGACCCCAGGAAAGCAAGATGCCAGTATCCTGTGCAGCTACATCTCTAAGTTCCCAGCCTGAACCCTCAGAGTGGCCATCTCCATCTAATTTTTCTCTGCTGGAGACTCCCCACTGCCTCTCTCGGTCAATTACGTCTCATGGAGTGGACCCTGCCCCCAGCCCAGAGTGATCTTGTGACTTGGATCTGGCCAATCAGAGTTTGCGGGGGGGGGGGGGTTGACTTAGGCTAAAGCCCATGGAATTCGACCATAGGGTTCTCACTAGGACACTGAGGAAAAGTCGTCTCCCTTTCTCCCAGAGGGACTAAACTAGGAAGATTAAAATCTGGTGTTGGGCCGGAGCGATAGCACAGCGGGAAGGAAGGAAGGAGGAAAGAAGGGAAAGGGTTAGGGTTAGGGTTAGGGTTAGGGTTTGCCTTGCATGCAGCCGACCTGGGTTCAATCCCCAGCATCCCATATGGTCCCCCAAGCACCACCGGGAGTAATTCCTGAGTGCAGAGCCAGGAATAACCCCTGAGCATCGCTGGGTGTGACCCAAAAAGCAAAAAATAAATAAATAAATAAAATCTGGTGTTGTTGGTGGTCCTCTTCCCCACTGTTTGGGGGAGAACCTGCCTAAAGAACCCAGGGCAGCCTAGGGTAAAGTAGAGACAAAAGAAAGAGCCACTGACGCCTCTTGACGGGTACCTGGACCCAGCCACACCTGAAGCTAGACCCTGGATCTTTCAACCCCTTGAGCCAGCACTTGACCTCACTTCAGCCCATTTGAACTGAGTTTCTCAGACGAATCCCGACCTGCCGCGGCAGTTGAGCACATTCTTGGTTGATGGACGGCCCTGGGCTCAGTCCGAGGCATCGCAAGGCTCCACCAAGCACCGATGGGGTTGGGGGCCTGTGGGGGAGGGCAGTATAAATTTTTTTTAATTTTTTATTGAATCTCCATGAATGAAAAAATGACAAATTTATTCACGATCGAATTTCAGGAGTACAATGTTTCACCACCCATACTTCCACCAGAGGGCTGGAGCAATAGCACAGCGGGGAGGGCGTTTGCCTTGCACGCAGCCAACATGGCCGACCCGAGTTCGATTCCTCCGCCCCTCTCGGAGAGCCCGGCAAGTTACCGAGAGCATCTCGCCCGCACGGCAGAGCCTGGCAAGCTACCCGTGACGTATTCGAGATGCCAAACACAGTAACAAGTGTCACAATGTTACTGGGCCCGCTTGAGCGAATCTATGGACAACGGGAGGTTAGTGATAATGATAGTGACTTTCGCCAGTGTCCACTTCCCTCCACTGGTGGAGACCAGTGTCCCCAGTTTCCCTCCTATCCCAGCCTGCCTCTATGACAGGCACTTTAAAAAATTGTATTTTAATTTTGGGGCCACACCTAGTGGTGCTCATGGGTAACTCCTGGCTCCATATTCAGGAGTTGCTCCTGGCAGTACTTGGGGGGCCATATGGGATGGCGGGGGTCAAACTGGGTCAGCCATGCGCAAGGCAAACGCTTCCCCTGCTGTATTATCTCTCTGGATCCTAATTTTTTAATACAATGCAATCCTGTTTTACACATTCTCTGTCCCTAAAATGAAGACGAGAAGTTGGAAATAAACCCTTGACATCCATATACATGACCAAGAACAATCTCGGCTTCAACAGAGCTTAGAATGGCAGGGCCAGAAAAGCCAGATCTTGATGCAGAAGGAGAAACATAGGCCTGGAGAGTGGCTCAGGCCACAGAACAGTGACCATGGCCAGACTCGGTCCTGGCTCCAAGTCCCTGCCTTTACCCAAAAGCAACAGGCTCTTTTGTCCATGTAACATCATACAATGACCAGCGAACCGCTTCCCCCAGACACCCATCACCTCTGAACAACCATCCTTTCCACCTCGGACTGGCAGACTTGGCCATTTGGGACCCATTCTTCCTGCCTTCTGTCTCCAAGATGCATTGAACTGAAGGGAGAAGTCATTCAAACACTCCTGCTAGCATGGGGGGTGAATCACGCCCCCCCTCCACCAGTCACTCCAAAGACGGGGAAACTGTGGCCTTTCCCCATTCACAGAGAGATTAGTCTTTAGTCAGTTGAAAGCAAAGCTGACATGTCTTTGAAAATGGTGCTCTGGGAGGAGGGAAGGATGCAGGATCTGAGGGCTCCACCTTGCTACACTCACCTGAAAACACCTGGGACCACAGTCACAGTAGGTCCCGATTCATCTCTGTGTCGTGGAAGCCCAGCAACCTTCCTCTGTGTTGAGAAGGAGGTGGGGGATGAGGGAGGGACCGCATATTTTACCCGCATGAAATGGGTGTTGGCGTCTGTTTGTGTTATCAGGGGAAATGCCTCGCCCAGAACGAAACCACTTTTATTTCCAGTACATTTCCCAGGACCCAGAAGAGGCTGGGCTTTCCTGGAGAGATCTCAGCCCAAAGCACCATTTATCACAATGCCTCAAACTTTGCAGTCCATAAAACTCTCACAACCTTACAAAAACATACAAAGAATTGCTCACTCTTTGCATAAATTACTGAAGAATGGCCTGGTTGGGACACATCGTTTTTTTTAAAAGATTTTCATGATGGGGAGGGGGGGGAGGGGGATGATCTGGTTCCACCAGTGGCCATCTTTGTGATAGCTGGGGGAGCAATTAAAACAGGAGAGAGAGAAGCTGCAACAAAGCACTCACTGGAGAGGAAGTTCACCCCAGATCAGCCAGGGCAGACCAGTGTTGTTCTAACAGGCAGTAAACCTTCTCCCGAAGCCCAAAGTGCTTCCCGGAGTGCTGCAGTCTTCCAAAGCAAGTGATAAAAATAGTAATATTGTCAACAGTCTAAAGGCTAGAGCCTCGTCTAGGAGTGCTTCCTTCCTATTGGATTCCTAGTGCAGAGTAGGTGTTCAATAAAAGCAATTTGAAGAGGGTGAAAACGGTGTAGGATTTACACAATGGAGTACTATGTAGCGGTTAGAAAAGATGAAGTCATGAAATTTGCATACAAGTGGTACTACATGGAAAGTATCATGTTAAGCAAAATGAGTCAGAAAGAGCGGGATAGACACAGAAAGATTGCATTCAGCTGGGGAACATAAAGTAACAAAATAGGAGACTAACACCCAAGAATGGCTGAGATTAGTATCAGGAATTTTGCTCCATGGCTTGGAGGCCAGCCACACATGCTAGGGGGAAAGGGAGCTCAGATAGAGAAAGGAGCACCAAATAAAGGGTGTTGGGAGGATCCTCCCAGGATGGGAGAAGCATGCTGAAAGTAGACTATCGACCAAACATGATTGCCACTCAATGCCTCTTTTGCAAACCACAATACCCAGGAGAGAGAGAACAAAAGGGAATGCCCTGCCACAGAGGCAGGGTGGGATGGGGGGATGGGGGGTGGGAGGGATGCTGGGACCCGTGGTGTTGGAGGATGGACACTGGTGGAGAGATGGGTACTTGATCATTGTATAACTGAAACCCAAGCACAAAAATTTGTAAGTCTAGTGATGGGGCGACTGAAACCTCATGGGAAGGGGGGTGTTCCGGCTCGTCCTTCACTCCCTACAGAGGTCACGAGTTGCCCCCCACAAGCGGCTCTCCAGCGCGGCCATGGCTCCAGAACACAGAAACCAATCTCATAATTATCTGACTCTCAGCAGAAATACTTCCAGGCTTAATAAGTAAAATACCAGAAATCCAAAATCACGCAGCCGCAATAGCGGCCGCACGACATCATTTAATTCTTGTGACTAGCTATAGAAAACAAATTATTTCACAAAACCTTTTCAGCATGTCTGATTTGGGGGTGTAAACTCTAAATAATAATGGTGCATCTTTTGTTGAAACAATGAGTCTAATCAAAGTAGATAGAGTGTTAACTGGAATTTATCTGCCTCACAGGCATTAGGAGGGTTGGGGGGGGGGGGGGTTATTGGGGTTCTTCATGGTGAAAAATAAGTATTGGTAAAGGGAAATGTGTTTGATATTTGCATGACCAAGACTTAAACCTGAAAGCTTTGTAACTTTTCCCACAGTGATTCAATAAATTAATTAAAATTTTTTTAAAAAAATTGTAAGTCTATAATTGTACCTCATGGTGTTTCACTAATTAAATAAATAAATAAATAAATAAATAAATAAATGACTGTCTGTACTTTCAATGCATGTACGCTGGCATCGGATGCATCCATTGAGGACCTGATGGTGCAAATGTGAAAGATCAAGTATGACATCATTGGTCTGACTGAGACGAGAAGACGTCAATCATATCACACCATTTTCGACACTGGGGAAGAACTGTTCCTCGGAATATGCGACAAAAGAGGCATCGGTGGTGTCGTGTCCTTGTCAACACGACCTTGGCCATAAACATTGATTCATTTGAATGCCTAAAAACCCGAATCGGACAATTACACTTGAATAGATGTGGCTCACTGCCGGCAGTTTCTATCTTCGTTGTCTATGCACCAACATCCAATTATGATGAAGGAGAAATTGAGAAGTTCAACATGGAGTTGGAGAAGTTCTATAAAGAAGACCACACCTTCTACAAGATCATTGTCGGTGATTTTAATGCCAAAATGGACTGAGAAGATCAGCCAAAGAACTCCACATCAGGACCCATGGCCTAGAATGGAACAAACAACGTGAGAGACTGTCTAAGTTCATCATATCGACCAAGACCGTCCATGGTAACTCACAATTCCAGAAGGCCGAATCAAAATGTTGGATGTGGGAGTCTCTCAGTGTACAGTTCCACAACAAAATTGATCACATCATATTCAATCGACAGTCTTGCCTGACAGATTATTGTTGTTGTCCCAAAATTCCAAACGGGATCTGACCATCGTCTCCTTCATGCAAAATTCTACTTCACAGAGTGGGGAGAAAGGTCTGCAAAGTTTAAGAAGAGAACTCCCAGAATGACCACCAACTGGGAGCTCTTTGGCACTATTTCAGCAACATGGGAAGATGCCGTCGTTGACAACATTGACGATGAATACAATTGACTGGTTCAGCACCTCCATGATTGTGCCAGGAACGCTGAGAGAGAGATAGCCACAAAAAGACGCCTGTCTTTGAAAACTCTCAAGCTCATTCGCCAACGTGGCTTGGCGCAAGCCTCAGGCAACCACAAGCAAACGTCTGAGCTCGCAAAGCAGTGCAAAGAAGCAATAAAGGAAGACCTCAAAGAGAGGAGAGCAGCAGTGCTGGCAGATGCAGCAGAAGCTGGGAAAAGCATTTGCAACGTCCACTTGTCCTTCGCCAACTACAAGACCAATAGGACTGCCCTCCGATGTCCTGATGGATCTATCACATCTTCCAGAAGGGCAGTGGAGAAGATTATCCATGACTTCTACTCAGATATCTTTGATAGCCACATCCACCTGCCCACATATCAAATTCCGTAGGATGGATATGTCGTTCCCAATACTCTCCCTTCCGAAATCCAACATGCCATTTCGTCAATAAAGAAGCAAACAGCACCTGGCCCAGACAAGGTCAGACCCGAATACCTGAAGAACCTGCCATTGGTACTCATCAATACACTGGCTCGGCTCTTCGCATGCTACCTGTCTGAATGCAAGGTTCCATCCCAATGAAAAACCAGCAAGACTGTACCACTGGGCAAGAAGGGAGACATCCATGACATTGGCAACTATGGCCTGATCTGCCTGTTGTCCATCACCTATAAACTGTTCACTTGAGTCATCCTGAACAAGATTGGCAGAACACTAGATGAAGGACAACCATGCGAGCAAGCAGGGTTCTGCAAAGGATTCAGCACCATCAACCATATCCACACGAAAAACCAAGCTCGTTGAGGTTTCTCGGGAGTTCAAGATTCTGTTCTGTCTAACGTTCATTTATTTAAAGAAGGCCTTTGATTCTGTTGAGACAGAAGCGATCATTGAGGCCCTAGCCAAAGAGGGCATTCAAACTCAATACATCAGGATCCTTCCTAAGCTGTATTGCGGATTCACTACCAGGATCTCACTATTCTACAAAGAAGTGATCATCGATGTCAAGAGACGGTTCGGCAGGGTGATACCATTTCACCGAAACTCTTCAGTGCCACCCTTGAGAACGTCATGTGACGACTGAAATGGGAAGGAATGAGAGTGAAGATAGATGGTCGGCAACTACACCACCTTCGCTTTGCTGATGACATTGTTTTAATAACACCAAACATCAGCCAAGCGGCACAAATGCTGGCCGACTTCGACCATGAGTGTGGAAAGGTCGGAACTACAGCTGAATCTAACAAAGACAATGTTTATGATAAATGGTCTTGTTCCTGACGTTCCATTCACTCTCAATGGGACGAACAGTTATGTGTACCTAGGTCCAGAAGTCAACATGACGAATGACCTGGCACCTGAGTTGTGCAGGAGGAAGAGAGTGGCTTGGAACACCTTCAAGAACGTTGAAGAAATAGCTAAGAGGACAAACAACCTCCAACTCTGGGCACATCTCTTCGATTTCACTGTTCTTCCTGCATTAACATACAGAGACCTGGGCCCTACGAAAACAGGATGAGAACACTATTCGGGTCTCCCAAAGAGGAATCGAAAGAGCTATGCTTGGAGTATCACGCTTCACTCAAATGAGAGAAAGAATCCGGAGTTCTAATCTTCATCCACGGTCAAGAATCAGGGACGCTGTCTCCTTTGCCAAGGCATCGAAAATCAGACGGGCTGGACACGTAACGAGATTTAAAGACGACCGCTGGACTATAGCCATTACTGACTGGATTCCACGAGATGTCAAAAGATCACGTGGCCGCCCACCTGTGAGATGGTCAGACTTCTTCGTCAAGACCCTGAATGATTGGTTTGAGGCTCTTCGTGTTCCTAGAATGAGCAGATGCCACTGGGCTACATTAGCACGCGACAGGGATAAATGGAGACGTTACTGGCACCCGCTCAAGCAAATCGATGAGTAACGGGATGTCAAGTGATCAAGTGATCAAGTGGAATGGCTCTAACAAGAGCGCAGGCTCTGGCGGCTGGTTTTGTCCAAATAATGTCGTTCACATCTATGAAAACTTTCAATCTCGTTAAAAAGACCGCTTTCTGGGCTGGACAGTGGGGAGGGCATTTGTCAACTCGGATTCAATTCCCAACGCCTCATATGAAACCCTGAGGCCACCAGGAGTGATCCCTAGCACTGCATCACCAGTCATGGCAAGAAGAAGAGGAGGAAGAGGAAGAGAAGGAGAAGGAAGGGAGGAGGATGGCGAGGAGGAAAAGAAGGAGGAGGAAGAGCAAGAGGAGGAACAGGAGCAGGAGGAATAAGAGGAAGAAGAAGAACAAGAGAAAGAATAAGGAGAGGAAAGAGAGGAAGAGAAGATGGGGTCAGGGATTTTACAACTCTCATTTGATCCCTGGCACCACATGGGGTCCAAAGCATTGCCTGATCCATTGCCTGAGCGTGGCCAGGTGGCCCTAGTGGTCCCCGTGGACACACCAGCAGTGTGTCCTCACTTTCAACCATCTGGCAGACTGAGAACAGCCGGAATGAAGCCACCCCACAGTGGGCCCTGAGCACTGCTTGGGGAGGCCCGCTCCAAAACTTTAACATCATAAAAAAAAAAATTTCTTCCAGCCAGGGAGACAGCTCAGAGCACATGTTTTGCATGCGGGTGAAATCCTTGGCTCTGCATGGTCCCCCAGCACTGCTGGGAGTGACGCCCCAAGGACAGATTGATTTGGAACACCCCCGGGCAGGAAGGCAGAGTTCTCCCCACCATGCCCTGGACCCACAGGGACGGTCTCTCCCATCTGTGCTTCTCCGCACACCAGTGACCTCATCCCCTGGCATTTCTCAGGCACAGATGTGGCCCGGGGAGGGTAGTAGCCCCCACTGCCCGGGGTTCCTCCTGCTGAGACGCATCTGCAGGTACAAGCAGCAGGCACTGAGCACCCTGAGACAGCCGCAGAGGACTATGGGGCGGGTAAGAGCCAAAGCAGTGCAGAGTGACTCGGGACGGAAACAGACCGAGAAAGAGGGGGAAAAGTGGAGAGAGGGGTCCAGGGTGCTCCAGTGCTGAGCCGGCCCCTGCAGCCCCCCTGTCTCTCTTGGGTTCCTTCGTCAACCAGAGAGGGTTCGAGGAATTGAAACCCACCCATGCATGAAGAGCCCCGAGGGCTGGGGCTGGGGGGGACGTGCCAAGAACACTGTCTGGGCCCCAGATTTCAGGCTCTCAGATCCAGGACTCAAGCAGAAGGCTTGGCAAGAGTTGGAGCCAAGTTCCCAAACTACAACTCACAAATGCCTCCCAGACAAAGCCTGGACCTCACAGAACGTCCAGCTCCTCTTCAACTGTGACAAAGACTCAGGTCTCCTACTCCGGTGGACTGCTGGAAGGGTTGAGACAAGCTTCTAAACCAAATCCCAGTGGAGATGTGTTTTTATTTATTTATTTATTTATTTAGGGCTTTTGAGAGTCACACCATGACCCAATGGTGTGATGCTCAGGGGTTACTCCTGGTGGTGCTCAGGGATCATAGGGGATGCTGAGAATCGAACCCGGGTCGGCCGCATGCAAGGCAAATGCCCTACCCACTGTACTATTGCTCCGGCCCATTTTTATTTTTAAATGATGCTCTAAATATCCTGGAAGAAAGTGCTAAATATTTTGTTGTTGGTTTTCGGGCCACAGCCAGTGGTGCTCAGGGCCTATAGGAAAAAAAATATTTTTATAAACGTGAGGGAGGAATTGTTTTTTAAGCATGATGGACCGTCTGGATATACGGGGAGAAGTAGCGGGTCACGTCAAAATGTAAACTTCTCTATGTAAAAGCGTTAATCAATGAAACAGCACGTGAGACAACAAACTCAGAAAAAATATCTGCAAGATGTAGGACAAAGGGATTTTTTTAAGGAGCTCTTACCACCGAAAAGAAAAATGCAGAAACGAAGCCCCCCAGCCCCCAAAATGAAGTGAGGACGTTACCAGGCAATTTCAGAAACATACAAATGGCCTCGAAATGCATCATCAAAAATCTATTAATTAAAACGGTGAGGTGCTGGTCTCCCCCTCCTTCACTTGTCAAAAAATCACGATGCTGAATCATTTCGGGGAACTCGGGCGGAAGGAAAATTACCCCAGGAACCTTGGAGGCCAGTCGGAAACATCGATCAAACCAGGGCTCGGCTCAGCCTTTACACTTCAGGGAATTGATTCCCCATACTATTTTCACAACCTAAAGGGGCTTAGGTACAAGGGTGTGCGCTGCGGTGCTGTTCGTTGGCGTTGTGATGGCTAATTTGAGGTGTCACATCGACTGGCCACGGGGTGTCCGGAGTAAGCATCATTCCTAGGTGAGCCCCTGGGAGTGCTTCAAAACGAGGTTAGCGTTTGGGGAAGGGGCCACATACCCCCCACACCTGTGGGTGAGCCGCACCCCCCCCAAAGGCAGGGAAGGTGGGGGAAGGTGGTTGCTCTCTTGCTTCCTGAGGCTGAAGGAGCGGATACATCCCAGCTCAACAGCTCAAGGGCTGGGACCTACATGCGCCTGGTTCAGACTTTCGGGTCCAGTGAGTTACACCAGGGACTCTCCTGGTCTCCAGCTATTAACCTCCATAATTGCGTGTGCCAACTTCTCCTAATAGATAAATGATTGATTGATCCATTGATATGAGTTATAGCTAAAGATAGGTACTTTTTTTTGGTTGCCCGCCTTGCATGCCGATTCAACCCCCAGCATCCACATATGCCCCCCTAAACACTGCCCGGAGCGACCCCTGAGCACAGAGCCAGGAGTGAACTCCGAGCACGGCCAGGTGTGGCCCAACCTCCCGTAGAATATCCAAATCAGCAAATTCTGCCTCTTCAAAGAAACCCTCCTCTCCCCAGTCAGCAGAGACCCCCCCCACCACATTGGGGGGCCACACAGGGCAGTGTTGGGGACACGCGTGGTGTGCAACTACTCCCAGCTCAGTGCTCCGGGGTCACGCCCAGCAGCACTCAGGTGCAGAGGGCCCGCAAAACCACTCTCCGGCCCGCGGAGGTGGCCCTAGGATCCGTAGGTGCAGGAAAGGACTGACCGAATGAACACAAGACACAAGAGACAGAATACAGTTTAGAAACAGAGAGAAAAGGGACAGAGCTTTATTGGGGGCTACAGGCTGTTTATATAGGGTCAGGGCAGCCGAGTCAGGAGCAGAAGCAGTATAACCATACATGGTAAGGTCAGCAACAAGAGCTTTACCTAACATTCAAGGTAGACATTTGTACATCAAAGGGTCTTGTGGCAGAAGGTGCATCCTGAGCTTTACATTTGTATATCAAAGGACCTTATGGCAGTAGGTGTATCCTGAGCTTTACGTTTGTATATCAAAGGGTCTTAGGGAGTAGATGCATCCTGGAGGTCACTATAGATAAGGCCAGCTAAACTGTCAGCCTGATGTTGCTTGCTATAGATCAGGCATCCACTGAGATCAGGAAGCCCTGGGAGACTGTCACCAATGTCTGTCCCAAGCAGTTCCTAGCACGGGAACCATGGCCAGGGTCTATGAGAGGGCTCTTGGCTTCCCACACTCAGGAGAATTTGCAGTGCTGAGGATCAAACCCAGGGCCAAGCCTGTAGACCAAGGCTGTGCCCCAGCCCACGGGACTGTCTCCCGGCCGTCTTACACTTGCTCGCGCTCTCTCTCTCTCTCTCTCTCTCTCTCTCTCTCTCTGTGCCCTGAGGAGCAGCTTCAGGGCTTAGCCGTGTCTGTCATGCCCCCTGTCCCCGGAGCTCCATGCCACACTCACAGCTGAGTGGCCAACCCTGGCCGGGCGCGAGTTAGACACTAAAGACTCAGCCTCCTGACAGCCTTCGACTGGCGAGAGGGAGCCCTGGACCTCCGGGAGGAAAGACTAAAAGTGCGTGATCAGTGCAGGTCTCAGCCTTCCTGGAATCTGTCCCCAACAGGCAGATAAGAATTTTGGTGGACGTGGGGCTGGAGTGGTAGCACAGCGGGGAGGGCATTTTCCTTGCACGCGGCCAACCCGGGTTCGATTCCCAGCATCCCACAGGGTCCCCCGAGCACTGCCAGGAGTAATTCCTGACTGCAGAGCCAGGAGGAACCCCTGTGCATCGCTGGGTGTGATCCAAAAAGCAGAAAATAATAATAATATTAATAATAGAGTTTTGGCGGAAGTGACCTGCGAGAGAATGTCCCCTGGACAGACCCGAGTAGGCCAATCCTACCCAAGCGTCACTTTGTCTCAGTCTCTCCCAAGAGCTCCGGGGACCCTGCAGGTTCCTCTCGGTGGCCCAGGTCAGATAGGGGGTGCGGGGGGGGGGGGCTTTATCGCCCTCCCCCATCACACTTCCCCATCACTGGCTGTCCCAGGGTGAGCCGCAAACACTCTCTCAAAAATTGGCCATGCAGCTTGAGGGAGGTTTCTGCAACCCAGAGCCCCAGGGCTGGGGACTGGACGAGCAGATGGGGGGACAGTGTGGAAAGTATTAGGACCCCCGCCTCAGGGGTCTCCAGGGCACTGGATGTACTTGTTAAAGGTGGGAGTAGGAAATGGGAGGGGTTTGCTTGGCAATATGACACCCCACACACGAATGTGAAATCCTCCCTAGTAACCCCCGACCCCTCACGGTGAAATAGGGAAATAGGGTCCCCCAGCAGATGTCGGAAGCAGCCCCAGACATGAAGGAGATGCTCCCCATCCCGAGAGCTGAGATCCTGAAGGGGAGATGCCAGAATGCCCAGAGGTGCCACCAAAAGAAGGGGAGGGGCTCCCCACACCTCCCCTCCCCAGTCTCCCACAGTGTGATGCATAACAGTGAAGGAGAGGCTGGGGGGGGGGGCGGCTACAGGTGTGGCTGGTCAGAGGAACAGTAATTGCTGTGTGCAAGATCCCAGGTTCAACCCCCGGAAGGAAAGGAGGGAAGAAGGGGGTAGGGAGTGAAGAAGGGAGGGAGGGAGGGAGGGAGGGAGGGAGGGAGGGAGGGAGGGAGGGAGGGAGAAGAGGAAGGAAGGAAGAATGGAAGGAGGGAAGAAAGTTAGGAAGGAAGGAAGGAAGGAAGGAAGGAAGGAAGGAAGGAAGGAAGGAAGGGAGGGAGGGAGGGGAGGAAGGAAGAATGGAAGGAGGGAAGGAAGGAAGGGAGGGAGGGAGGGAGGGAGGGAGGGAGAAGAGGAAGGAAGGAAGAATGGAAGGAGGGAAGAAAGTTAGGAAGGAAGGAAGGAAGGAAGGAAGGAAGGAAGGAAGGAAGGAAGGAAGGAAGGGAGGGAGGGAGGGAGGGAGGGAGGGGAGGAAGGAAGGAAGAATGGAAGGAGGGAAGAAAGGAAGGGAGGGAGGGAGGGAGGGAGGGAGGGAGGGAAGGAGGGAGGACGGAAAGGAAGGAAGGGAAGGAAGGGAGGGAGGGAGGAAGGAAGAAGGAAAGAAAGGTGGAAAGGAAGGAAGAAGGGAAGAAAAGGTGGAAAAGAAGGAAAGAAGGAAGAGAGGGAGGGAGGGAGGGAGGGAGGGACGGAGGGAGGGAGGGAGGGATTTGAGACTCAGAGAGGGAAAGTAACTTGCCCAAGGCAGCCCAGCAGAAGAGAAACTGGGGCGGGAACGCTGGTCTCTTCTCGGTGGCCCTTGAGTCCTGAGACCCAAACAGCGAGAACATTCTCAGCCCCAGGCGGACTGCTCCGGCACTGGAGAGGGGCGAGCCCATCCCCTGGCCTCGTCAAACCTGAAGACTCGGAGGTCAGCGCCCAGCAGCTGTGCAAAGGCGGGGAGAGCGGCCGTGCTCCCAGCAGACAGATCCACGCCCGGCTCTGTTCAGACGCTAAAACGAACTAACTTAATTTCATGCCATATGCAGATCCTTACCAGCTGTCGGCTCTGTAATCACAGGAGACTTAAATGTAATAACTAAATAAGAACAAAGGCGCGGCGAGCACGGGGAGCGCGGCTCGGGGCGAGTCCACGACAGCTTTCCGGCCAGTCCCGGGAAGGGGCGCTGCTGAGCGTTTGGCTAAGGACCGAGCGGAGTCGTCCAGCACGGCCAAGCCCCCGCCAGGCGCCAGCACCTCAACCCACGCCCCCAGCTTCTCCCCCACGGGCGGCACCCAGGGCTCAGGAGTCTCCCACAAAGGACTCGGGGTCTCGGGTTGGGGTCCCTGTCCACTCTCCCCAGGAGCTGCTGGTGGGGGGTTGGGCACCAAGCTAGCAAAGGGGTTGGACTCTCCACAGATGCCTCCCACATTCCTCTGACCACCCGAACTGGCCACTTGAATAGCAAACATCGATCAAATGCTGGCCAGGGCCCGGGGCCCAGCACACCTTCCCTGAGAGTTTCCCAGGGAGGGTGTGACTCTACGACATTCATTCATTCATTCATTCATTCATTCCATAAACATCAGTTTGGTCCGGATGATGTGCACCAGCGAGCATGGCGCAGGAGCAAACAAGACAGACATCTCCGGCCTTAGAAAGCTTGATTTCCAGGCTGGGGTGATAGTGCAGTGGGGAGGGCATTTGCCTTGCATGCAGCCAACCCCGGGTTCAATCCCCAAGCATCCCATATGGTTTCCCCAAGCACCACCAGGAGTAATTCCTAAATGCAGAGCTAGGAGGAACCCCTAAGCACTGCCAGGTGTGACCAAAACAGCCAAAAAAAGAAGGAAGGAAGGAAGGAAGGAAGGAAGGAAGGAAGGAAGGAAGGAAGGAAGGGAGAAAGAAAGAAAGAAAGAAAGAAAGAAAGAAAGAAAGAAGAAAGAGGAAGGAAGGAAGGAAGGAAGGAAGGAAGGGAGAAAGAAAGAAAGAAAGAAAGAAAGAAAGAAAGAAAGAAAGAAAGAAAGAGAGAGAGAGAAAGAGAGAGAAAAAGAGAAAGAGAAAGGAAGCAAGCTTAATTTCTAATGAGACTGATTTTTACTTATCGGTGCTGGTGTGTGTGGTGCCAGGTCAAACCCAGGCCCTCCCGTAGGTGAGAATGGGGTCCCTTGCTTAGTCACATGACCGATCCCTGAAACTTTGTTCAAGGCACACTTGGGGGCAAGGAGACGGCTCTGGCTGTGGAAACGTCCTGCATGCGTGAGGGTCCAAGTCTCATTCCCCAGCAGCACGCGTGGTCCCCCTGAGACCGCCA
This sequence comes from Sorex fumeus, assembly GCF_029834395.1. NCBI lineage: Eukaryota > Metazoa > Chordata > Mammalia > Eulipotyphla > Soricidae > Sorex > Sorex fumeus. The sequence continues at coordinate 808,774 of NW_026606082.1, forward strand.
GGTGTTGCTCTGGTGGCCCCTAGAACCGCTGGGCTTGAGCCCTGAGCTGTCCTGCACAGCCATCGGAGGATCCCTGGAGGGCAGGGTCTGGAGACCCCGTGAACTCCGCTGGAGGTCCCCCACCGCCACCACCACCCAGAAAACAACTGAGTTAAAGGAAACTGCATTGCCTCGGAGCTTGGAAGCCGATCTCACGCACTGGGGGGAAAGGCATCTGGGACAGAGAGAGGAGCACAAAGTGAATGATGGTCGGGGGTTCGCTCGGGATAGGAGATGCATGTTGAGTGTAGGCTACGGACCGACGATGATGGCGGCTTGATCCCTGTAGTGCAGACCGTAGCACCCAAAGGACAGAGAGCGTAAGAGGGAATGTGCCTGCCACAGGGGGAGGGGGTGAGAAGGGGTGGGGGTGGCGGGAGGGAGACTGAGAACATTGGGGCTGGGGGATGGGCACTGGTGGCGGGAGGGGTACTTGAACATTGTTTGACTGGAATGCAGTCACAAAAGTTGGTGAGTCACTTTATGTTCCCCAGATGAATGCAACCTTTCTATGTCTATCCCTAACACCCAAGAATGGCCGAGATTAGTACCAGGAATTTTACTCCTTGGCTTGGAGGCCAGCCACACATGCTAGGGGAAAAGGGAGCTCAGATAGAGAAGGGAGCACCAAACAAAGGGTGTTGGGAGGATCCTCCCAGGATGGGAGAAGCATGCTGAAAGTAGACTAGTAAAGGCCCTCCCGTTGATCGTCGATTTGCTCGAGCGGGCCCAGTAACGTCTCCATTGGAGACTTTGTTGTTACTGTGTCTGGCATATCGAATACTCTCAGTAGCTTGCCGGGCTCTCCGAGAGGCGTGGAGGAATCGAACTCGGGTCGGCCATGTTGGCTGCGTGCAAGGCAGACGCCCTACCTGCTGTGCTATCACTCCAGCCCTATAGACCAAATATGATTGTCACCCATTGCCTCTTTTGCAAACCACAACACCCAATAAGAGAGAGAAAACAGAGGGGAATGCCCTGCCACAGAGGCAGGGTGGGATGGGGGGGATGGAGGGTGGGAGGGATACTGGGTGGTGGTGGAGAATGGACACAGGTGGAGGGATGGGTCCTTGATCACTGTATAATGTATTGTATAATGTATAATGTGTTGTGCTTGAAACCCAATTATACAATTATACAATACCCAAGCACAAAAATTTGGAAGTCTGCAACTGTACCTCATGATGTCTCACTAATAAAAATTAAAAAAAAAAAAAAAGGTTGTGGTGACTAGTAAATAAAGCGGGTGGTTCAGACGGGGCTTCTCTGTGCCCTCCACACGTAGCTGTGGCTGCTCAACCCATTTTACAGCTAGGGTAACTTAGACCCGGGAGACAGCACCCTTTGTCTGGGGTCACAAGGCTGCACAGGGTGGCACTCCGCCTGGAACCCAGGCCGGGCTTCTGGGCACCCGCCGGGCGGCCCTCTTCCTTCCCATACTCGCTTCCACCACCAGCCACTGCAGATCGCTCCACACTGGACTGACAGCCCCCCACACCCCCCCACCCCCCTCCCACCCCGCCCAGGACTTAGGCAACTTCCCTGGCTCGGCTTTCAGCACAAAGGGGAACTCAGGACAGCCTCACTCACATCTGTTCTTAAATCTGAGCACCGCCATCCCTCAGGGGGCCCAAGCCCTCAGCAGCCCGACTCAGAGACCGGGCTCCCACCCCAGGAACTGCCTCAACGACCTACTTTGCTTCCCTAGTCTCCGCAGGGCCACGCCCGGGACTGTGCCATGACAGTGTCCTGGAAACTCTGCCACCTGGAAACCACTGCCATTGTGCCCATTTTACAGATGAGAGAGCAGAGGCCAGGACTGGGCCACTGTGAGCTGGGTCCCCGTCTGCTGAGGAGCTGGTGGGGTTTCTCTCCCAGTACCACACGCTCCAGAGAGGAACCAACGGCAGCTATTTCAGACTCTGGCTCTGTAGGATTCACATACCAGGGTTGGTAGGCTTGATCTTGTCCACCCGCTGTTTTTGTGAATAAGGTTGTTCTGCTTCTTTATTTATTTATTTGTTTGTTTATTTGGGTTTGGGGGCCCCACCTGGTGGGGCTCAGGGTTTACTTCTGGCTCTGAACTCAGGGATCACACTCCTCGCCGTCTTGGGAGGCCATCTGGGGCTAGGGGGGGATTGAACCTGGGTTGGCCATGTGCAAGACAAGCGCCCTGCCCATTGTACCAATTCTCTGGCCCGGGTAAATAAAGTTTTATTGAAACTGGGACTGGAATGATAGATAGGACAATGGGTAGAGAGCTTGCCTTGCACACGGCTGACCCAGGTTGGATCCCTGGCGTCCTATATGATCCCCAAAGCACTGCTAGGAGAGATTCCTGGGTGCTGAGCCAGGAGGAACCCCTGAGCATCGACAGGTGTGACCCCCAAACAAACAAACAAAATCACTAAAGAAAGACAGCCGCGCCCACTTGTTCCATAAGGCCTCCAGCTGCTTTAGACTCAAGGCAGAGGTCAGGGGTTGCAGCCTCTGGAACCAGAAAACCAGAAATGACCCAGGCATGGCCTCAGCCAAAAGTCTGCATGAAATATGAAAAGTGGCTTATGTTTTCGCTCCTGATCTCAAGGGGGCCCGGTGCCCACTTTCGGCGACTCTCCGCCCACTGCGCCTGTGGTTGAGTGTGAGGGCCGGAGGAGGCGGTGCTGAAGAGACCCTGAAACGCTGGGCCCCCAGGGTCACTCCAGGGGTGCCAGGGGACCTCCATGCTCAGGAGACCTTAACCCCCTCCTATCTCTCAGGCCCCCAGAGGGCTTGTAAAGAACCTCATAGAAAAGGAGGGGAAAAAAGTGTTGGACCCCTGAGCTAGACTGGCCATGGCAATGGCCCTTGGCCAGCATCGGCTGCTGGAAATTCTAGCTCTCCCACCTCCAGACTGGGCAGGAGGGAAGGGCCAGGCCAGTGGTCAGCTGGGGGCCGGGGACAGCAGCTGCGCTGTCAGTGCTGTCCAGGGAGCTGGCCAGTGAGCTGTCTGCAGAGGGAACAGGCGTGACTATGGGGAACCAGAGAGAGTAGGAGCAGCCAGTCACGGATGCTCGACAGGGAGGGAACACCCCAGAGAGGGAACCTGGGGGTGGGGTGGGGTGTCAGCAGCTCGGAAGCTGATTGGGGCCAAGGTTTCCCCGCTCTGACTGGCCTGTGAATGACCCCCAGGTGCAGCTTTAATTATGACAAAGGGGGGAAGTTGCTCCTGAACTTGGCTCCCGGGCCCCTTCCCAGAGCCCCAGAGCTGCCCCCGTTGGCTCTGAAGAGGGCTGCGCTCACCCCCTAATAAATGTTTCAGGAGCATTTCTTTGACACCTTTAAGGAAAAAAAGGAGGAGAAGAAGAAGAAAGAAAGAAAGAAAGAAAGAAAGAAAGAAAGAAAGAAAGAAAGAAAGAAAGAAAGAAAAGGAGTCTTTGATGGCGCTGCATGCCCCCCTCCGGGCTGGGAGCTATTTAAAATAGATGAATCCGTATTAAAAGCTGGCCGCCCCGGGTCCCAGCACCCAGGCACGGTTCCCCAGCTCCCCGTTGCTATGGCAACCACAGACCGCTTCTTGGAGACGCGTCAGGGGAGCATCCAAAGGGACTGCATCCAAAGCCCTTCTGCCCAGCAGCACCCGCAAGGCTGTTGCCACCCGCTGGCCGGCGGCAGGAAGGCCGGGCTGGACTTCCCAGGGTCCCAGCGCCGCGCTGGCCGGAGTGTCATGCAGGCACCTCTGAGCGAATGGGAGCGTATTATAGGGCGGGTGGTCAGAGAAAGGGGGGACGGAAGCTGCCAGGGTACCCCATAGTCCTCCCCGTGAATTTCAGACCTGTCGAGCACCCCAACACACACACCTTCGTGCCTGGGGAGAAGGGCATGTCCGAAGCTCACATGGTCAGACAGGCGCACTGGGTATGGAGCACTGTGCCTGCCCCTGCCTGGCCCCCCACAAAGATCTTCCCTTCCGGGACCGGAGCGATAGCACAGCAGGGAGGGCATTTGCCTTGCGTATGGCCAACCTGGGTTCGACCCCCGGCTTCCCATAGGGTCCCTCGAGCACCGGCAGGAGTCATTCCTGAGTGCAGAGCCAGGAATAACCCCTGAGCATCGCCGGGTGTGGCCCCAAAAAGCAGTCAACAAAACAAAAAAAGACCTTCTCTCTAGTGGGGGTCCCAGATGGTCCTCTCCCACTTTATACCAATGTCAGTTTGGCTCATGACCCACAGAGGTCAGCCAGGTGACAGCTGTGTGCCCTCCAAGGCTAGGGAGACATGGGGCAGCCAGCGGCCATGCTGGGGGACACTCTGTCTGCCCTATGGTACTGCCCACACAGAGAACTGATGGCCACCAGCCAGTGTGCGGGACAGGACCTGGGGAACAGTCCCCGGCAGGTGTCAGCCACCATTGTGACTGCGACCTCAGAGAGATGCATCCGCAAAGCTGGTCCTGCATCCCAGCAACATGAACCACCTGGACACCAACTGTCTAATGTTGGGGCCACTTTGGGGCCACTCACCACACAGCAAGGGGCCGCAACGCCCCTGTGGAGCCTGGAATTGTCCTGAGAAGAACAGATGGTTTCATTAAGCCTTTTCCTTGACTGTTCCTCGTTCCCTGATCCAAAGGAATTTCACAAGGCAGTGATGTGTTTGCGGACGGTTAAGGAAAAGATATTTCACAATTTTTGTTCTGTTTTTCTTTGGGGGGAGGGCCACACCCAGCGCTGCTCAGGGCTGACTCCTGGCGGGGCTCGGGGGACCCTCTGGGGTGCCAGGGATCAAACCCAGGTTGGCCTCGTGTAAGGCGAGTGCCTCGCCTGCTGTCCCGTCTCTCCAGCCCGGCATTTCACATATTGGAAAGGGGCTGCAGCTCAGGCACGAGGCGAGTCCTGTTCCTGACATCTCCCAGCGGGCGGGAGCCCAGGGAGACCCCAGAGGCATCACCTTTGTGCATCCCTGGGACCAATGCCTGGTGGGTGCAAGCACCACAAACAAGTGTGTGTCTCCACTTGTGACAGCAATAAAGGGAGGCAGGAAAACGAAAGACAAACGTACCCGGAAAAAGACCCGGTACACGTGTACACGGGTATTTCTTTGTGTTTTGTTTGGTGTGTGTCTTCTGGTACATCTCTACAGCTCTTACATCAAGAACGAGCTTGTCTTTTTGTTTTTGAAGTAAAAACAGGTTTCATCTGGAAGTTCTGAGGAGGGAGGGAGGGAGAGAGAGAAGGAGGGAGGGGGGGGGGAGGGAGAGGGAGAATAACGCGCTTAAGAGAGAACAAGGTCTTCTCCAAAGGCCTAGAGAGCCCCAGTACGCATCACAGGGTTCAAGTATGAAAGTCCACATCTCAAGAGGAGAGATGCGGGGGCTGGAGCGATAGCACAGCGGGGAGGGCATGTGTCTTGCACGCAGCCGACCCGGGTTCGATTCCCAGCATCCCCTAGGGTCCCCTGAGCACCGCCAGGCGTAATTCCTGAGTGCAAAGCCAGGAGGAACCCCTGTGCATTGCCGCTGTGACCCAGAAAGAAAAAAAGAAAGGAGGGGAGATGCAGGCAGGCAGCATGTGCGCAGACAGCACATGCACCAATAAGCTTATCTTACTTTGAAGAAGCAAAGCAGTCACTTAACAAAAGAGCAACCATGACCATTTCAAAAGGAGGAAATGCCACTTCTCTGGGGCCAGAGAGATAGCACAGTGGGTAAGGCGCTTGCCTCGCACTCGGCTGACCCCTGTTCGATCCCCGGCACTGCAGATGGCCTCCCAAATTCTGCCACGAGTGATCACTGAGCATAGAGGCAGGAGTGAATCCTGAACACAGCCAGGTGTGGTCCAAAGACCAGAAAAGAGAAACGTTGCTTCTCTTACTCTGAAGTCGATGCTTGAACCATAACAGCCAAAAGGAGAGAGCGAGTAAGAGGGAATGGCGCTTGACACAGAGGCAGGAGCGGGGATGGGGTGGGGGCGGCGGGAGGGACACTGGGAACATTGGTGGTGCAGAACGGGCACTGGTGGAGGGACGGGTACTCGACCATTGTATGACTGAAATGTAGTCACGAGAGTGTGTAAGTCAAAGAAGAGGAAGAATCAAATATAATCGATGCTTATTTGCAAGCTGGAGTTCTCACAGGTTGGCACAAATCAATCCAACACCCTATTGACGTGAGGAATATCCAGAGGCCAGGGCAGGGGCCATTCCCAGAGGGACACCCCCCGGAGGCCTCCCAGATTCTGTCTCTTGGGGATGCTGCAGAATCCGGCCTGGGGAGAGGGAGATAGTTCAAAGGGTCGGAGCACAAGCCTGGCAGTTCCATCCCCAGCCGCCTACGGGCCCCCAAACACCTCCCAGGAGGACCCTGGGCCCCCTGAGCTCTGTCTCAGAGCGCTCCCACAGAATGTCCCCGCCGCCCCCCTCCCACAAGAAAAGACGACAGAAATTGGGTGGATGCCTAGAAGTATGAATCACTGTCCTCCCGTTGTTCATCGATTTTCTCGGGCGGGCGCCAGCAACGTCTCCATTCGTCCCGGCCCTGAGATTTTAGCAGCCTCTCCTTACTCGTCTTACAACGCTGCCATATTGGAGGCTCGTCCAGGGTCAGGGGAACGAGACCCGTTCTCGTTACCGTGTTGGGCAAATCGGAGACGGCCACGGGTAGCTTGCCACCCAGCGGTACGAAGAGCAAGATAAATCAGTCACTGGGGAGAAAGTCTGCAAGGTGCTTCTCTGCAGCAGGCAGAAGCTGAAGGGCCAGAGAGATAGCACAGTGGGTAGGGCACTTGCCTTGCACGTGGCTGACCTGGATTCAATCCCCGGCATCCCATATGGCCGCCTGAACACGGAGGCAAGAGGAACCCCCAAGCATGGCCAAGTATGACCCTCCCTCCCAAAACAAACAAACAAACAAAAAAACCAAAGTTAGCTGAAAGGAGCAGCACAACCCCGGCTGGCGGATGGAGGAGCTGGCAGAGGGGGCAGAGAGAGAGGCGGGTGCCGCTGGCTTTCCCTGAAGTGGAGTCGTGCTAAAGCTTCTGAAGACCATCTAAGGCCCAAGCTGGGAGGCTCTGCGTTGCAGGAGGAGTGCAGGGAGTGTGGCTGCTGCCCCACAAAGATGCAGGAGGGCTCTTGGTGCTGTTTTGTTTTGCGTAACGAACACGGTTCCCATGCGGTGGCTCTCCCCGCGTCTTTGTCGAGTGGCAAGGTAACACTTCTCCGTGGGCCGTGGGGAGGCAATCTCCACCCAACACCGAAGGCTGAAGCTGGAGAAAGCCAACGTCTCAAGATCGCTGCGGGGACCACGTTTTGTGCGCCCAACGCAACTGAATGCGAAGTGGAGAAGGAAAATTGTGATCCTGCCACCAGGGGATTGAGCGGATGTCAGGTGAACTACTGCCCCCCGGTGTCCACTGGCGGTGGCGCACAGGTTTCCGAGGGGAGGTTTGTGGATTCCTGGTCATCTTGTCCATCTCCTGTCCAGTATTAAAACCCCAAACCGGGGCTGGAGTGCTAGCACAGCGGGGAGGGCGTTTGCCTTGCACGCGGCCGACCCGGGTTCGATTTCCAGCATCCCATATGGTCCCCTGAGCACTGCCAGGAGTAATTCCTGAGTGTAGAGCCAGGAGGAACCCCTGTGCGTCGCTGGGTGTGACCCAAAAAGCAAATAATAATAATAATAATAATAATAAAAAGTAAAGGTAAAGGCCCTCCCGCTGATCATCGATTTGCTCGAGCGGGCCCAGTAACGTCTCCATTGGAGACTTTGTGTTACTGTGTTTGGCATATCGAATATGTCACGGGGAGCTTGCCAGGCTCTGTCGTGCGGGCGAGATACTCTCGGTAGCTTGCCGGGCTCTCCGAGAGGGGCGGAGGAATCGAACTCGGGTCAGTCATGTTGGCCGCTTGCAAGGCAAACGCCCTACCGCTGTGCTATCGCTCCAGCCCTTTAATAATAATAATAATAAAATAATAATTAAAAAAATAAAACCCCAAACCGGGACTGACCATAACCTGGCTGTCCTTTGCAGCCTGTGGGCAGAGCGCACCAACTGCTTAAGAATCTGGAAATGTTGCTTGAGAATCTAGGTCTGATATTACTTTTAAAAAAACTGGAGAATCAAGGGCATTTGCCTTGCGTGTGGCCAACCGATTTGATCCCCGGCATCCCATATGGCCCCCTGAGCACAGCCAAGAGTGATTCCTGAGTTCAGAACCAGGAATAACTCCTGAGCATCATTGAGTGTGACCCCAAAATCCAAACTAATAAATTAATTAAATGAAAATAAAAACTGGAGACTCTGGGTGGAGCAACACTACAGCAGGCAGGACATTTGCTTTGCATACAGGCCAATCGGGGTTCAATCCCGTCATCCCATCCCCAAGTCAGCCAGAAGTGATCCCTGAGCCAGGAGTAAGCTCTGAGCACTGCCAAGTATGGCCCAAAACACTCCCCTGGGGAAAAAAATTAAAAACTGAAGAATCTTGTCTTAGGGACTGCACCCCAGTGAAACTGAGCCAGAGTTTAGAGGCTGCAACCCACTGTGGACAAGGCAGGGGCCCTCATAGTCACGCAGTCCCCACCGTCCCCTCTTAGCCTTATACAAAGATGATCTTATTTAACATCTGGGCGTGTTGCTTGTGGCCTGAACTCATTGAGGGGTGATAATGACATCCCAGGAAGGAGTAGGAAACGGAGGGGCTCACCTTCCTTAGTTCTGCAGAGGTGCCCTCCCCCTCTTAGCTCAGAGAGGATAAGCGACGATGTACCCCGGGTCACACCGGCAGCAAGCGCTGCATCTGACCACTCCTCTGCCTGACCCCAAAGTCTCACCGTCCATTAGCTGACTGCACAGCAGGGCACTGTGTGAGCCACCAGAAGGGAAATTCAGGGAATTCCGAGAGGACAATGTGGAGTCAAAGGCTTTGTTCAAAGGATAAGCAGAGAAGCCCAGGTTGGGCGGGGGATGGGGGTTGAAAATACGAAGGTTAAGGCACTTGCCTCACACAAGGCCAATTCCAGTTCGATCCCCGGCATGACATACAGGTCCCAAGCCCTGTCAGGTGCGACCCTAAACACAGAGCCAGGAGTAAGCCCTGATCAGCAGTGGGTGTGGTTCAAAAACCACCGCCTCCCCCTAAACAAAGAAAGAAAAGGAAGCCCTTCGAACAACTGCCACCTCGGTGGGTTTCTGATAATGCCTGGTTTGCCCATGCTTTGGATATCTGTTATTCAGCGCAAGGGGGGAGGGTGTTTCTTTAGGGTCCGCCGGAGGCAGAGATTCATGGTTCTGTTTAACATCTGGGCCTGTTGCTTGTGGCCTGAACTCACTGGAAGGTGACAATGACATCCCAGGGAGGCCTGGGCAAAGGAGGGTGACTTCCCCAGGAGGTGTTTACAGCCCTTAGTCCTGCAGACGTACCCCACCCCTTTAGCTCAGAAAGGGTAAGAGACATACCCTAGGCAAGGGGTGGATGGGGCCAGGTACACAAGAGAAACAGGAAACCCAACTGGCAAGGGCCAAAGCGACCCGAATGAAGGTTTCATCTCCCAATGTGCCCCCAAGACAGCTGACCTCTGGCCTGGGCACCTCGCTTTGCTTCGAGGGCCAGCGGAGTCCCTGGAATCACACCTGCGACCTTGCCTGCAGGACACATGCGTCACCTGCAGTGAGTAAGAGCAGCCCAGTTCTTCTACAGGTAGCAAAGAGGCTCAGACTCGGGGTCTTCTCTCGGAATTACTGCCTGCCATGGGAAAGCTTAGCTTAGCTCTCCGCCCTCCAGTCTCTCCTAAAACTCTCGGGAAGGCACTGTCCTCTCGATCCCCTTCCTACAGAAGGCAACCCGGGAATTAGCCAAAGCAAGCTGTCTGAGGAATGGGATTCACTTCAGCAGCAGAAGTGGAACTTGAACCCTGCCTCCCAAGGGGGAACAGGTACCACAGAAGAGGTTAATCCTTAAAGCGACTGGACTTCTGTGCTCCCAAATTTGAGGCCCAGAGCCAAGCAGGCCACGTTATACAGATGGGGAAACTGAGGCTGAGTCACCGGCCCCAGCTCACACAACATAGCTAACAAAATCCAAACCCTGTTTCTTTGACCCTGCTGAAAGCTTCTGGACAGATTTTTGTTTTGTTTTGTTTTGATTGAATCACCATTAGACAGAGCACTACAAAGTGTTAGGACCTGCTTGGCTGGAGAATTACCATGACAGGCTTTGTGGCCTCTGAGTGACGTAGGCCTCTTCCAGAAACAAGAAACGCCAGATGGTCACCAAAGATTAGGTCCCCGGAACGAGATTAGTTCTCCGGAATGTAACTGTCAGGATGTGGACTGGATGATGTGGGCCAAAAAAACATAGAAAAATATATGTACTCTATAGATACTAGAAATTTGCTGAGTAATGCTTACTTGACAAAATGAAAGGATGAGAACTTGCTGAACCTAGTGCCCGGGGCCTTGTTGAAACCCGCAGCGGCGGGCGGAGATACTTGAACCCCAGCTAGCTGGAACAATGAATGTGCGGTTTGCACTATCGGCTCCGGTCCCTGTCCCTGAAGGGTGGTCGACGCTGGACCCTAACAAAAGCTGTTTGTGATTGCACTTCCGTCATGCCATGTCCCAACACCCGTCCCTCCACCAGCGTCATTTCCCAGCACCCGTGTCCCCAGCTTCCCTCCCACCCCTGCAAGCCACCACAACCCCAACACACACACACACACACACACACACACACACACACACACACACTTCCTCTATGGCAGGCACCTCTCTTCTCTTTCTCTTTCTCTCTCTCTCAATTTAAGCAACATGTTTGCGATAGGGATGCTGACAGATTATCATGTACATCCCTTGACCCACTTTCAACTCTCGGTTCTTGTCTAGAGTGATCGTTTGCACGGACCTTTCGTTTCAATGTCTGAGCGTTAAACAAGGTTCCCGCTTTGTTTCCAACAACAACAACAACAACAAAGGCTTCAGACAAGACCGAAGAAGCTGTCTGGCCCTACTTAACAGGACAAAACGTTTAAAACCGGGGAAGGAAAGAGCGAGGAAGTGGGAGAAAAGAGGAACGGGGCCCGCCTGGCAGCCAGCGCGGAGGAGCAGAAGCGGGAGAGTCGGGCTGTCGGAGCGCAGGGAGAGCTCGCCCCGGCCTGGGCATCGTTGCACCTCGCCAAGGGCAAGGGGCCCAGGACAGCGGCCCGGGAGCTGGACCAGATCGACCGCGGGGCTCGTGGTCCAGCCCCAGCATCCTCGCGCCCGCTGCTCCCGCCCACGCCCCGGGCTCCGCCCCTCCTGCTGCCCATTGGCTGCGGCGGACACGGGACCGCGCCGGAGCCAGCCAATGGGCTTGGCCCACGGCTCGCCTTTCCCGGGATCGCCGGGGCCGACGCGGGAACCCGGAAGTGCCGGGGACGGGCAAGCGGGGCCAGCCAATCGGCGACGCCGCGGGGGCCGGGCTGACCAATGGGGAGCCTCTGTGGGCGGGGCCAGCAGGCCGGCGGCCCGGAGGTCCCCGGAGCGGGCGGCCGCGGAGCCTGGGAGCGCCGGGGAGGCTGGAGCCGGCCCGGCGGCGGCGCGCGGTGAGGAAGGGGCGAGCCCGGGCGGGGTTCCGAGGGGGCCTGGCCCCGGGCGCGACCCCCGCGAAGAGCGCCCCGCCAGCAGCCTGTGCTGTCCGCGATCCGAGCGGGGGCGATCGCCTTCCCCCGCGGGCTGGCGCGGGCTGAGGTCAGGCAGGCAGGACCCGGGTCCGGCGCCCCCGCGGTTGCCCAATAGATGCTGATTGTTGGCTTCGTGGGGCTCGCGCCCCCGCCCCGCGGCCCCGGCTGCCAGCCCCGGGTCCCCGACGCACGCGCGGGCCGCGGGCACCCACTCCCACCCCTCGCCCGAGCACCTGAGCCGCGCTGGAGGAGCGAGCCCCCTTCCAAGCCCCGTCCCCCCGCCCCCCAGCTCCAGGAGGGACATCTGCTGGACAGGCCAAGGGAGGAAGCTGAGAAACGGGGATGTCTGTCTGGAGGAGGCCAGGGAGCGGGGCCCGCCGAGAGCTAGGCTGCAGGTGTTTGTCCCTTAAGCCCCCAGCACCAAGACACGGGCCAGCACCCACCTAGACTCCACCCAAGACTGACACAGGATCTCGGGGTGACTCTGAATTTCCCCCCTCGGAGCCTCTGCTTCCTCCCCCAGCCAGAGGGGTGATGTCAGGACAGCTGCTGCTGGAAATGACCCGGGATAGTTGCAGGACGTTCCTGGGGGTGCAGCGGGGGCCTGGCCTGTGGAAAGCATCGCGGAATGTGGGGCCACGTCGGCCTTTTGCAGTTCTGGGGTGTCTCCAGCTGGAGGGGCGCCTGTCCTTCCCCACGGAGACCTGGTCCAGGCGCCCCTCTGCTGTCCGGTGCCCCAGCTGCGCTGGCACCTGCCAGGTGAGCTCCCCTCCTCTCGGTTCCTTGCAGATCTCCCGTGGACCTGTGCAAGCGGCTCGGCCCTGCGTCCCGATGACCCTCCTGCCCATGGCATCCGCAGTGGCGCTGACTGAGCCCAAGTGGGCCTCCGTGTGCAGCCGCTCCCTGGGGCTGGTGCTGCTCAGCATGGCGCTGGGGTCCCTGGTGGCCCTGCTCCTGCCGCTGGGGGCCATGGAGGAGCAGTGCCTGGCCCTGCTCAAAGGCTTCTACCTGCTCCGGAGCAAGCTGGACAGAGCACAGCACGCAGTCGCCAAGTGTCCCGGCCCGACCACGGAGCTCAGCATCACCGCCCGGGACGCAGCCCCGCACTCGGTGCAAGCCAAGGCCTCGCCAGGTGAGACAGACTGGCCGGTCCTCCCCCGCGAACATGCCTTGGGAACCAGTCCTGTGCTCTGACAGGCGACTGAGGCAGAGTCGAGGGCGGGGGCCATGTGGGAGCACCCCAGGAAAGCGTCCTGGAAGAGGAGTGGCCTCTGCTGGCAGAGCACACTAAGGAAAGGCCTCCGCGGGGAGAAGTGGAGGGCACAGGAGGAAACACCAAGAGGGGTGGCGAGGGGGCGGGGAGTTGGCTCTGCTCTGCAGCTCAGTTCCTGGGGTGGCGTACTGGGAGAGGCCGAGCACTCACCCTGGGAGCTGTTCCCAGGCAGGGCCTGGAGGAGTGGGGACCCCGAGAGGAGCGAGGGCCGACCGGCTGGTGCCGCGGAGCCACGAAAGGAGGGCAGCAGCGGGAAGCCCCGGCAAGGCTACCCAGGCAGGGCAGAGAAGGGCTGTGGGTGTGGCCGGTTGGGGCATGAACCAACCTGGCCCCTTACAGCACAGTGTCCACCGGAGCCGGGACTTTCCGCTGGGAGGACCGCGCCAGGCCGGCGCCCCTGACCATGTGCGTTGGGTCTTTCATAGCCGCCAAGCTGGAGGCCAGAGCCGCCCTGAACCAGGCGCTGGAGATGAAGCGTCACGGCAAGCGGGGGAAGGCCCACAAGCTCTTCCTGCACGCCCTCCAGATGGACCCCGACTTCGCGGACGCGCTCACCGAGTTCGGCCTCTTCTCGGAGGAGGACAAGGACATCGTCCAGGCGGACTTCCTGTACACCCGGGCTCTGAGCATCGCGCCCCACCACGAGAAAGCCCTGGTGAGCCGGGACCGGACGCTGCCGCTGGTGGAGGAGATCGACCAGCGCTACTTCGGCATCATCGACGGCAAAGTGAAGAAGGTCCTGTCCATCCCCAAGAGCAACTCGGCGCTGCGCCGGGTCCTGGAGGAGACGTACTACCACCACATCTACCACACGGTGGCCATCGAGGGCAACACCCTCACCCTGGCGGAGATCCGGCACATCCTGGAGACGCGCTACGCCGTGCCCGGGAAGAGCCTGGAGGAGCAGAACGAGGTCCTCGGCATGCACGCGGCCATGAAGTACGTCAACACCACGCTGGTGTCCCGCATCGGCTCGGTGACCACCGACGACCTGCTGGAGATGCACCGGCGGGTGCTGGGCTACGTGGACCCCGTGGAAGCCGGCCGGTTCCGGCGGACCCAGGTCCTGGTGGGGCACCACCTGCCCCCGCACCCGCAGGAGGTGGCCAGGCAGATGGACGAGTTCGTGCAGTGGCTCAACTCGGAGGACGCCATGAACCTGCACCCGGTGGAGTTCGCCGCCCTGGCCCACTACAAACTCGTCTACATCCACCCGTTCATCGACGGCAACGGGAGGACGTCGCGTCTGCTGATGAACCTCATCCTCATGCAGGCGGGCTACCCGCCCATCACCATCCGCAAAGAGCAGAGGGCCGAGTACTACCACGCCCTGGAGGTCGCCAATGACGGCGACGTGCGGCCCTTCATCCGCTTCATCGCCAAGTGCACCGAGACCACCCTGGACACTCTGCTCTTCGCCACCACCGAGTACTCGGTGGCCCTGCCCGAGGCCAGCCCCAACCACTCTGGCTTCAAGGAGACGCTGCCCGTGAAGCCCTAGCCTGTGACGGGAGGGCCGAGGGGGAGGTGGGGGGGAACAGGACAGAAAAAAGTAGCATTTCTAGAAGCTTCACCATCTCCCAAAGCAAAAGGAGACGGCTAAGAGGCTTAAACTTTACCTCCACTTTTTTTGGGGGGGGAGCTGAAAATACTAAATTATTGTTTTATCTCTAAGGTAACCCCATTTAGCCAAGTTACTTTATTTCCCTTTTGTGCTAGTCTCATGCAGCAGCCACTGGCCGTGCTGTGGTCCCCATCCTGTGGGCCCAGCAGGCCTTGGGGCCATCCCTGTTTCTAGTGTGGCGGGAACAAGGTTCCTGAAGCAGAATTTGCACGAAGGTGGGGGAGAGTTTCCGACGGGAACCAGGGGAAGAGGGCCAGGCCTGGGGAAGGCGTGCCTCCTCCATCATTCTCGGGGACAGGCAGAGCCAGGCTCTCGGGTGGCCTCCGGGAGGTCACTGCGTCCCAGTCTGAGGAGTGGAAGCTGTGTCAGAGGGGGGTGCTTCCCGCCACAGACCTCCCGGTTGTGGCTAAGTTCTTCCGCACAGCACATCTCTGAGGTGTGAGTTAAAGGTTGACCCGCCTTTCTAGTTAAGTACCTTGCTTATTTTCAAGGATCTCTGAGCCATAGTCAGTTTGACACTCCAGTGCCAGAGGCTGCTTTTACTGTCCGATCCAATTTTTGTCCACTCTACGTGAGCCTGTTTTTCCTTTTTTTTTTTTAGGCCATACCTGGTGGTCCTCAGGTCTTACTCCTAACTCTCTATTCGGGATCACTCCTGGTGGTGCTCAGGGTCGACCATGTGTGGTGTCGGGGACTGAATCCTGGTCAGCCGCGTGCAAGACAAGTGCCCTCCCCGCTGTTACTATGGGCCCGATCAGGCTGGTTTTATCAGTGTTTTATATTTCACTTGCAATACTGCAAACCAAGTATTTCAGTGTAAAAAAAGTTCTGGTTTATCAACCACAGCAACGTCCACTGCAGGTATCGTGCGAGTGGGCAGGGCGGGGTCATCTGCCCGTGGGAGTCGAACATGGCCAAGTAGGTGCTCAAGAACACACCTGAGCGATAGCCAGAGCAACAGTACAGCGAGGAGGGCATTTGCTTCGCACGCAGCCAACCCAGGTTCGATTCCCAGCATCCCATATGGTCCCCAGAGCACCACCAGGAGTCATTCCTGAGTGCAGAGCCAGGAGCAACCCCTGAGCATTGCTGGGTGTGGCCCAAAAAAAAGAAAACCATGAGAAAGCGGTCAAGAACTAAGCATTTCTGGTATTGGTATTCAGTACCAGTTTCTACTGAACCAAGGAAAAAAAAAAACTGTCCAAGCCAGGACACACAACTTTTCTCGCCTCCCGCCTAGCCACTGTGCTGTTCCTGCAGAACTGGAGTGGACTTACTGTCCTAGTGACTTGTCAAACCGGTAAAGCGTTCTGCATCGCACAACCACAGGGGTTGAGAGCAGAAGTGTCTTTTGTAAGCCCACGTGGGAAGGGCGTTGCCAATGTGACTGCTGCTAGTCAGAGTGGCCCAGTGGCTGGGTCCTGATCCCGGCCACGTGGCCCGGGTCAAACACAGTCCTGCACTTATGTTAGTGTCTGACGGAGTGTACAGAGAGTCGTCTCAGAACTGAGAATTCAGATTCGGATGGGAAGTCCGGAGGTGGCTGTGCTGATACACTTCATCACACAGCAAGCACACTCAGGTTTCTGAAAGCTTAAAACAAGCAAGAGGGGCTGGAGCGAGAGCACAGCGGGGAGGGCGTTTGCCTGGCACGCGGCCGACCTGGGTTCGATTCCCAGCATCCCAGCATCCCATATGGTCCCCTGAGCACCGCCAGGAGTAACTCCTGAGTGCAGAGCCAGGAGGAACCCCTGTGCATCGCCAGGTGTGACCCAAAAAGCAAAAAACAAAAACAAAAAACAAGCAAGAGAGGGGCCAGAGAGAGTACAAGGGATAAGGCACTGGCCTTGCCTGCCTCGCGTGTGGCCAACCCCTGTTCCATCTCCTGCACCGTATCTGGCCCCCAAGGGCAGCCAGCACAGCAGGTGTGGTCCCAAAACAGGAGAGGGAAGTGTAAGCGAGGAGATGAAGTGGCCCGAACCTTTATCAAAAACTTCGTCCTTGCTGCTGCCATAAGGTGTTTCTTCAGTCTCGTCAGCGCTCCACGAGGCTGACAGAGCTGGTTTTGTACTGTGGCCATTTGCACTTTAGCTGTACGTGAAGGATATTATCTTAACAGATGACTAATAAAGTATTTTATTACATAAACGCCTGAGGCTGCCTTACTGCAGTGTCCCCGTTTCTTCGAAGGGGGAGGGGGTGAGGCCCTCAGCCTTGTCTCGCTCTGGCAGACCACTCCCCAGAGCTCAGTTCCTGAGGCTGCCAGCTAGCCGGAGAAGCCTAACTACCGGCCTCAGTGATTCCAGTCAGCGCAATGGACTTTACATTCCCGCTGACAGCAATTCCGGTGTCTCTGGTGAGACTGTATTCCTACCCCCCGCACCCCCCTGCCTGCCAAGTTCCTGAAGACCCCCTTCAACAGCAGCTGACATCCCAACACAACACCAGAGCCTAGGTTCGTTTCTCAGGAACCCGTGTGAACGCTCCAGAGGAACTGAATTCAGAGTTGGCCGACGGCAGCCAGAAGACTGCAAAGAGCAGAGGAAAGGCAGGCTGGGGGCCTGGAAGGACGTGGCTCTGCAGCGCTGGTCCCCCGAGCCTCAACCCACCTGCACAGAGCAGCGAGCAGCCAGCCAGCGACAGAACCCGCTTCCGCACGGGCCCTACTGACTGCTTCCCAGAGCAGGGACTGTCTGACTTGAGAGGAGACGGGACCCTCCACAAAAACTTCCGTGCAAAAAGGAGAAAGAGGAGGCAGAGGACGCCATGCAGGTCAGGACTGAGGCTTATCAACGGACTGAAATAACTGAGAGGAGAAATGTCACAGGCAACACGAGGAACGGGCAACGGGAACAGCCACTCAGGACCCGCGGGAGTACTGTGGGTGTCTGGGGTAACGAGAACACGCCTTGATCCTAATTTCCTGAGGGCGTGTGTGTGCCTGGGGCAGCCCTGGGACAAGGAAGGGGGGGACAAAGGCCAGGCGAGGGATAAGCACGCGGGCTAACATGGGCTTTGAGTCTTCGGTCTAGCCTGTTACGAACTGGCCAGGACAAGTTTTGCAACTACAGAAGTCTGAAGCACAAGAATATAAACAGCAACATGAACGAACTTCCCTCCCACGAGAAAGAACTCCCCGACACACCCACCCCACGTCATTCTCCCCAGCAGAACCTGCCTTAAGGGATGCACTACAGACACGGGCTGGAAAGCTGGCCCAGGGCTGAAGGCCCGCGGGAGAACGCCTGCCAGGCCCGGGCGAGGCCCCAGGCTCCACCCCGGACCAGCTGAACAGCGAGCGTCAGCCTGCTGTAAAATAAAGCTGAAAACTGAGGCTGCATCACAGCCGGAGTGATCCACAGTGACGACGAGATCTGACTTACAAAAAGTTCTATTTACACATCCGTGAGATACAGCAAGGTACAGCCATTTCCCAAGACATCCGTATCTGTACAGCTGAGCACCTCGGCGAGAGGCGTTAACAAGAACTTCAGTTTAATGAACAAAGCTAAGTGGGGAGAATTTAAGTTTGCACTCGACATGGTGTTCAAACAAAACCAAAGGGCCGAGACAAGGATTCTGACAAAGGACACGGCTCACTAGCCACAAGGCAAAGAAAACGGTCAAAGAATTCCTATACAAACGTCACAAGTATTCTGCTTTTAGGAAACATGAAACGGTGGCTGGGTGTCTCATTTACAAACACAGCATATAAAAATGCACAACCCCCCTGAACAAAAATCCATCCGGTGGTGTTGCGGGACCTCCCCGAGCCCCGTCCCTCTACCCAAACAGGCCTGGTGAATTCCTGGCATCTGCCCTTTTCTCTTTTCAGAACTGAAAGGGTGAGGGGTACCGCTGCTGTGCACTGGTGTCTTAGAAAAAGGGGCCACAGCTGGCCAGAAACATTTGGACGGTGGGTCTCAAAAGTCTCACTTCTGTTTCTCTTTCGCTCTTTAAGACGCAGAAGTAGCTCGGGAAAGCAGCCCCGTGCCCAGCCGCAGCGATGGTGCTCCGGTCGCCCTCAATATGAGGGAGCCTGAGTCGCTGGCATCCTGGCCGCCCCTTCCCCTCGGCACAAGCCAGCGGGGCCCGTGGGGGAGGGCCCAGCGGGTGCTGGCGGGGCTTCCTGGCCAGCACTGAGTAAGGCATCTCCCTCTCCTCAAGGTCCCATTCACTTCCTCAGAAGCAACTTGGCGAAGTCGGCGTTGGACATCTTGGGGGCTTCCGGAGGTCCCGAGGCAGGGCCCGGGGGCTGAGGCGCGGGGCCGTTCTCGGCCTGAGGGCCTGTGGCGTTGGGCCGTTGCAGAGCGCGAGGCAGCAGAGCGAGCTGGGTCCGGCCCTTCCCCCGCCTGGAAGGGGAAACCAGAGTGAACCCCGCGGAGTGGCAGCTTGCGGACCCCGATTCGGCTACGCAGAGAAGCTTGAGCCCCCCAGTCAAAAGATGCGGGCTGGAAAGCAAGACCGCGAAGACGACTCCTATCGCCTGGGGTCTTGGTGAAGAATCTCGTCCCTCAGTTCAGGCCAGGACCAAGCTGGGGGCCAGTCCAGGGAGGGACGGCCGGAATCCCTCGGACCTGGCCCGCACTGGGCAGCTGTGCGCCCACCTCCCTGCGCTCAAGCCTCACTTTCCCCTGGCAACAGTGGCAGGGGCTGACCTGGCAAGATTTTAAATCTACGCCCACGGCTTCAAGCAGCCGAGGGAACTCGGACATGATTGCTGCCAGAAGACAAAGACCAACGTACTACATCAAACACTTGTGTCGGCCGCAGGCCTGGCTCGGGCCCTCCCTGCGTGGACGTGAGCCCAGACGCCTGCCCGGCGTCCCCTGAGCAGGGCCACGCAGGAGAGCACAGCGACACTTACGCTCCGTAGACCTGCCGTGGCACCATGGGGCCAGCAGGGGCTTTCCTGGCCTCCGGCTTCTCCGGAACCTTCCTCTGCGGGGGGTTGCTGATGGCCACCTTGATGACACTCCCTTTGACCGTCATGCCGTCCATCTTCAAGACCGCCTGCGACGCCTGGGATTCGCTTTCATACTCCACGTAGGCCAGGCCCTGGGGGAGGCAAAGCCAGAGCTGGGTCAGGGGCCACGGGATCCGGACACGTTCCTCCCTCGGGGCCGGAAGTGAGACCCGGCTGGGGGGTCCCCGCACCAGCTCCCTTCCCGGGGCCAAGGTCCTGTCTCAAGTGCTTCCCGCCCCTCAGGTTCCCCGACAATTTCTCGACATCAGATGGCAACTTCAGATGACCTGCCTCAGTGCAGTCCATCTTAATTACTCTTGCTCCAGCCGGGGAAAAAAAGGGACAAGACACTCCACAGACGCAGCAGGCGTGGCGAGCCGCCCCAGTGGCCCCCGACCCTGACTTCAGACCCAATTAGCCTCAACAAGTGGGTGGCAGGTAACCCCCCTCCAGCTTACGCCGTACGACAAGACGTCCTACTCCCAAAAGACACAGGAGGGGGCTGCCAGGGGGCTGAGGCCGGGCCCGGGAGACGAGGGGACAGACGGAAGTCAGCAGGAGGGAGGTCACGTCACCCACACGAGCCCCGAGCCGAGCATCCACACCGGGGTCCTCCTCTGCTGCACTCTGACAGGGGGGCCACGGCGGGCCCTGGGACCGCACCGCGGGCCTTGCAGGGGCCACGTGTGCTCCAGCCCTTGGAGCCATCCTGACTGCCCAGACCCGGACGTCTTTCCACAAGCCGCAGCAGACAGACTCCTGAGTCCAGGGCCAGAGGACCAAGCCGCTCTCCTCCCGCGAACCCGTCGTCAGGCCGGAGCGGTTCCTACTCCAGAATCCACCGCTCTCCGGACTGGGCCGGGCCGCGGGCGTCCGCACGTGCCCAGACACTGACCTTGGGCTTGCCCGCCCGGTTGGTGACCAGCCGGATGTCCTTCACAGTGCCGTGCTCCTTACAGATCTCCTCGAGCTCCTCTTTCGTGCAGGAGAAAGGCAGGCCCGAGACGAAGAGCTTGTGCTTCTCCAGCGCAGTGCTGTACCTGAACACCTGCAGGCAAGGAGAGGGAGGGAGGGAGGACCGGCCGGGAGCCCGGCACAGCCCCGCCCAAGGGCCCTCGCGCCTCCCTGGTGACGCGATGGCCGTGGAAGCGGCTCCTCTCAGCTCGGGGGCGGACCATCAGGCAACCGGTGTGAATCTCAAGTGCTCACACCCCGGTGAGCTCGGGAGCTGCTCGGGTCTGGGCCACCCACTAGGGCGCTCCTTCTCAGGCTTTCGTTTTGGGTCCGCACCCAGTGGCACTCGGGGGTTCAGTCCTGGCTCCGGGCTCAGGGACTCCCTCCTGGAAGGCGCGGGGGACGTAACCCGGGTCGGCCACAGGCGAGGCAAGCAGTTTACCCGCTGTCCTATTTTTCTGGCCCCTAAGTGGATCGCTTAAGAAGCCCCGAGCCCAGGCAGATCGCTCAGTGGCCACTGCTGGAGGGGGCAGTTAGGACCCCTGCAGCCACGCCGTTTCCCAAGGAGTGGGGAATCCCCGGTGCTGGCTGGATGCTGCATCAGGTAAAACTGGTGTGTGTGTTGAGTGTGTAAATGTGTGTGTGTGTGTGTGTGTGTGTATGGGGGGGCACACGCTTTTGCATTTGTCCCCTTAAAGAAGGGGGATGCCTAAGAGGCACGGAGGAATCCTTTTCTACACAGGGACAGGGAGAGGCAGGCCGAGCATGTCTGGGGGCCTCTGCTCTACGACAGCCCCACGCGAACGGCGTGCTCTCTGCAGCAAGCCTACCTTGAAGTTCGGGTTCTTGCTCTTGTCCACACAGGGGGAGACGAACATCGGCCTCCCTTCGACGTGCTTCCGGTCCAAGCCGAGCGCCTGCAGGGCCGCCCGCTCCTCCCGGAACTCCACGTAGCAGTAGCCCCGGAAGTCGCCCCGGTTGCTGAAGATGGGGCGGATCTCCGCCACCTCCCCGCAGGCCTCGAAGAGCGGCCGGAGCTTGGCCTCCGGCTCCCCCATGCTGTAGGGCAGGTTGCTGACGAAGACGGTGATGCTGTCCTTGCTGCTGTCGTGGGCCACCTTGGGCAAGTCCCTCTTCTGCTTCGGGGGGGTGTCGGCGTCCGCAGGGCCACTCCGCCCGAAGAGCCCCGTCTCCGCCTCGAGGTCCTGGGCCGCCTCGGCAGCGGGGGAGATGCTGTTCTCGACCCTCCTGCGCTTGCTCGGCTGCTCTGCGGGTCATCGGAGAGGGACAGGTGAGGGACGCCTCCGGGAAAGGAGCCTCCCGCCCACCACAGCAACGGCGTCTCCAGCCACAGGCAGCAGCTCCAGGGCTTGTCCCCAAAGCCCAGGCAGGTTGGGGCTGGGCAGCGCAGGATCGAGGACACTCGGGAGAGCACCACGAAGAGCCCGTGATCCCTAAGCAAGTCCCCGACACCCAGCTGTCCCTCGAGAGAGAGCACAGCCCTCTGCTCCGACTGGTCACTGCTGAAAGCCAGCACCTGGCGGGGCCGCCTCTCCCCGCGGCTGTCGGACGAAGCCGAACCATCCCTTCCCGTGTCCCTGAGCTGGCCGTGCTCACACTGTTCCCCCCCACAACCTGCCATCGCCAACGTGCCCTCGCTCTCCTCGACTCGCGGGCGAGACCCACAGCCCTTGCCCGGGAACCAGTCTGGTCTCTGGGATCCATCCACACCCGTCCATCCACCGCTGTCACGTGCCACGTCGACCCTAACGGAGTCCTGAACGGCGGCGGGCCACCTGCCGTCATTTCTGAGGGTCCCGGAAAGGGGTCAAGTTCAGGGAAGTCTCCTGAGCGATGGCCCCGTGACCGCTTCCCTCTAGTGGACAACTGGATGCTAGCAAAGCGAGTTCCAGAAGCCTTGAAACTCTCTGCGACTGACCACTGAAATACACCCGCGCCCCTCGACCAGCCCCGAAGTCCAGGGGGCACAGAAACACTGGGGACAAGATCGCTGGTGCCAGGCGGAGAGGCGGGGAGGCGGCGCTGCCCCTGGGGAGCCTCGGGGACCCCCAGGCGGTCCTCAGTCCGCCAGGCTCTGGGCTGAAGCCAGGCCTGGGGCTGCCCCGCGCTGGCCTCTCTCCCGGGCCGGAGGGAGGGACTCTGGACTTTCCCGCCCGCTGTCTGCGAACACCCTGGACAGCGCTACCTTCTTCATCATCGCCCCACTCTCTCTCGTCGTCCTCCTCCGCTTTCCGTTTGTCTCCACCTCTGGTCTTTTTCTTCTTCTTCAACAATTTCTTCTCGGCCCGAGTCCGCTTCCTCTGCTCCGCCTTTTCTTCTTCT
Organism: Sorex fumeus; assembly: GCF_029834395.1. Classification (NCBI taxonomy): domain Eukaryota; kingdom Metazoa; phylum Chordata; class Mammalia; order Eulipotyphla; family Soricidae; genus Sorex; species Sorex fumeus. The sequence goes on from NW_026606082.1 coordinate 831,607, forward strand.
TGCTGGGCCAGGGCCGCTTCCTTCTCGGCAGCCTGGAACATTGCAGGGGGACAGTGACGGTCACCCGGGGCAGGAGTCCAGAAATGGACGCCTCGTGATGGGGCGAGAGCAGCGGAGGAGTCAGGGAGGGAAACACGCGACCCAGCGAGACGCAACGGGTGTGAGCGAGAGGAGACGCCCGTGCCCGGTTCCACCCTGCGGGTTTGCTCAGGCTTCCCGGGGAGCCAAGGACGAACCGAGACCGAGAGCACAGTCTGGGCCCGGCCAGAGCCCAGTGCTGCAGCCACTGCCTAGGTGAGGCTCTGGGTCTGACAACCAGCACAACCACCGAAAAGCAACTACAATGCTACAGGAGCCTTTACAGAAAGGGCTCAAGCCATTTCAGTGCTTTGTTCCTCTTAAAGGAAAAAAAAATTGTTTTAATCTGTAAGTCTACGCCCCGCATGAGTCGGAGGGTGTCCACGTTTCAACCCTCAGGACGAGGCTCCTTTAGATTCTCGTCTACTGGATCGATTCTGGAGTCCCAGTTCCTCCCAAAGCGTATTTATCTTTCGAGCTGAAGTTTTAAGTCAATCTAAAACTTACACGAGGCAGGATTAAATACTGATGTGAATATTTCATCGTTAACTTCGATTAAAGGCACTTAAGATGATCTCAAACGCTTTGACAAGAAATATTCCTAATGCACTGCCAAAATAACCAGCAATTCAAAGGACTTTCTTTGTGTGTGTGTGTGTGTGTGTGTGTGTGTGTGTGTGCGTGTGTGTGTGTGGACCCAGGCCCTCATACTTCGAGGAAGAGCACTCTCCCGGTACATCCTCAGCCAGTTCCAAAATCCTTCAAGAAACGCGTCCTTACCTTCAGTCTCTGCTCGTTCACACGAGCTAACCGAGTTTCTGTTTTCTGGACAGCTACATCCCAATCTTCTAAAGTTCCTTCAAACAAATAGAAACAGAAACAAAACTTTCATTTTCCAGGTTCTTTGAAAGATATAACATAACACACTAATTTTTACCACTGTCAGGAGAGATTCTCCCATCAGTCACTGAGAATTGGGGCATAAACTCCCCTTTTTTGGGATTTATGTGTGTATGCTCGAAATTTCAGAACTCAAAGTTCATTCAGGCGTATTGAAAGCATCCCTTCCTCTTTCAGGAAAAGATCAGAAAGGCAGAATATATACATCATATTCATATGTTTTCTTCGGGGCAAGTATTTTTAAAAGTCTTAATGTAAGACGTTTATTATTCAGACTGAAGGACTTTAAAAGAAGTCCCACAAAATGATCACGGGGTGTTTTTTCAGGCCAGAGAGGTAATACAGTCAGTAGGACAATTGCATGCAGCTGCCCAGGCTCGATCCCCAGCAGCCCAAAAGGGCCCCTGCAGCCTGCCAGGAGTGACCAAGGGGCACCATCAGGTGTGAACCGAAATGTTCCAAAGAGGTGCCCCGAAATGTCCGTACCACCAAACACCCAGGGGTCAATGCCCTGTCGTCCACCAGAGTGCGTCAAGTGACATTCCACAGGGGCCACAGGCGGCAGGAGCACAGCACGCGAGCTGTCTGCCCTCTGTGGCCTGTGCCAGGGCGTGGGGTCCGAGCTGGAGCGAGGCTGACTCCAGAAACGCTAACAACGCGAGGACACTCTCAGTTGCGTCAGGTCACAGGGGAGCCGCGGGCTCCTGACAGGACACTGCTGACGGGCCCCGCCACGAAAAACGCTGAGAGCGCCCCAGAGCCACGTGGCGCGCTTCCCGCAGGGAGTCAGAGCGCCCGTCTCGGAACACGGGCGCCAGGACAGGGCGGGCACTCACCTTCTGTGCGCTCCAGGCTGAGCAGCACCTCGCAGACGTGCTCCGGGTAGTCGCTGGTGCACTGCACGGCCCGGTGCAGGGCCTTCCTGCAGTGCTGCGTGTCGCCGTGGGCCCTGGGGCAGAAGAGGACAGTTGCTGCCTCCAGCACATGAGGGGACGCGAGGGACAGGCACGCACGCAGACCCTCATGAGCAGAGGCCGGGGGGACTGCAGTGCTCTGCGCCTCACACTGACAGTGCAGGAGGGGAGCCAAGCTCTCCGTGTCACCTTCGAAGTCCCCAAAGTCTCCCTACCCAAGGGGAGAGTCACCGAACCAGGGACAGCCAATGGTCAGACCTGGAGACTTTTTTACCGCACTGCCAGAGAAAGACGCACTGCTGACCTCGACAGTTATAAGAATTCACTAATCTGTGAATCACCACCATGAAACAGTACGTTCTCACAGCTGAGAACACTTACGGATACACAAAGACAGCATATATATAAATACACACACACACGCGCGTACACGTGTCTATATGTATGTACATATGTGTGTATGTATATACACGCGTATTAGGATGTCAGGAAGCTCTGTGGCGGCAACTTTTTAAGTTAAGGCTTGGCGGGAGAGGACAGGAGTTGAGGCCCGACAGGCAGCTGGCCCTGGGTCCCACGTGTGGTTCCTCTGAGCACCACAGAGAATGATTCCTCGGCAGGGTCCCGAGTACCACTGGGTGTGACCCAAATCTGGGTCCCTCCCCCACCCCCCGAAACAATCCATGGGCCAGGGAGAACGCACAAGTGCTAAGGCACTTTGCTTGGGTGCCGCCAACCCCCGTTTAGTTCTGGCAACACAGATGGACCTGAGCATCGCCAGGGGCAAACCCAGAGCAGCACCAGGTCACCTACCCCTGCCAAGAAACGGGCTGCGTGCCGCTGAGTCTCCGGGACCCTTTCAGGGGAGCAAAACTCCTTTCCTAATAGCTCAGTTACGATTCCCAACAGCAGGGACGTGCTGGAGTTTCCCCCAGTGCGGCCAGCGAAGACTGGAGCGGGCTCTCACCCAAGGGTGTGGCCTTTCATTTCTCCTGGGTCCACGGGCTCCCACCTCAAGCACCTCTGCACCGTCACGCGCACACACACGCACGAACGCATGGCTGCCACCTGACTGACCCAGCTGCAGGATGAACTAGGGACTCTTCCCCTGAACACCGTTTCTCTGGAACATGACTCACTGTCACTCGCAAGAACAGCTGTGCTTGGAACATGGACACGAGGGGCCGGAGTGATAGCACAGCGGGGAGGGCGTTTGCCTTGCATGCGGCTGATCCGGGTTTGATTCCCAGCATCCCACACGGTCGCCCAGCACCGCCAGGAGTGACTCCTGAGTGCATGAGCCAGGAGGAACCCCTGTGCATCGCCGAGTGTGACCCAAAAAAGCAAATGAAAAAGAAAGAAAGAAAGAAAAACATGGACACTAGGACTGCCTTTCTCTTTTTTAAAAAAACCCAGGGTCAAAGACGCCCCAAAGCCCACGCCCAAGCCATCATGCTCTTTCGTATTCCATACTCTTACATACAAAGGGGTCGGGAAAGAGAGCCCCCAGATGACAGCGCGCAGCCCAAACACGGCCACGAGCCAGAGTACCGGAAGGACAGGCAGCAGGGCAGGAGGGCCCAGGCTCCGACCGGCCCTGGCAGCCCAGCGTGAGGAAGGAACAGGGAGCGGGGGACAAGGGCACTGGCGTGGTGATGCCCCCCCCCCCCCCCCGGGCGTTACCTTTCCAGGTTGTAGTACTCGAGCCACATGTTGGCGAACTTGGCGTTTCCTCTGGTCATGATGCTGTCCCAGAGTTCCCGAGCCTTCTGCATGTTGTTGCACAGCCGAGCCTACGGTCAGGGACGGGCGTGACCTTCCGGCCTCAGCACCCGACCCCGACACACTGCAAACAGACGGGCCTTCAGAGCCCCGGGATGAGCCGCGCCAAGCCCGCCGCGGCCCCCAGCCCTCTGCCCGCCCCCGCAGGGGCATGGATTGCTGGAGAAGACAAAGTGGGGGCCCATGCAGCCCTGCATCTGGGCTAGCCGCTGGCTTCTGAGTTTTATTAAGCCAACCACCGGGACTGAACCAGAGACAGTCCGGGAGCAAACGCCAGCCCCGTCAATGACAACGGGACTCAGGAGGTGGTCTGACCCAAGCCTCGGCCATGTCCTCCTTGAAAGGGTCAAGAGCAAACATCCCATCCGGAAAGTACCAGCGGAATGTCTCTTCAAATGGACCCCCCCCCCCCCCCCCGCCCCGAACAAACACGACAAGAATTCTTCTATGGGTCGACCAGGGAGTTTCCTGCTTTCCTCACCTTGGGACTCCGGGTCCCAACAACAGTCAGCTGCTCACACCCTCTACCTATCCGGATATCCAACTGGCACAGAGACCACATGCCCTCAGCACCGGCCAAAGCACCAGGCTGGCAGCACCGGCCCGGGGAGGAGAAAAGGAGAAGCCCTGGCATTCCGACACCCTGCCCAGGGGCCTGGCACTCCGCTCGGGTGGAAACGGGCATTCGAGGGCTGAAGAGGCGGTTCGGCAGGTAAGGGGCCTGCTCTGGGCACAGCCAACCCGGGTTCGATCCCCGGCACCCCTGTAAGGTGTCCCCAGCCCTGCCAAGAGCGAGCCCGAGAGCAGGGTCAGGAGTTAGCCCTGGGCACGGCTGGGTGTGGCCCCAAAACAAACAGAGAACAAGGACATCCGGCTAGGTTAACTGAGAAGAATCCCGAAGGAGCCCGACTATCACGTGCCTCTCAAAACCATTTACCGGCCGCGGACAGTGGCTAGCGGCGGAGCACGAGCCTCTGCACGTGACTCCGCGTTTCAATCCCCAACGGAAAAACAACCAGGACATTTACCTCAATCCGAGCCCAGTTCTGCATGATCACACAGCTGGGATCCCCACTCTCGTTGAACCCTTGAAGAACGAGAACGACCCAAGTCAGAGGTGCCAGACCCGCCGGGACGGAGCCGCGCGGGGGACGGGGCTGCACTCACGCTCCTCCACCTCCTGCTTCAGGTAGTCCAGGGCGCGGGCGAACGCAGACCTCAACTCTTCCAGCTCTTTGCTCGAGTCTGTCAGAAAGCGCGAGGAGGGGATGGGTCACGACCCCGTTCGATTTGAATCCCGCACCCAGACTCCTGGGAACGCTCTCTGTCTGCAGGCACAGAACTCAAACGGCCTCCCCTGCCCTCAGCACACGGTGAAGGAGCAGCACAGACAGCAGGGGCAGGGTTCGCTCAAAGAGGCGAACCCGGCAGCGAGTGATCGGGAGGGTTCACTGCTGGTATCTGAGTCTGAGGGGTTGGGGGTGGCCCTGCAAAGATTCAAACCGTAAACACAACAGTCACCCAAAGAAAAACACACACACACACACACACACACACACACGCACGAAGGAGACTGGCGCCGAAGAGAACGGGAAGCTCCCACTGGCTTCCTGAAGGGCCTGGCCAACTCGAGACTCAAACAGCTGCACGCTCTGAGGGACAGTTCTAGCCGAAGGGCGGGTCTCCATCGCTGGCCCCACCGGGACGCAGCCGGGCAACCGGGCACCTCACCCAAAGAGCCACTGAGAAACTCCCACTCGGAGGGGCACACCTTGTTTGAAGTCCACCCTTCTCCTCAGATAGTCCAGGTAGGTCTGCCAGATCTCCACGTAGTCTGTGGCCTGGATGAAGCCAGCGCTCAGAGCTTTCTCAAAGGTCCCTGGAGTTGAAGAAAAAGCCGAGATTCGCCGCTGAGGAAGCTAGCGTAGATTACTGGACTGTCACTGAAAAGGCCTCTGGCGACAAGCCGTCTTATGATTTTTAAAAGCCCGACAATAAAAGTCGCAGGTCAATTAAGTTCGGAGAAAAACATTTCTCCTCCTCGGGAAATCGCAATGCACGCAAGGTGCCGAGAGGCGCCCCGAGGGACGGAGGGTTCCGGTGCTCGCCCTGGCATGGCTGGCAGCAGCTAGGCCCCCCGCACTGCTCAGCTTCGCACAACACCAGGAGCAAAGCCCGAGCACGGCCAGGTGCGGCCCCCGAACAATCACAAAAGCTCTAGCAAGCCAAAAGCACCTCCCAGAGGGCCAGAGAGATCGGAGAACAGGCAAGGAGCTCACCCTGCACACGGCTGGTTTTATCCCGGGCACCCCAGAGAGTCCCCTGAGTACCACCAGGAGTGATCCCTGAGCACTGCCAGTGCGGCCCCCCAAAAATCAAACGTCCAAGCCACCCATCTCCCACAGAGAAATTCTTTCTTAGTCATCAGTTCTCAATATTTCAAAGCACCCTGTAACAATTTTGTTACTGTTGCGTTGGGGGGTGAGGGTGGTTGGCGTCCCCTGGCTCTGTGCTCAGGGGTCACTCCTGGAAGCGCTCAGTGACTAGACATGGTGACAGAGAACCCAAGGGAGGATGACGGCTTGCGGGTAGGGCCTCAGCCCCTCACTGTCCCGCCTGCGTCTGTTACAGCTCTAACTTGAACCCAGAGACACAGCACGTCCGCAAAACCATCCGCACCAGAAATCACCCGGTGATCGACTTCGTGCCTCTCCATGGCCAGGAGGTAGCGGCTCCACAGGGCGACCGTCCACGGGCAGTTTCTCACGGCTCGGCTGTGCGCGGACAGAACCAGCTCCTTGACTTTCAGCTGCCGATCCTGGGAGGAGGAGTCGAGGCTCAGGAGGTGGAACTGAGGCCACCCCTCCCCAGGCACCAGCCAGCCCCGGTCCCGCCGGGCGACGCCACTGGGGTATTTCCTGGCAAATCTCAGCCCCTTGGAGCGGCCCTGACGGCCCCTGCACTGCTGGGGAGGCGCCGACACGAAAATCCAGACAGACACAAACCCTGTCTCGTAACTGATTTCCTCCACAGAGAAACCCTGCGTGGGGAGGACTGGGGGGGGGGGGGGGGGGGCCGAGAGAGCCGAACCTCGGGCCAAGGCGCCAGCGAGTCGGACCCCGCCCAGAGCCCCCCTGGGTCTGTTACACGCACACACGGGCTGGAACGGCCACCCGTGAAATGGGAGTGGCTGCTTGGTTTCTTCCAATCAGCACAGAGGCGCACGGGAGGGAGCACCCAGCAGAAGACCCGGAGCTGCGGACACTGTCTACGCCGCCACGCAGGCCGGGAGTGCGCCCCTCACCCCCCTCCATCCGCAGAGCCCCAGTTCCCCGAAATGTAAGGCTCAAGGGAAAACCCCTGCGATGGTCCCAGGAGTCAAACTGGTAACAGATTAACTTCTTAAAACTCAAGGAGACAGGACGTGGCTCCGTGGAGACAAGGTCAGACCTGGGGCCCCCGGGCGCCACCAGCAGTGGCCCTCGCCCCCCTCATCGCCTGATGTGGTCCCCACAGCAACCACAACAACAAACCCAGCAAAATGACTCAAAAGCGCAGGGCACCGTGGGTGACACAACACCCCTGCAGCAGACAAACGCTGGAACCGCTGTGAACCGATGTACGATCGATAACAAAAGATCACAGAGAAAGTCACGCCCCTCCAAAAGTAACAGCAACCCAAGCGTCGGGAGAAGCGGCAGAGGAGCGGGAGATGGAAGGAGGCGAGAGCGGCGAGGGGGAGCCCGACCCGGAGAGCAGGGGCAGAGCGGCGCGGCGTCTTACTAGGTACTGACTGTAGCGGATCCATAGGTCGGGCACCAGGCAGTTCTCCACCAGCGCGCGCTCGAAGATCAGCTGGACGCGAGCAGGGTCGCCGGTTTTCATCTCGAAGTCGATGTACGCTTGGTACTCGGCCAGCCGGGGTGCTTCTGCACTCAACTGGGACGGGGGAGAAGTGCACTGAGGCTGAGACCAGCTACCTGATGCCGTCACGAAGCACAGACATCTCAGGAGGAAAGGAGGTCGGGGCGAGGCCGGCGACCCTCAGAACCCGCCTCGCCCGCAGACCCCGACCCTGGGCCGTCTGCAGGTCTGACCCAAGTGCCTCTGGGTGGGGACAGTCACAAAGGGGCTTTTCTCTACACCCATTCCCGTCCCATTCCACCTCGTCCATCGCTTTTCCCTAAACCCACTCCCAGTGCGAGGGAATTAAAGCTGGGAACCAACCCGAAACTGAGGGACAAGAGACCCATCACAGACCACCCCTCCAAAACAGGATTCACTTTCTCGGCCCGAGTGGAGCAAATGTATCCACACAAGAATAACTCGGTGAGGGGCTGCAGCAATAGCACAGCGGGGAGGGCGTTTGCCTCGCACGCGGCCGACCTGGGTTCGATCCCCAGCAACCCACAAGGTCCCCCAAACACCGCCAGGGGTAATTCCTGAGTGCAGAGCCAGGAGGAACCCCTGTGCATCGCTGGGTGTGACCCAAAAACAAAAACAAAAACAAAAACAAAGAATAACGATTCTATGAGCTATCTCAAATTTTTCTTTACAAGTATCAGGTCCTGACAAAGTGCAGGTGCATGCAGAAGATCGAAAAAGCCATGCTGGGGACCGAGCCAAAAAAGGAAAAAAGAAAAGGAGGGAAAGAAGCTATGCTGAATATAAACCCATCCCAACGCCAAAAGCTCTTCTCTTTCTCTATCTTTGCGCCGTATCCAGCAATGCTCAGGAGTTACTCCAGGCTCTGCATTCAGGACTCTCTCCTGGCGGTGCTCAGTGGGCCTACGGGCGGCTGGAGATCAGACCTGGTCGGCCGTGTGCGGGCCAGTGCAAGTGCTGTGCGGCCTCCCACCGGACGCTCTCTCCAGCCCCACGGAGCTCGTTCTTTTCAACCTTTCTCTGCAGCCACAGCACGCTGAGTTTTTCCACAGGGCATATCTATCTCTGCTTTCAGTGGCGGCGACCACTTGCACGTGACAGGAGGGATGGAGAGGGGACGGCAGGGCGGCAGCACTCTTGCACACAGCGGACCCGGGTTTGATTCCAGGCACCACGCACGGTCCCCCGAGCACTGCCACGAGTGATGGAACCCTAAGCACAGAGCCAGAAGCCAGCCCGGAGCACCGCAGGGTGTGACCCAGTATTAGAAAAGGAGAGGGAAAGGGAGAGGAGAGAGGAGGGGTTTGATCCCAGGTACTGCACACAGTCCCCCAAGCAGGGTCAGGAGTGATCCCTCATGAGGGGCGGGGAGGGAAAGGAGAGAAAGAAAAAAAAAAACACGGAGGCAGCAAGAGCATATATACTGATGAATACACTATAAGATGTATTCAATATTTTAGTAATGGCAAACTAATTACCCACAACAAACTATTCGCCTAGACATACTGCATCAGTCAAAAGCTACAATGCGACATTCGATCTTTTAAGTCTTTAAAAGTCATCAGCAAACACACACTAGGGCAAAAAAATACAAAAAATCTGCTTGAACAAAGGTTAAGCGTTTGCAGGATTAAGATAGGGGGGCCATAGCGACAATACGAGGATTCAATCCCCAGCTTCCCATTTGGTCTCCTGAGCACGTCCAGGAGTGATACCTGAGTACAGAGCCAGGAGTCACACCAGGTGTGCAATACACTGCCTGGGAGGCCAAAACAACAGTACAGCAGGGAGGGTGCTTGTCCTGCACAGGACCACCCAGGTTTGACCACTGGGCACCACATGTGGCACCCCGAGGCCCACCAGGCGTGATCACTGAGCACAGAACCAGGAGGACACATGGAGGACCACCGGATGTGGCCCAAGAACAAGGGGGAGGAAAGAGCTCGGAAGCACCTGAGCTGCACAACGATGCCTGGGGCAGGTCACCAGTGTCCCCCTCTCAGAGTCAGGGCCGCTGAGACACAGGCGCCGAGTACCAGGCGGAAACCAGGCCTCCTCTTAGAAAGCAGCAGCGCGGGGCTCAAACTTCGGGCGGCCGGCCCTCCACGCCTGGGGCGCTGCTTTGCCAAGAGAGAAACGGAAGGAAGCAGAGCCCGGCAAATCGCACAAGACGCAACAGTCACACTGGACACGCGGCAGAGACGCGGGAGAACGTCAAGCCCAAGAGAGGTCTTAAAGTCGGTCACACAAAGTAAGACTTTCCTTCCTAGAGGTGCTGAATGGCTCTTTGAATAGCAATGACAGAAGCCAAAGGACACAGCCAACAGTCCAGAATTCTATCTGGGAGACTTTCAGGGAGACCAAAGTAAAGAGCTTTTCCAAACAAAGATTTAGAAAATCTGTTACCAGCCAGTGTCTCGTGCAGAAGATTCTAATCAGTAGAAGGCAACCAGATTACAGAAAAAGTGATTTCGACTGAAAGAGAGGATGCAAGAAAAGATTCGAGAAACGTGTGCAGTAAACATACACTGAGGCCAAAGTGAAACCAACAGCAGTGCCGGTGGGACAGGCTCTGAGCAAGGCGTAAGGAGCCACCTCAGAGCGGACACGGGATTCACCTCTGTCAGAGCAGACATGAGGACCCCATCTCAGCGCGGACACAAACACAGACCCCTGGGGAAGCCCTGAGTCGCAATACAAATCTCTCAACTGTCAGAAGAAAACAAAGCCAAGCACAGTCATGACTCGAAATAGTAGGAGTTTTCTCTCAATCCCAACCAAAGGACAACTCAGAAATCCAAGCACAATCAAGGCCTGTTGAGCCAAAGATGCCGTAAGGGAAAACAAAACTCACGTGCGGCACGTTGCGATACAAAACGAACAACCGAACAGAAGAGTGATCTGGGACCCACAACTCGGCGAGAAAAGACGGACCTTCAGAAACATGAGTGAAGCACCTCAACGGGTCCTTCGCAAAAGAAGGAGACACCCGAGCGGCCAACAGGCATTTCGACGTCACGACACTTGGCCAAACACAAAAGAAAACTTCCGTTTCAGACTCATCACGCCGGTTAACTGCCAGGCGCAAATCAGTAGGTCAGGCTGGCAAGAGGCGCAGAGACCTCTGCTACGGAGCGGAGGAGAAGCGACGAAGGACCACTGCTCAGCGATGGCCGAGGGCCCCGAAGCCCCACTCCCTCCACGGTGACGAGCGCTTCTCTTGGTGGATGCCAAAACGGACACACCAAACGGTTTGAGCAATACAGCTCAACCTAGCAGAGATCAAGAAACAGCCCAACTCGCTTACGCACAAAATTGTGAGGGAAAAGACAGACACGCTGGAACCACACTTACCAACGGGAGTAAAACCCGAGAGACTCGAATGAAAGAAAATAAACCAAGTTTCCATTACAGAGAGGTTAGAAAGCAAGCAAGAGGAAACAATGGATTCACTAAGAATGCGTTCAGAGGCTGCAAAATTACAAAGAAAAGCAACAGAAAAATAATCCTAAAAACCAGGAAAATGAGGAGCTCTCCCGGGAGGCAGTCTACGGAGGGTCATGCGGGAGACTCCCACGGGCCTGGCAATGCCCTATTTCTTGCACCTGGGTGGGTACGGGGATGTTCACTGCACTGTTAGTATGTTAACTGTATGACTGCACGTGTTCCTCCACACTCTAAATTTTTCATAATAGGGGCCAGAGAGAGCATGGTAGGCATGACGCTTGCCCTGCGCAGAGCAGAACAGGGTTCCGTGGCATCGTACACAGACCCCCCAGTGTACTTCCAGGAGGACTCCTAACAACAGAGCCAGGAGTAGAGCATCACCAGCATCTCACACTCACACACTCACACACACACACACACACTTCTCTTAAAAAAAAAACTTTTCACAATGAAACAAGATCTCCAAGGCAATGCTTTACTTGCTCCAACTGACCGGGGGAAACTAGTGAGAAGTCCGTCACAGAGCAGCCCCTCTTACCAGTGCGTCTTCGTAGGGCTTGTACTTCTCCAGTTGCTGCAGGGCCTTGTTATAGCTCTGAATGACCGAATCTGGGATTGGGTCTTCGGACCATTCTTCGTACTCTGCAAACGTGGCCTCCATATCTGTTGAAAGATGGATTCAGCCCCATGGATCTTGCCATGGAGGCTATCAGCCCAGACAGGCTAACCCACGTGACTACGGCGCCTCCCACATCTGGGGCCACAGACAACAGCCCTTCCTGGCGGTACTCTCGGCTCAACTGCTTCGACTGGGCCTAAGACCATCTCAAAGCACTGCCTCGGGGTCCCGACCAACCAATTAACCAGCTAACGGCACCAACAGCTACCCGAACGGACGAACATCTACCTAGTGCCAACGTGGTCCGAAACGCTTTCAACTCTCAAAACTCCCCGAGGCAGGATGGACTGAAAATCCATCTCCCAGCTGAGGTGGTCACATAAGTCATCGACAGTTCCCAGGAGCCCAAGGCTTTGAGCCAGGCAGTGAGGCCCCGCTCTGAGGCCCACTCACGATGGGACTCGGCTGCTCGCTGGTGTGCGAGACGAAACCAGCAGCCAGCTCAGTTTTCGAAACCTTTCTGTAGGTCACCCAAGGATGTAGTGGGGGAGACACTTTCCTCTAGGCTAAATTAAATCCAGAAAGAGCCAGGAAGTAAAAAGAGACTTAATGCATGACTTCCGAGGAGGCTGTCAGACACTCTGAGGGCCCACAGCACACCACGCTGAGGAATCAAACCAGGCAGCAGCCCCAAACTGTCCTAACTCAGGAACACGTCAACTCGTGCTGCAGACCGTCAAAGGGCGGCCGAGCCACATGCGCCCAACGACAGGGACCCCCTCACGGGAGGGAACCCACCTCCAACCCTGCCCAGCAATGCTCCTGACCCAGAGCACCACCGAATGATGTGACGTAAAGTAAGTCGTGCAAAGCCTCGCTCTGTCGCAGAAGACAGGTCTCCTGGAGTGTTCCATGGCGCTCTCGATAAATCCCCATAAGCGCAAGGGGATCAATATCCCTCTGTCCTCTCAGAAACCTCCTCTCTGGCTCCCCAACAATTCTTAAGCCTGGAGTCAGTCTGCCTCCTGGCTCTCCCCCGAGCCCTTGTGATTCCTCTGGGCCATTCCGGAGAGGCTTGGACCAGGGGGCCTGTCCATGGTGAGCCTGTCCACTGAGAATGTGAACACCAGCCACACCGGCCTCGTGCGTGGCCACACGGCGCCTGATTCCACGACACGCCCCCCAGCACACCTCAAACATCAGCTGCTGCCAAGTGGGTTTCTCTTACCGTAGAGGGGGATGGCCAGCTGCCGCCGGAAGAGACTGTCCACTTTCTCAAGCTGTGAAGCAAAGGTTTGTTCCCGGTCAAAAGGGGAAAGGAAGACAGCTATGGGCTAAAGAAGCAAATTCGCAGTAAATGACAAACTCTGGCTCTTCCTACTTTAAAAAAAAAAACACCTCTCACAATAAAGTCTAACTAAGACTATGACTTCTCTACAAAGTATCCTGCCAACTATGGCAAGAATGCCAGACTCCAAAAAAGCAACATTCCCTCAGCTTCTGCTGAAAACAGAATGGGAGGAAGAAAGGAGGATTGTTTTCTATTTTTTTAAGTCACCAGGGGACTATAAGGAGGCAGAAGATTAAGTATCCTGAGACACAGGTGACCCCAGGACCCAGATGTTGTAGCTTGTCTGTAGTGTTGGGTTCTGAGGCTATGAAGGGTGGAAACACAGAGGTGGTGTCGGGGAGGGAGGGGCATGGCTACCTTGTGTCTCCGAACCATGTGAACCAAAGCAGTGGGTGTTTTTAAACAACAGAAACTGCAGCACCAACGGTATTTCTGGTCAAAACCCGTCTTGCCAATTTACCTGATCGCTCACCCCCAAGGGACTCACACAGGTGATGCTGAAACAGCCCAACTACTCAAAGGCGAACGCGGTGGGCCACTCACCCGGGCGGCTTCCACAATCGCGCTTTCAAACTCCCGGTAGGCCTCCCAGATGGCGAGTCCCTTGGTCATGTGCAGGCCGACGGACGACAGCGCCCTCTCGAACACAGAGCGCACCTTCTCCAGGCCGCCCTTCTGACCAATCCCGCCAACCGAGTACTGGCCATACTCCAGCCAGATGTTCGGACCTACGCGTGAGAGAGGGTTGCTCTATCAGTTCAGGGCAGAAAATCTGCAAACTTTCAAAGAAAACGCAAAACAGGAGGAACGCGGGTGAGTCGCCCTAGGGGTGAGCCTTCACAGAAGAAGGTTCCTACACTTTTACGCCTCTGAGTGTCTTCCCGGGGCCTGCGTTTTCGCTGGCAAACCCGTTTCAAAGAAAGCCATCAGTTCTGCTGTCACTGACCCATGTAAAGCTGCCACACAGACGACAGAGCACAAATGGAGACGAACCCGCCCACGGCGACAAAGCCCTTGGGAGGCCAGGCAAGCCCGCAAGCCCGAGGCCTCCAGCGCTGTCCCTTCGCGAGAGGAGACTTCCGGAAGGTCACATCTGGGGGGCTGGAGCAATAGCACAGCGGGTAGGGCGTTTGCCTTGCACGCGGCTGACCCGGGTTCGATTCCCAGCATCCCATATGGTTCCCTGAGCACTGCCAGGGGTAATTCCTGAGTGCGGAGCCAGGAGGGATCCCTGTGCATTGCCGGGTGTGACCCAAAAACCAAAAAAAAAAAAAAAAAAAAAGTCACATCTGGGCCCTGCCCACCACGCCCACCATCGGGGAGGGCAACAGCCAGAGCCCCCACGGCGGTCAGGAGAAGCCCCGAGGACACTTACAAATGTAGTCCTTCACGGCTTTCTCGAAGAGGTCGTAGACGTGCTCGCGGTCGAGGCCGTCCAGGGCCATGCTGGTCTCGTCGTGCAGCCACTCCAGCCAGAGCTCTGCAAGACAACGGCCCCCGCTGCGCTACCACCGGCCACCCGCAGACAGGTGGTGAGACAGGAGGCGACAGCGCCCACCTGCCCCCCAGAGGCACAGCGGGCCGGCCCGGCGCTCACACTCTGGTTCCGAGCTCCCTGCGAGGAGCGGGGCCCACTCGGGCGCGCGACACGACGGCGCCCCCCTCACCTTCCGTCAGAGGGAAGATCTCGCTCATCTTCTGGCGGGCCACGCGCACTTTGGCGAGCTCCCCCTCCAGCCGCAGCAGCCGGATCAGGTCCACGTGGCAGTTGTAGTCGTAGACGTTGATGGACAGCTGAAGGAGACAGACGGTGGCACGTCAAATGTCCCCATCAAGATAACTCGGCCAGGGCCAGAGGGACAGTGTAGCAGGCCAGGCGTCTGCCTCCCATGCGGCCGACCCCTGGCATCCTCTAGGGCCTGGAGCACCACTAGGGGTGATTCCCGAGTGCAGAACCAGGAGTAAGCCCGGAGCATCGCAGGGTTTACCTGACCAGAAGCTAAAAGCAAACAAACCGCCCCCCCGCCGCTCCCCCCCCCAAGCAAATTCACTCAGCCTCCATCACCCGTGGGGACCAGCCACACTCATCCTCCCGGGCCGCAGAATCCTCAGCGTGCTCCCGGGAGCGACATCCTCTCCAGCCCCAGGAGGAGGGCGGCCAAGAGAGAAGGCGGAGCCCCGGGACAGCCGACCCTCACACGCCCAGGGCTCCGTCCCAACTGCGCGGAGCACTCCTGGGCTCTCTAGAGAAGGACACATCAAGTGAAGAAAACAGAGGAAATGTGATCTTAAAGAGATCATTCATCTCCGTTTCCTCATCTATCATGTGGGGAGACCACTGGCTTCGAATGGACAAGGCCGTGAGGAGTTTAGAAG
Source organism: Sorex fumeus (assembly GCF_029834395.1). Classification (NCBI taxonomy): domain Eukaryota; kingdom Metazoa; phylum Chordata; class Mammalia; order Eulipotyphla; family Soricidae; genus Sorex; species Sorex fumeus. The sequence continues at coordinate 846,959 of NW_026606082.1, forward strand.
GGAATTCAGGAACGTGCCAGAGACAAGAGAAAAACAGCGTTGTTGGGTTCTGGGATCTGCTGAGGTGGAGGGCTGGGTGACTAGGGTTCACTACTGGGCCGGAAGCTTCAAACTGAAAGTTTAGAACAATCACGTTTTTCTGGCTGGGCACGGGGCTTAGGGGTCCCAGGGTTCGTTTTTTGTCCAGCCCTGTCCCTTGCTTGGTTTCTCTGTACCCCGCACGCGAGTGCAAACGGTGGGTATGTGTCCTTCTACGTGACTTTTTTTTTCCAAGGAATTTGACACTTTAAAGCTGCACCGAAGTGGTAAGGGCAGGCAGGATTCCATCTTTACTCAGAGCCGAGTAGTATTCCATTGTACAGACAGCTCAACTTATCTGCCCACCAGCAAGCAACTGGGCACTGGGGCCGTGTCCAGGCCTTGGCTGTATATGAACAAGACTGCAGTGGACACAGGGGACCAGAGACCTTCTCATGTTCGTGTTTCAGTTTTCTTGACATGAATGTCATAAAGCGGGCTCTCCAGAGTACATGGAAGTTCCATTTTTAATATTTTCAGGGGCTGACGTACTATTTTCCATAGAGGGCTGGAGAGATAACATGAGCACAACATGAGGCACAACACGAGGCCGACCTGGGCTTGATCCCCGGCATCCCACATGGTCCCCCGAATTCCTGAGTGCAGGAGTAATTCCTGAGCACAGAGCCAGGAGCAGTAAACCCTGGAGCATCCCTGGGCGTTGCCTCTACCCCCACAAACAAAAGTGCTTTCCATAGATGCTGGGCCAGAAGACATCCCCGGGACGAGAGAATGGAGTCCTGTCCTGCCACGCTGTCAGAACTGGTGGCTCCAGGCTTTCTGATCCAGGCCATTCTCCTGGTGTGGGGGGCATCACTGGCACAGAGAGCTGAACTCAGCTGTGCCATGCCTCCCCAGTGCCCAGCCGGGGCCACATACGCTGCCCTGGTCTGCGCTCCCAAGTCTGCCCAAGACATCGTGAGGGGCCCGTTTGAATTTCAGATACACACACACACACACACACACACACCCTCTGATTGACACACCTCCCTGATCACCAGCGGACACTTTCTTCTCTGCTTGCTGGGCATCTGTGCAAGGATCTATTCAGCCCCTCGCCCCATTTTCCGTGGGGCAGTTTGTGTTTCTGTTGCTGAGTTTTGTGAGTGCTCCATCTACCCCGCTAACGTGGCAGTCCTTTGTCTGCTGTTCAGTGTCCACGCACTTTCCGTTCCCCCCACTGTGGGGACCTTCTGACTGCAGTCGGCCTTTCTTTCACCACGTGGCCACTTTTCAGATCCCTCTAATTTGCTGTGGTTTGGTTGTAATCCGTCTGGGACCAAATCCAGGGCCCCACACACGCAAGGCAAGAACTCAACCTGAGCCGAATCCCCGGCATCCAGATACAAGTTTTGGCTGAGATAATGCGGGGGTTAAGACACTTGCCTCGCGTGTGGTCAGCCCTGCCTGGTTAATCACCCAGAAGTGAGCCCTGAGCACAGAGCCAGGTCAAAGCCAGAGGAGAAAGACTCCAAGCGTAGAAAGAGAAAGAAGGACCAGAGAGACGGGGTCAGTGACGGGGCTCGTGCTGGGCATTCCTGAAGCCCAGGGCGGGTTCCCGGAACCACCGGGTCTCCCACTGATCCCTATGGCACGTCCCCCCAAAATCATTTTATTTCCAAAAAAAAGAGATGCAAGCACACGGATTTGAGAAAGTAACTGGCTGAGCGGGGGCCTGTCGTGATGCACTGAGTTCCCCACTGAACTGTCAAGCATGTCACCTGGGGAACACCGAAGTGACATTTGGAGAGGGTGAACTTTGCTGAACACCTGCAAGGCGCTCCCTGCCACCCCATCACTCTCGGCCCACCCGGATCGGATGGGAAGACGGCTTGTGAGCAGGAAGGAGGCTGCGGGGGCAGGAGCGTCACCGCTGGGAGGCAGATGTGGCCAGTGCGGGGCTCGGGAGGGCCGAGGCGGATGGGGGAAGCGAGTCGGTGCGAATGCAGCTCTCCATGAAACCGCCTCGGGAGGGTTCCGTATAAACATCTGGGTGTTTGGGGTTGTATTATCCGCCCCTCCCCCAGTGACACAGATAAAATCTGGGGCCTAAATGTCTGCTTTGTTGTTCTTTAAAGGTCAAAATATAGGCTCTGCTCTATGTGGAGGTGCCGAGAAGTACAGGAGCCCCCTTCAGAGCCCCTTTAGTGCCAGCAATGTGCGCTCTATTCTGGTCCCGGCACGGGGCGTTTGGACCCGCACGTCAGAGCGAGAGGAGGCTTCGCCAGGACCCTGCGAGGTCTGAGGTCGGCTGCTGACGCCCACCTCCCGCTCACAGGGGAGGAGGAATAGCAGCGGCCTCAAGGCCGGACCAGGCTGCCACGTGACAAACCGTGCCGGGAGCTCTGGGCGCGTGGGGCTGTGTCAGCTCGGTGGCAGCCGCGTGGGGGACCCGATTCCAACCTTCAGGTCACCCCCCGGAGGGCCAGAGAAGGTGTTCGCTTCGCACGTGACCAAACCCGGTTCGGTTCGGGGCATCGCAGATATTCCCCCCGAGCCCCACCAGGAGGGATCCCGAGGGCAGAGCCAGTGTCAGTCCCGGGCACAGCAGGGTGTGGCCCCAGAACCAAAAGGAAATAAATGACCCACGGGGATGTCACTGGCACAGGGAGCTGAACTCGGCTGTGCGATGCCTCGCCAGTGCCCAGCCGGGGCCACACACGCTGCCCTGGTCTGCGCTCCCAAGTCTGCCCAAGACACCGTGAGGGGCCCGTTTGAACTTCAGATCCAAACACACACACACACACACAACACCCAGAAAATCTTTTAGCTGTGACTAGAGGCTGAGATTCAGGGGAATTGGACTCACACAGCATGTGCTGAGGGTGGGGGGGTTGGGGGGGAGCTGCCCACTGTTGACGACCCACACAGGCAGGACAGTCCACAGTGAGCACATGGGCAGCAAAAGCCATTCTCCAAAGCAAGCAAGGGGCCCTCGGCCAGGACCTGACCTTGGCACCCAGCACCCACTCCTTTCGGCCAGATAAGCCCTTTTCCCGTCGCTCGCGGAGAGGGAGGGCCGACGGGGCACACAGCTCTCTGAAAGAAAGGCTCAGGGCCGAAATCCTGGATGGGGAAGCTCAGAGGGCTGCCAGCCTGCTTAGCATGCAGGGCCCGGTTGGGTGCCCCGATTCTGCGCACCAAACGGTCCCACTGCCTCACCAGGAGTGACCACGTGTGACCTCAGACTACCCACCCCCCAAAAAAGAAAAGTGTCAAGCCTGCAAGGCAGATCCCTCCAAAGACAGGGGCACTACCCACCTGGCGCTCCCATCTCACGCCCCGTCTATTCGAGAAAAACTAACCGGACGACCCAATCGACTCATAAGAAGCCGAAACGGTGACCCCTCGGACCGGCGTCTTCACCGATCCCTGGCGATGACCGTGGAAGGAACGAAGCGGTCATCACCACTTGGAACACCCAACAAAAACATCCCCACTGATGTCCCTGGGCAAAGCCATACCCAGTTGGGCTAAGGGCGTCACCGCTGCAAAACAACTTCTGGCCCGGAGTTTGCCCAGCTCCGCAGGGGCGACTCGGAGCAAACCTGTCCCCGGGTCCGAAAGGGGGACTCTGAGCACCTCTGTCCCCTGGCCCACCCCGGAGTGTCTGCCTTTCGCCCACCAAGCAGGAGCCAGCTCCGTCGCGTCCAGACGCCCCTCCGAACCCGCCCCACGCGCCCTCCCAGGGCCCCCAGCAGAAAGCCCCTCCTCGCTCTCCAGCTCTCTCTCCAGCAGGGCCCTGGAAGAGAGAGGGGGGCGGTTCCAGCCCAGCCCCTGCATCCCCGCAGGGAAACTCACCGCGCCCTGCACCGAGGGCGGCTCTGCAGCGCGCCTGCAGAAAGCGGGTCCTGCCCCGGCCCCGCAGTTAGTTCCCGGGTGGACCACGGGGCTGGGGACCCCTCGACCTGGGCTCGGCCCGTGCTCGTTGCACCACCGCTGCGAGTCGGGGGGTGCGGGGTGCGGGGTGGACCCCCCGGAGCTAAACTCGGCTGCGCCCCCAAGCAGGGGGGGGGACTCCAGCAGCTCGGGGGGCACCGCCCGGCACTGGGGGGCGTGCGGGACCCGCGGGACCCCCACGCCCACGCCCACCTGCTCCTCCAGGCGCTCGATCTCCAGCTGGTTCTTCTCCTCCTCCTCGTCGTACTCCCACTCGTACTCCCCGGCCGAGCTCTCGGCCGACGAGGCCGCCGCGTCCTCCCCCTCCCCCTCCTCCCCCTCCCCCTCCTCCTCCTCCTCCTCCGGGTCCCCGTCGCTCTCGCTCGCGCCCTCCTCCCGCCGCTCCCACTCCGGCCCCATGGCCTGGCGGGGCGCCGCGGCCCCCGCCCGCGACGGCCCCTTCCTCCGGGCCTTGGCCGGCCTCCCCTCGGCCTCCCCCGCCTCGGACCCGGGCCCGGCCCCGGGCTCAGCCTCCGGCCCCGCAGCCGCGCTCGCAGCCGCCGCCGCCATCTTGCGCGCCCAGCGATCCGGGGTCCTCGGCGGCCGCCGCAAGACCGGCGGGGGCGCAGGCTGCCCGCGGCGCGCGCCTGACCGGAACGCCGCACTCTCGCCGCTCGGGAAGGCGGGCCGGAGCCTCGCGGGACCGAAGACGTCTCTGGCCAGCCGGCGTCGGCGTCTCACGGGCCGGTGAAGGGTCCGCGTCTGAGAAAACGCTCGACCGACGCGCCGCGGGGTCCAGCACATCTTCGGGCAGAGCCTGGGCCTTGGCACCGGAAGTGAAAACCGTGGGACGTTATGGAGGGAGCGTGATGTCGCTAGCGAAGGGCGTGGCGCCATCTTGAGCAGGTCAAGCGCTCTCGGGGCACCCGCCTCGGCGCTTCGGGTTAGTGGTCGTCGCCCCAGCGACTGAACCTCGAACGCAAGGAAAATCCAACTCCTCGGGGAAAGAGCGATTCCACCATTTCGTTGAAGCCCCAGTTCCCAACGAGATCCCGCCTTCTTATTGATAGCTGGCGCCTGTGGGCGTTACGTGACACCTGCTAATCTTATAAACTCGTACTCTGCAAACCCACGGTAGTAAACTATATACTCAGTGTTCGGGAGCTAGGTCGGCATCCAACTTGTGAATTCTTTACATGAACATAAGACGCATTCCGAAAACCAGTGCTTGTTTCCTTTACCAGTGATCTTCCCTTTTTCAAAGGAGCACAGCATTGCCGGGCGCCAGGCTTATTGTCTATCAGCGGGTTGAATCGCATCGAGAATCGCTTGGGATATTTCGTTGATCTCCAAAGCCTTCTCGGCTTTGGATATTGGGTGGTGAGTGGATAGAAATAAAAATAACTGCCCTCACACCGTCGGAAAAGGTTTTATGGGCCTGGAATGACAGCACCGTGGGTGGGGCGTTTGTCTTGCACGGGGTCGCCCGGGGTTCGAGTCCCAGCATCCCACCGGGTGCCCCGAGCACCGCCGGGAGTGATTCCTGAGCGCATGAGCCGGGAGGCACCCCTGAGCACGGCCGGATGTCGGCTGCAAAAAAATGTGAAAAAAGATCATGCCATGAGATGCTTTTTAAAGCTCGAGGCGGAAGGGGATGACGTCATTCGCCCCGACCCACCGGGCCTGGACGGCGCCGGAGGTTTTACAGACCGGGGCGGCCCAGAAGAACCTGGACCACCAGAAGGGAAACTGACGCTCCTGCAACCCGGGACAAGTCCCTCAACCCCTTCGCCCTCGATTTCCCGAATTCCCCCGATTTCCAAGGCTAAAGGCTCAGGCACCAGAACCGGGCAGCCCGCGCCTGGGCTCCGGCCACGGGCTCGGCGAGCGCGAGCTCGAGTCGCCCCTGCCCGGACCCAGGGGGCGGCACGACCCTCGTTCCTGCAACTTGGACCTTCCCGCCCCGCGCGCCCCGCCCGCGCGCCCGCCCCCCGGGAGGGCGGGGCCGAGTCGCGGGCGCGGTGACGTCGGCGCACGCGCCGCGCTCCCGGGGCGGGGCGGGGCGGGGCGGACGGGGCGGGGCCTCCCTCCTTCCGCCCCGCCCCCCGCGGGCGGGCGTCGTGCGCAGGCGCAGCCCGGGAGATGGCGGCGGCCGGAGCGGGCCGTCTGCGGCGGGCGGCGTCCGCCCTGCTGCTGGGCAGCCCGCGCCTGCCCGCCCGGGAGCTGTCGGCCCCGGCGCGGCTCTACCACAAGAAGGTGGGCGGCTCGCGGGGGCGGCTGGCGGGGCCCGCCGGGCACGGCTGCGCCCGCGGGAGGGACGCGCCCCGCGCCCCGGCAGGTGCAACGGCCCGGGCCGAGCGCGCGCGGCGGGGCTGGGCGGGCCGGGGGCGGGCGGGGGGCGACCCGGCCACTCGCCGCGCCCGAGGAGCGACCCCCGCCCCCGCCGGCCCGACTCCGGCCGCCGCCGCCCCCGCCGGGCCGAGTGACCTTGGGCCGGTCGCTGCCCGGCGCCCCGAGGGCCAGCCCCCCCCCCGCCGCAGGGTCGGGGCCACCCCCGGGAGACCCCCGGGGGGCTCGGAGGGGCGGGCCGGGGTCCCGAGCCCCGCGTCTGCTGCTGCTGCTGCTGTTGTTTGGGTCGGCGGGTGGGAGGAGCGTCGCCCGGGCCCGGGGCGCGGAGCCCAACGGCGCGAGGGACTGGCCGTGCCGGACCGGGCTGGGCTGGGCTGCCCAGGACCGCGCGCCTCCCTGCCCGCCCGCCCGCCCGCCCACCCGGGGTTGGGCTTGACCCGTGGGCCCGACGTCGTCGGGATTGACGCCACCGCGACTCGGGCCACCCGACCAGGGCTGCTGCGGTTCTGGGCTGGGGGGTTCGGGCCCGGACCCCCGGGAAAGGGCCGGTTCCGACCCAGACTGGGCCCGGAAGCCCCCTGGGTTGCAGTCGCACTTGCTCTTCGGATTTGTGGATCACGCAGATGGGCCCTTCCTGGCTGTTAGCCAGGGTCTCATCTCTCGAAAAGTTCTTTTCCCCCAGGGGGTGGGGGACCGAGGAAGGAGAAGAAGAAAAGACTCGGGTCTTTTCTCCCCGACCTTGATGGGTTTCCTTAGATGGAATTGGATCTCGGGCTTGCTTTGAAACCCGAACCCTCGACTTGGAGGGATCGACATCAAACCCAAAAGAAGTGATTGGGGAGGGGGAAGTTATGGAAGAAAGGTGAATAGGGTACAGCCAGAGGCGACTCAGGGTTCTGTCTCCCAGGGAGCCTCGGGGAGGGACCTTGTGGTGCTGCGGCTGGAACCTCCCTCTGCCAGCCTGCAGACCTGTGCTCGGGACCACTGAGCCATCCCCACGAAAGCAGCGTCTCTCTTCACCCTCTGTTCCAGGTTGTGGATCATTATGAAAACCCGAGAAACGTTGGCTCCCTAGACAAGACATCGAAAAATGTCGGGACTGGACTGGTGGGGGCCCCGGCGTGTGGCGATGTGATGAAATTGCAGGTATGGCGGGCGCCCTGCCTCTCTCTGATCATCCCTCGGTCGTCCTGGACCTCCTGGTCCCCGGAGCGTGTCATTGAGGCTCCCCGTCTTGACTCCTATGGGATGGGCTGAGTCAGTGCCCCACGTGATTAGAGCAGCACTCAGGTGGCCCTGGCAGGGTGTAAACCGACAACACCCTTCTCCTGGGTGAGCTCAGTGTGGCCAGGTCAGAGGTCTTGTGGACCTGACCAGTCAAACGGAGACCGCAGCTAAAGTCGCCCCGGAGACCCGAAATGCAGGAAATCAGACAGCCCCCATGTCACAGACAACAAGAAGGCAGTGGCTGGCCTCGGGCTGGGTGGGCAGCTTGCCAGAGGCCTGCCTATCTCAGAAAACAGAAACAGGAAGGAACCACTGCATGGAGTCGGGCGCTCCCAGAAGAAGGCATTGACCAGAGAGGGTGATGCTTCGAGAAACATTCAGGGCCGGAATAGAGGCCTTAAAGGATTCGAGCACAGGCCACGCGTTGGGAGGCCCATTTTAACTCTGGGCACCCTCGCTCCACCCCCATATGCACGTACACACACACACCCAGAAATGACCCTTACGGGTAGAGGAGGCTGAAGTATCCCCAGGCACCACCGGGTATGGCCCCAAAAACCAAAAAAAAGAAAAGAATCCTGTCCCCCAAGCTTGCGCAGAGCTGCAGAGAAGGGTGTCCCTCCAGCCGGCCTGTCTTCCGCATGGCACCCGTGTCATCTGAACAGCTAGCGAGCTGTCCTGTGTTCTCCTGACAGAAAAGGACAAGGCCTACCCCGCAGTTCACGCCGGGATTACTGAAGAACCTTCAGTTCTGGCTCCAGCCAGAGCCCTCCGCAGGAGACCGCTTCCGGGGCTGGTGGCAGGAGCCGCCGCTGAGTGCCCTTCTCTTCTCTAGATTCAGGTGGACGACAAGGGGAAGATCGTGGACGCCAGGTTCAAAACCTTTGGCTGTGGCTCAGCGATCGCCTCCAGCTCTCTGGCCACGGAGTGGGTGAAGGGCAAAACGGTAAGGCTGCCCCCAGGCCGACCGGTCAGACCCCGCGTCCCGCTCCCCGCTCCCCGCAGACCTGCCTTAGCTTGGGGACAGGTGGAGGACAGGGACAGGTGTCTTTGTTTCTGAACCTCTGGGACATCCCAGTTCACGGGGGCTAGGGGACCGATAGTTCCCTAAATACCACTCTTGAGATTTTTGGGTTTTTTTACCCTAGTTTTGATTACCTTCTTTTCCGTCTGGGACTTTTGGCTCATTTGGGAATTTGGCGGGGAGGGGGAGGGTTGGTTTGTTCAGCTGGTGCCTTTTTGCTGTTAATCAAGTTTTCAGAAGGGAGCGGGACTGGAGAGGGAGCTTGGGCTCTCCCCAGGGTTGCTGCTCCCGCTTTGCTCTCCCGGGACTGCGGGGGCTGGCCCAGGGGAGGCCCGTGGCCTGTCGTCCTGGCAGGGAGAGGCCTGGCGGACCGTCTGCTTGTTTACGTCCTCCCGTCCTGTTTCAGGCAGGCCGAAAGGTGACTCCCAAGGACCGTGAAATACCACGGGGCCTGGCTTGAAGGAAGGATTAGAGGATCAAAGGGCACAGGCATGGGACGAACACACACACACACACACACACACACACACACACACAAACAAGAGCAGCCTGCAGGTGGCGGGCCGCAGGCCCCTCCCGTGACCGGGACCCATTTTCTCTCCTTCCCTCCACCAAAACCACTTTTCCCAGCAGCGAGCAGCCAAGGGAGATGGTCCCAGGCCTACGCCCCCTGTTAACATGGCTCCGGGCCTCAGGTGGCTCTCCTGGGAGCCCAGGCCACAGGGGGTTCTCTGGCATGAGGCGGGCTCCTGCCTTCCCGGACCTGCCCCAGGGCGCTCTGAGTGATGCCGGAAAGGGAGGCGGGTGAGGCCTTGGCGCTTTGGCAGAGCTGGGGGGGAGGGGTGGGCAGTGCCTCCCCCCCATGTGGGCACAAACCCGCCTGCCGCGTGCTGTGTCCTTGGCACCTTGTCAGCATGGAGGCCTTGGCCTTGAGGCCGCAGAGGAGCCTGGTGATTGCTCCGGTCCCCAGACCCGCCTGCCTCTGCCGCCCTTCTGGGATGCCACTGGCCTCAGCCTCCCTGCCCGCAGGGAGGGGCTGCGGGTTTCTGCTGGACAGCGCAAGGCACAAAGCCCGCCGGGGAGTCGCTGCCTGCGGCCCGCCCCACAGACTTCTCAGACTTCCAGCTCCACCCCTGACCCCCGGGGCACAGCTTGCTGACCTGCTCCTCCTCCCCTGGATCCTCTAGGTGGAGGAAGCCCTGACCATCAAAAACACGGATATCGCCAAGGAACTCTGCCTGCCCCCCGTGAAACTGCACTGCTCCAGTGAGTCTGCGCCCACCCCTGCCAGCCTGCTTCGCAGTTACTCTGCAAAGACCCCAGTGACCCCGTCTAATCAGGGAGTCCGTCCTCGTGACCTTCCACATTAGCGCCCCGTTGGTCTCCATCATCCCCAGGGGACTCTAACGGGGAAGATGCCCAGACTTCGGGCTGAGTGTTCTGTGGCTTTGTTTCTGGACCTTTGGGACATCTCAGTTCACAGGTGCCATCACCTTTCCCCACTACAGATGAGGAGTTGGGGTTGCAGACTAGGAGAGGCGGGAGTGAGGCCAGGTCTGGCCCCATCTTCGTCAAGGCAGGGCCAGAGCTGGGGAACAGCAGCCTTGGCCGTTCCTGTTGATTGTGGATGTCATCACTCTTGCCCAATGGTGGCTGTCAACAGCAGCATGTGCATGTGGGCACACGTGTGAAAGTGAAAGTGTGTGTATGTGTGTGACATGTGATGCACACATGCGCACCTGTGCGCTGAGCCCCATGCTGAAATGTTGCAGTTCTCTCCGTCTTAAGTCTTCTCTCAGCAATCTTAAGGCGGGAATGAGACACGGTAGCTTGAACACATTCGGAGGTTACTCATCAGATGCGTTCAGACTGCAGAAATCAGGCCTCTCGCCGGGGTCAGTTAAGACGGCGAGAGCCATGTGCTGGGCCAGGCACCTGCACACAGTCTCCGGGAATCGAAGACCCGGGACCTTCCCACTGGGGCTGGAATTCCAAGTCCCCTGAGTAAAGGCCACAGCTTGCAAACATCCCCACATAGTTTCAGAAAAGCCTCTGCTGCTGCTCGGCCACCTGTGGTCTCTGGCTTGCCGCTGCCCTTCCTGCTCTCACCTCTTACGGTCCAGCATAGCACCCCAGAGTGTTGGTGCCAGTGCCATGCCACCAGCCAACTGGCCTGGCTGTCCACCGAGTGCTGTTGGTGGGTCCCGACTCTGTCACCCTTGATGGCAGTCGCTGCACTGTCCCGGCAGGAAAGGCCCGGTTGCCCCATTTCACAGGTGAGGCTGGGGAGGCCAGGAGCTCGGGAGCCGACTCAGACTCGGGGGTAGCTGGGCCATGGGTCAGCCCCACAACCTCCCCGGGGGCTGATGTGGCAGGCAGGGCTCACGCGACCCGCACGGCAGCCTCAGCGCCTCCAGAGCCCCAAGTTGACCCCAGTCAGTCCAGAAACTTGGACCCTCTGCGGGCCAGCGCTAAAGCACAGCCGGTAGGGCATTTGCTTTGCACTCGGGCAGCCCTGTGTCCCCAGAGCACCGCCCAGAGTCGGGCCTGAGCACTGCTGGGTGTCGCCCAAAACCCGAAAGGAAAGGAACTTAGGCTGTCTTGCTTTCCGGTTTCTTGCAGTGCTGGCTGAGGACGCCATCAAAGCTGCCCTGGCCGACTACAAGCTGAAACAAGAACCCAAGAAGGGAGAGGCCGAGAAGAAATGAGCGCCAGGGCCAGCCCCAGCCCAGCCCGCCTGCAGCCCCCGTAGTCGCGCAGCAGCCCCCAGCACTGCCCCAGCAGAGCTCCGCCACGCGCACGACACCCGCTGCCCCGTCGTGCCTCGAGTCACCCGACACAGTGTCCGCGTGCTGAGTCCTGCGCTTCCTTCCCGTCCACTCCTCGCCTTAACGCAGCCCACAGCGAGTCCTGTGTGTGTCTGGCCACAGAACTGAAACCAGCATCGCCTCCAGCTTTGACGGCTCACAAAGTGCGCACCCCCCTCCCCCCCGAACCTAGTCGGAGGGAGATGACCAGCCCGCTCCCTTGGTGTGACGATGTGTCAGAACCAGTTCCTGTACATAAAGCAGACCATCATACACATATCAATAAAAGAACGTGAGACAACGTTTTTCTCTAGTAAGTCTCATCTCTCGGATTCTTCCACCCACGAAAGTGCTGCCCAGGGCTCCGTGGCGTCCCCCTAGGTGCTGGCCCACGCTGACATGTTCTTTGCCAGGCCAGCCAGACAGGAGGAATGGTGGACAGAGGTTTCACAAAGTCAGGCATTGGGAGTATGAAGCAAGGGGGATGGTGACCACAGATGGCCACACTTCTCGTGGCTCACTGCACCATAATAGACTGACAACTTGAAGCGTGTCTGGGAGATTTCACCAGTGCCTGAAATTGGGGAAGCGTTAGGATCCCACCGCCGTAGACTCAGAAAGCACACGTGGGACTTGACTTACAGACAGACACAGTACGGCAGGAAGGGCATTTGCCTCGGGTGCAGCAGGCCACATTCAATCCCTGGCACCCCGTGCGGGCTGAGCTTGCCAGGAGTGTTCCGTGTGCAGAGCTAGGAGTAAGCCCTGAGCCCCACAAGAGACAAGGTACGGTACGGGGGGTAAGACGCTGCCTTGTTTGTGACAAACCTGATCGAACCCTCAGCGCCAGATATGGTCCCCTCGGGCCACCTCTGAGTGTGGACCCCAAAGCAAGGCAAAGTTCCCTTCCACACGTCAGGCATGAGCCATGTTCTCTGATCACCTGTGCTAACCATTCTCCGCCCCAAGCCGGCAGGTAGGGTGCCCCCGTCTCCTGAGAGTTTGCACCTCTCTGCACCCCTGCCCCCCTCGATCTTCAGCGCGCTTCTCCTGCTGCCTCCCCGTTCAGGCATAGGCTGACCGCGCCCTCGGCATTACGCATGTTAAAAATGCTTCGTCCTCTGGTGACGGGCAGAGAACTCGAAAGGCCCTTCCCTCGGCCACCAGTGGAGAAGATCACAGAGCAAGGTCCTCCTTGCAGTCTCCAATTAGCACCGGCGTGGAACCTGGCGAGCCGTCCCCTCGGGTGTGTCCTGTCACTCCCTCTGCGCCCGGCCCTCTCCCTTCCTTGCATGTGGTGACCCTGCCCTTGCCACTGTGTTCTCTGTCATTTCTCAAATGACATGTTTCGGTCAGCATCCCGGCTGTCGGAACTGCATCCTGCTTCATCAGAAGCCACTCACAAACAGCCACAGCAACAGAAGAGCCCAAGCCCGGAATAAGCCGGGAGGCCGCTGAAGGGGATGAAAACACTTAGGGCTGGAGCCATAGTGCAGCAGGGAGGGCGTTTGCCTTGCACACAGCCGACCCAGGTTGGATCTCCGGCATCCCATGTGGCCCCCCAGTCACCAGAGCCAGGAGGAACCTCTGAGCATCACTGGGTGTGACCCAAAAAGCTTTTAAAAAAGAAGAAGAAACCATTTAAAGGGCTTTCACGAGCCCCCTTTTCCGAGGCTGGCCTAGTTTTAGCCACAAGAGGGCCTCGTGAACCCGAGCGAGCTCAGGCCTCTCCAGGTCTGGGAGCATTTCTGAGTTGGCGCTGAAGCCCTGCTCGGCACCAGGCTCTGACGTCTGGACCCCACCATTTCTGATAGGGGCTGGAGCGATAGCACAGCGGCAGGGCGTTTGCCTTGCACGCAGCCAACATGGCCGACCCGAGTTCGATTCCTCCACCCCTCTCGGAGAGCCCGGCAAGCTACCGAGAGTATTCGATATGCCAGACACAGTAACAACAAAGTCTCCAATGGAGACGTTACTGGGTCCGCTCGAGCAAATTGATGCACAATGGGAGGACCGTGACTGTGACATGATTTCTGATAGCGCCTGTCAGCGGTGGACATTGTTTCAAACCAGGGAACGACTCAAGAGGTCAGCTCCTGGGCTGAGCCCCCCCAAGCCCACGCTTCTCTCACCTCATTTCCTTCTGGCAGAGTTCCACACAGGTTCAAGCCACAGGGCAGAGGTCACCAGGAGCGTTCTCACGAAGAGCATGAACGAGCACCTGGTTCCGTCATGTGGCCAGCTCACTGCCCAGCCCTGGGTCCTCACCATAACTCGGCATCGGAGTCACAGGGAGTCCCATCTGATCTCAACACCCCATGAAGTCCGATGCTCCGTGGTGAGGGCCTGGTGCCGGGGAGGTGAGGGAGGTCAAGGTGTGTAAGCGCCCCACACGTTGTATTTCACAAAGCAGTTTGCTGAAGCTATTTCAGGGGCTGCTCCGGGTCTCACAACAGAGGACTCAAGGGGCCAGAATGATAGTAAGTACAGGGGGTCGGGTGTTTCCCTTGCATGTGGCCAGCCCAGGTTCGATCCTCGGCACTGCGTATGGTCTCCTGAGCCCCACCAGAGTCATCCCTGAGCACAGGATGAGGTGTAAGCCCTGAGCACCACGGGCTGTGCCCTCAACCCACTCCCCACAGGAAGAAATAGTAGCCCGCCACACACCCTTGTGCGTCTCATTATTTGCCTTGCAGTCCGATTTCTGGAGGTCCATTTAGATGTGTCGCGCTCTACCAAAGAGCTGCTCAAGTATTGTGTATTTTGTATATGCTGTTTCCAGAGCAATGTCTTCATGGGTCATATGTTGACCCTATGCCCTATGTATGGGGCTGGAGCGATAGCACAGCGGTAGGGCGTTTGCCTTGCATGCTGCCGGCCTGGCCGAACCAGGTTCGATTCCTCCGCCCCTCTCGGAGAGCCCGGCAAGCTACCGAGAGGATCCCGCCCGCACGGCAGAGCCTGGCAAGCTCCCCGTGACGTATTCGAGATGCCAGACACAGTCGCAACAAGTCTCACGATGGAGACGTTACTGGGCCCGCTCGAGCAAATCGATGAAGAACGGGAGGACAGTGTCTTCATGGGGTGGGGGGGCGGGGGGCTGTAGCTGATACGATTCATGACTTACTCAAGGCTCTGTGAGTGCTTATGGGGTGCATGGGGTAGATGGGCAGGTGTGGATGGGTGAAGGACGAACGGATAGAGTGGGTGATGGAGGAATGGGTGGATTGAGGGTAGGTGATGGGTAGGTGGGCGGACAGGCTGGTGGGTGGCAGGAAGGTAGGCAGGGGAATGACCGGGTGGGCAGAGACTCAGAAGTGTTCTCACCTACCCTTCCTGGAAGTGTCAGACAGGGCAAGTGTAGGTCTCCCGGGAAGGGATGGCAAAGGGTAGGGTAGCCCAGTGGCTTCCCGCCCCTTTCCACCTGCGGACTGGCGCTGCTCCAAGCACCGCTGGTTGGAAACGGCGCACCGTGTCCCCACGCCAGCTGAGGTCCTCTCTGTTCCATCCTCGCAGGGCACCAGGCACAACTCCGAACTCGCCTCCAATTTGCATGTCTGAGATGTTATTCCTGGACGGGGGCCACTGGGAACCACATGAAAACGCAGTTTTGGAACCTCAGCTGAAGGACTGTCCTGTCAAAAAGTCTCCGTCTCGGTCTCGGAGCCATCCGAAAAAGCCAGGCCCCCTGGCCCTCGAGACCAGCGAGGCCCCTGGAACTGCAGACCAGAGGGGAGCGGCGCAGGTGACTCCCAGGCCGAGTCCCGGGAGAATTAGGGGACCCCTGCGGGCAGAGGAGCTCCAGCCCCAATTGGAACATGGGTCACAGTCATCCCTGGCTCTTCCTGGCTCATCTGCGCCAGCCTCCCAGAGGACATCACTTACCTCCACACCCCAAGTAGCCCGCTCCCCAAACTAACTGCCTCCACTCGGGGAGGTCGTAGCCTGGCCGCGCAGAGGGCAGGGAGCACTGGAGCAGGCAGTCCGGTCCCAGGGTGGCCGCCACGTGGGGACCTTGAACAGGTAGCTCACCACCCCGTGCCTCAGCGTACCTACCTGCAAAACGGGCACAAGGCAAGCCACTGCCGGATGGGGCTGTCAGGACAATGAAATGAGATCCTGCATGTGGCCCAGGAATGGAACCCATGGAACACCGGGGCTCTGTCGGGACCAGTTGTGCATGCTGGACATTCCGTATAGACAAGGTCATTTACTACTCAGAGAAATCTTTTTTTTTTTCCCTGTCTTTTTTGGGTCAGACCTGGTGATGCTCGGCAATTACTCCTGGCTGTGCACAGAGAGACCATCTGTGATGCCAGGGATCGAACCCGGGTGAGCCCCATGCAAGGCAAATGCCCTCTCTGTTGTACCGTCGTCCCTCTGCCCCCTCCCCCCAGGAAATCTTAAAACACTCCAGTGATCCTGTTTCACAGAGACAAACTAAAAGTCCACAGAGGGGTTGGGGGTGAGGAGCAAGCAGTATGTCGGGCATTTGCCTCACACGCAGCCGGCCCGGGTTCGATCCCCGGCATCCCACAGGGTCCCTCGAGCACCGCCAGGAGTGATTCCCGAGTGCGGAGCAAGGAGTAACCCGAGTACTGCCAGGTGGGACCCCAAAACCCAAAATAAATAAGTGAACAAAAGGCAACAGGATCTAGCCTCGATCACAGCGCCAGCCAGCGGCAGGGGCAGGGCCGTATGTGCACCCACACCCTCTTCCTGTCCCTGGTATCATCCAGGGTCGCAACAGCGGGACTGTCACCACCGTTACTCGTGGTTCCTATTCCTTCCACTGTGACTCCTAACGCAGTACGACTGCTGCTAATACGTTACTCGTTCACTGAGTACTGGGGGGCAGACCCAGCGGTTTTAAGAGGCTGCTCCCAGCCCAGTGCTCGGGGGTCATTCCCAGCCCAGCTCAGGGAGCCACACGGTGTCAGGGGTGTCCCTCCCAGGGACAGAGCCTGCGCTAGACCGTGGAGCATGTCTCCGGTCCTGTTTCTCAATCTGCGAAGACCGTGCCTGCCCGAGGTTTCCAGGCTCTGTTGTCTTGGCCATTAAGCCTCACAGGCCTCCGCAGTGACACCCATCTGTGGTCTGACTCCACCCTGGTAGGAGACACACAGACCTGATGACTCCTGTCGCTCGTGGTTGGATGGGGCCGCTCCCTCACCGTGTTGGGCCACCACAGGGCACGGCTATTCCCTGGCCCGGCCTCAGACACCACCATGCCATCCCCACCCTGCTATCTTTGGAAAGGACACATGAGACGTGCCAGCTCCCGCCGGGTCCCAGAATAACGCGGCGACTTCTTGTTCCCCAGTGCTGTGCGTCCAGACCCCCAGGGTCTCAGACCAGGAGGTCGAAGACGGCACCAGGGCTGGAGTGAGAGTGCAGCAGTCGGGCGCGTGCCTTGCACGTGGTTTGACTTGTGGCACAGGCTTGACCCCCCCACCTGGTGCCCTGAGCAACAGTGGGAGTGATCCCTGCGCCCAGAGCCAGGAATCCGCCACGAGCACTGCTGAGGTGGCGAGAACACCTTGGGTACCAGCCTCACCTCTGCCCTCCTCTCTCGGGTTGATCTGAAACACAGCCCGACTCTCTCTGCATAGATTTCCTCCTTCCGAAGAGCTGGCAGAATTCTGGTCTCTGAGTCAGGATTGCTGGGAGGGCGGAGTGACTTATGCCATGTCAAGTTTTGAGCTCAGTGACAGGCCGGGTAATGCTTCAGTGGCAGAGCACATGCCTAGCATGGGAAAGGCCCTGAATTCAGTCCCCAGCATTGCAGGTCCCCCAAGCACCGCCACCTGTGACCCAGGTGGCCCTGAGCACTGAAGGGGCCCCGAGCCTTTCAGTATCTTTTGACGCCTATTTTAAGAGGTCTCTGGAGTGACCCTTGTCTACAGGACTTCCTTGCACAGCGTTCCCCTGGCTCTGTCCTCAGCCTGTTCTCCTGCAGGTGTCCCAGTGCTCTGAGCCCCGTGGCCTGGCCGGCTGCCCCCTAACACTGTCAGATCCGGGCTTGACCGTACAGGGTCTCCTCACTCTGGTCCCCCCTCCCCATCCTTGTAGGTTCTCTCTATCATCAGTAGGGTCTGGGGAGGGGTGAGGGCACAGCCCTCTGTCTCTGAGAAGGCCCTGCCTGGGGGCCTGACCTCTCACCTCCTGTCCCCAGAGGCAGACGGGGAGACAGGAAGGAGCAGGGGGTGCTGGTGGGCTTGGAGTTCTTTTGTTGTTAGATGATTTTTTTTTTTGCTTTTTGGGTCACACCCAGCGATGCTCACACCCAGTTACTCCTAGCTCTAGGCTCAGGAATTACTCCTGGAGGTGCTCAGGGAACCATACGGGATGCTGGGGATCGAACCTGGGTCGTCCTCATGCAAGGCAAGTGCCCTCCCCGCTGTGCTATCGCTCCAGCTCCAGTTAGATGAATTCTTTACAGAGCTTTACACCAACTCCTTATCCCATGACCGACATGCAAGTGTCTTCTCCCATCCCATGGGCTGTCTCTGCATTCTCCTTGTGTTTTCTTTTTTTAAAATTTTATTTATTTATTTATTTATTTTTTGCTTTTTGGGTCACACCCAGCGACGCACAGGGGTTCCTCCTGGCTCTACACTCAGGAGTTACTCCTGGCGGTGCTCAGGGGACCATATGGGATGCTGGGAATCAAACCCGGGTCAGCCGCGTGCAAGGCAAACGCCCTCCCCGCTGTGCTAGCGCTCCAGCCCCTCCTTGTGTTTTCTTTGACTATACAGATGTGCTCTCTGGTTTCATGTCGTCCCAATGATTATTTTGCTTTCATTTCCTTTGAGGTTGGGGTTGAGACCTCCAAGATTTATCTAATGCTGATGCCGTGGGACATTTCAACTCCGCGCTATTGTTTGTACATGCTTCGTGATTTAATTCATCTTGAATTTATCTTCATACATGGACTCAGAGAGTGGTCCAGTTCCATTCTTTGGCATGGAAACCGCCCGGTTTTCCCAATGCCATATTGCTGGAGAGATCTTCCTTTGCATCACTGTCATTTATTTCTGGGCTTTGAATTCCATTTTGTTGACCCTTGGATATCTTAATTCCAATTCTGCAGGTTTGATATTGAGTCAGGTAACATGATACCTCACTTTTTTCTTTCCTCCATCACAGACTTCCCCTTTAGTTATCTAAGGTTTTATGGGCCCATATAAACGGTTTTTTTTCTTTTGGGGGTTCTCTCGCCCTAAAACATTTCAACCGAATTCTAGATAAGATGGCTTTCAGTCTGTGTACTGCTTTTAATTTTGACATGAACATTTTTATTACATTGTCACAACCATTACATGGAATGTACTTCCATCACTAAGGTCTTGTTTCAACATGTCTCGTAGTTTTCAATAATTGTTTCGCCTCTTCTTTAACTTTGACTCTTTTGGATGCAATTAGAGATGAATATTTTTCTTAATTTTGTCTTCTTGATTTTGCTGGAATTTTTACATATTTTTACATATGTAGCACTGTCGTCACGTTGTTCATCAATTTGCTCGAGCAGGAGCCAGTAACATCTCCATCGTGAGACTTGTTGTCACTATTTTTGGCATATCAAATACACCATGTGGAGCTTGCCAAACTCTGATATGCAGGCAAGATACTCTCGGTAGCTTGCCGGGCTCTCCGAGAGGGGCGGAGGACTCAAACCCGGGTCAGCCGCATGCAAGGCAAGTGTATATGCATATATATTTCTCAATATGTGATCATATTACTTGCAAATGCTGATAACGTGACTTCTTTCGCAGTCTGAATTCCTTTTATTTCTCATTTGTTGTCTCGGGCTAAGACTTCTAATACTAAATGAAATAGAAGTGCTGATAGCAGACAATCTTGTTTCGTTTCTGATTTTAAAGAAAAAGCAGAGCCAATATCATAATACAGTGCGTAGGGTGTTTGCCTTGCACGCAGACCACCTGGGTACCATCCCTGACACCCCATATGACCCCTCAGCGACCTCTAGGAATAGTCTCTGAACACAGAGCAAGGAGCAAGTTCAAGGAGCAAGCACACCACCAAGTGTGACCTAAAAAGTTTTTTTTTAAATAAAGTTTTCAGCTTTCTCACTGTATCTCACGGTGATTCAATGAAAAATTTTTAAATAAATAAATAAATGATGAGACCAGCCATAAGGGTGAGTCACCGCAAGAGGTGCCACAGTACCATTGAATTCGTTTTTATCTGCTTAAGAAAAAGTCGATTCCAAAAATGATGCCTGAGCCCCTTTTACGAAGCAGGAGCTAAGCCTCCCTTGTGCCTGGGGGTGGGGAGGCTGCCTTTCTCACACGCCGGCCCCTAAGGTCTGCCACACAGAGGTTTTCAGTGATGTCTGAGCTTCACATTTTTTGTGCCCTCGATTCCTGACAAACGCATCGTCTCTGTGTCTAAAAGGCGTATAAACGTGTTGCTTGCCATCCTCGTGGGGGGAAACCCCAAATTCTAGGGAAACTTTGTACAGGTGAAATTAAATTTGCCTATTTCTCTTCTTAAAATAAAGTTTTCAGTTTTTCAGCAGTATGACATTAGCTGCAGGTTGATATCAGAAGGGTCTTCTGACTTCTTGTAGTCTGTATATCTTTGTTTCATTGAATTTTTCAGGCATAAGTGGGTGCTGAATCTCTTGTCAGGTGCTTTCAGAATCTATTTCTAATTTGGGGGGATCATTTTTAGTCAATTATTCAAAACAAGCAACACAAAATAAAGTTTTTAGCATCTACCTTTGGCGCACACTTGGGTGGTAGTGGGAAAACTCAGAGCAAAGGTGGTGGGAAGGTGAATGGGGGTGGGGGTGGGGCATTGGTGTTGAAATATTGAATGCAATGAATGACTCTGAACAACCCTTTGAAAATAAAAAATGAATAAATGTTTTAAAACAGAATCTTTCTATTGTCGTGGGATTTTTCTGTCTTCCCTTTTATCTATATACATTACGCCTGCATGTTTTATTGTAATAAATTACATGTATTATATTGATTAGTTGGCCAAAACCCAACCTTGCATCTCTAAATTAAATCCCACTTTATCTTGATGTAGGAACCTATTCATATATTTGATATTTAAAACTATGTGTTATGTCACAGATATATGACAAATAATTATACAAATTTGATACAAATATCACTGTCACTGTATTCCCGCTGTTCATTGATTTGCTCAAGCGGGCCCAGTAACGTCTTCGTTTTGAGACTTGTTACTGTGTTTGGCATATTGAATACATGACGACTAGCTTGCCAGGCTTTGCCGTGTGGGTGAGATACTCTTGGTAGCTTGCTGGGCTCTCCGAGAGGAGCAGAGGAATCGAACCCGGCTCGGCCCGGCTGGCTTCGTGCAAGGCAAACGCCCGACTGCTGTGCTATCGCTCCAGCCCAAATGTATTTGATTAAAATAGATTTGGTGTTTCCAGATATGTTTGTAAATATCGACTTTGATATCTACAATTTTTTTTGATATCTACAAATATTGCGCAGGGAAATTTTCCATCTATTTTCATCAGAGTAATCTGGGGATTACCAGACTCGGGGCCGGAAGCGGTGCTGGGGACTGAGCCACTGCGTGCCAGGATTAGCCCTGTGCTGTCTCTCTGTCCCCATTTGTGACTTGCGCTCCAGGGAGGGAGGAGCTCTAGGGTCCAAGTTCAGGAGCACGGGGAGCCGCGTCCCGGAAGCCTTCTGGTCCGTCGTTCCGAATCCAGCCCTACTCGGTAGCAGTCCTTGGCCCCGTGCCCGCTTTCCTCCACCCCTTTCTGGGCAAAGCTAGAGAGCCGTGCTCAGGGGTTCCCGCCCTCGATGAGCCGCAGGACGCGGAAGACCCAGGCAGGGTGAACGAAAGTCTCACCCTGAACGATGACGTCCTCCTGAGGGATGCATGAAAGCACCCTGGGGCGCTGGGCTAGGCGTGTGTGCTTTTTCATGGCTCTGGCTGGCCGAGGAACCTTCGTGCTCTGCCAGAGTTGAAGGAGCCTGGTGGTTTGCAGGTGATTTGCCTAAAGCGTGTGAGAACCAAAACGGACTCGAGCGTGTGGAGGAGACGGCCACGGGAGAGGCCACCCTGCGTGTGTCCATTTCCGCCGCCTCAGGGCCTCTGAGCACGGCTGGGGGTGACTCTGGTGATCCTCCAGCAGTGCTGGGTGTGACCGTCGTTTGAAACAATCTAAAGGCCAGCGCTGCGTTGAGAGGGAAGCAGGTAGGTGGAGAGCGGAGAGGGCCGCCCTCGCTCTCAACTCTGAACGAAGCTGTTTCGCTTCACTGTTCGTTTCCTCCTGGTTTTTCTTTTCTGTGAGGGCAGCGGGCCCAGGGAGCCTGGGTAAGTAAGGTCAGGACTGACTCTCCTTTCCTGCAAAGAGCAGTTCCTCTCTCCAGCCCGGTCCCGGCTCCCTGAGAAGTCAGGTGGCCGGATCACGGCCCTCGCCGCCGCCCTGCAGAGCAAGTGGAGGTTGGGCGCAGCTAAATGACTGTCTGGCGGTGCTGGTGAGACGTCAGGGCTGCACCATGCAGGGGCTTATCCGTCCCCGATGTCACCCAAGCACATCCAGACGTTTCTCTCCTCTCCCCTCCCACCTTTCTCTCTCTCAGCCCTCCGCCCCCTCCCGTTTGAGGCACTGTGGTTTGCAATGCTGTTACTGAGAGGGCATCATGCGTCTCACTTGACCTCCTCTGAGCACTCAGTTCCCGTCCAGAGTGACCCTTTCCAGCTCTCATTGTCAGAGTGGTTCCTTCTTGGTCCTAACTTGTGAAGATTCCCACAACTTGTGGCAGTCTTCCTACCGTGGACCAACCCTCCCGACCCTTGTTTCTACTGTCTTTGGGTATTATTCTCATGTGTGGCATATATATGTGTATGTATATATAGGTATATGTATATATGTATGTATGTATGTGTATATATATATACACACACAGTGCAAATAAGTGTAATGACTCCGACTCATTTCACTCAACCTGATTTTCTCCATGTCCATCCATGAATAAGCTTATTTCATTTCATTTTCCCCCACTGGCTGCATAGTTTTCTGTTATGTAGATCTCTCAGAGTTTCTTTATCTGCGCCTCTGTTCTTGGGCACTCAGGTGGTTTCCTGATTCTGGCTCCTGTGAATAGTGCTACAAGGAACACAGGAGTGCAGATGGCTTTTCTGCTGTGTGTTTTGGGCCTCTAGGGGGACATTCCCAGGAGTGGTATTGCTGGGACCTGTGGAAGTTAAGTTTCTAGTTGTTGGGTTTTTTTTTTGGGGGGGGGGGGGGTTGGTTAGTTTTTGTTTTTGTTTTTGCTTTTGGGTCAAACCCCAGCAGTGCTCAGGGGGGTTCAGTCCTGGCTCTGCACTCAGAAATTACCCCTGATGGTACTCGGGGGACGCTATGGGATGCCAAGGATCGAACCCAGGTCCGCCACGTGCAAAGCAAATGCCCTCCCCCCTGTCCTATCACTCTGGCCCCAAGGAAAGTCCATCTCATTCTCAATAAAAGGCTGGATCACAGGATCCTCTCTGAGAGCTGCCTTCCCTTCCTTCTCCCCCTTCACATAAGTCACCAGCAAGAGCGTCTGGGGGCTCCTGGTGGTGGAATCAGGGGTGACCCCACCCGCTCCAGGGCAGAGGACGCCACGGCCAATCCCACCGGCCGGGATCGCGTCCAGCTTCCCCCCGAGGCCCCTTGTCTCCCAGGCTGCCCCCTGGCGCTTACGCGTTTCATGACCAGGAGTCGCGCCAGCAGCCACGCAGTGGTGTTTCCTCTGCACCCCTTTCTCTGGGCACCCGAAGGAGCAAACAGTCACCTCTGTTTTCCTCCCGGTCCCCCTCCCTCCCACCCCCAGCGCTTGCCCACCCGAACCCCAGAGCACCGCTACAGCAGACAGGCACGAAGGAGCAAGTGTATTCTCTCACTTCCAGTCACCTCCAGCCCACGGCTCCCTGCCCCACACAGGCCCCTTGGGACGGCCTCTCTCTGCGGGGGGGTGGGGGGGTGAGAGGGCAGCCACTCTGACCCTGAAGCTTCCCGGCAGGCCTCAGGGTCTTTCCCGCTCTCGTCCCTGGGGATGCGACCCCAAGGTCAGTCCTCGCAGGGGCAGGGCGCGTCCTTTACTGTCCTGGGCAGCTGTGGGCTGCCTCCTCCCCGCGCCCCTCCTCACGGGGACACCCCCGGGGTTGGATGCCCTGAGACCACAGGGACACAGTATCCCCCCTCCCACACACACACACAAAGGGGCAGTAAAGAGGCATAGCAAGCCAAAGTACAACCGCCCTCACGCCCCCTCATCCCCTCGGCCCTGCCCCCACCCAGAAGCTCTGCTTGGCCCTCCCGTCTGCATCCAGGGGTGCTCCCAACTGCCCCGGCTCACAGCCTTCACCCCAGCTCAGGAACTTTGCTCCTGCCGTCTCCCTGGGCCCAGAGCTCTCCCCCAGCTCCTCACGGCTGCCCGCTCCCCAGGTGGACCCGAGAGGTAGAAACCCCGGCCCCTCCCCCGGTCGTCACCCGCTCCTGTTCCTGGCATCTCATTTTCTGGAGTTCTCTTGCTGCAGGCAGCCCCGAGGGGGGACTAACCAGGAATCTCCAGAACAGTCTAGAATAATCGAGAACCACCTAGAACGGTCACGGCGGACAGCTGGTACCACCAGGTGCCAGGGGCTTAGCAGGTAGCCACACCCGAAGCCTGCACCTGGCCCCCACGAGGCAGCGGCTCAGACCCCCGTGGCCCAGAAAGCCTCCCACCCTCTGTGTCCACAGGAGAGGGCACCCAAGGACCCACAGCCTCCTCCAGCGCAAACGGAAAGATTCCACAGACTCCGGCAGATTCGCCTTCTCTCCACCGAGCAGCCTGGGCCAGAAAGTGATTCACTGTTGCCGACTTTGCTTCCCAGTGAACCCTCCTCCCCACACCCCAGACCAACTCTCCCTAAGAAAAATGCACCCCCACCACAGGCCCCGTACACACACACACAGACACACAGACAGACAGACACACACACACAGACAGACACACACACACAGACACACAGACACACAGACAGACACACACATAGACAGACACAGACAGACACACACACAGACACACACAGACAGACACACACACAGACACACACACACAGACAGACACACACACACAGACACACAGAGACACAGACACACAGACAGACACACACATAGACAGACACAGACAGACACACACACAGACACACACACACAGACACACACACACAGACACACACAGACAGACACACACACACACATACACACAGACACACAGACAGACAGACACACACACACACACAGACACACACACAGAGACACACACACAGACACACAGACACACAGACAGACACACACACAGACACAGACAGACACACACACAGACACACACAGACACACAGACAGACACACACACACAGACACACACACAGACATACACACAGACATACACAGACACACACACAGAGACACACAGACACACAGACACACAGACACACACACAGAGACACACAGACACACAGACAGACACATACACAGACACCAGACACACACACAGACAGACACACAGACACAGACACACACACACACACACACACACACACCTCGGGCATCCTAGAGAGGAATTTCAGGCCCCCACATCCCCCCAGCCTGTCTGCCACCAGCATTTTAGCACAGCCTCAGAATGTCTCGAGCTATGTCTGGAACAAGGGGGGTGGGGGTGGGGGGAGCTGGTCCCCCGGAGCACTTCGGAAACAGCCGCCAAAGTCAGGCGGGCAGAAAGCGCTGAGCCAGCGCGGGACTTTCTGTTCCGATTCCTCGCCCTGCCAGGCCCGGGCCTCAGCCCTGGAGAAGCATTAGGGCTTGGGGACGAGGAAGAGACCAGGAAAGCCCAGAAGACTGGGGGGGGGGGGGGGGCGGGAAACGGGGAGAGGAGGGGGGAGCGGGCCGGGGAGCGTTGCCACGCGGACGCCGAGGCGGCTGGTCCCACTGCCAAGGCTTGGTTCTGCCCAGCAGCCGCGGAGCAGCAGAGTCGCAGGCTCCTGGCGGGAAGCAGTGCGTGCCCGTCTGCACCGCAAGCCCTGGCAGTCGGAAAGAGGGAGAAGAGGGAGGGCTTCTTAAAGGACACGCCCGGGATGGCAGCAGAGACCCCGCCCAGCAGGCAGCGAGAAGTGGTCACTGAGCCAGGCGGGCTGCCCCCACCTCCAGCACCTCCGCCGTTTCTTCCTCTCTCGAGACCCCCGTCCCCTCCCCCTCTCTCACCTCCCCCTCATCTGTCATCTCCACCATGATCACTATCACCTCACCTCCCCCCTCCATCCCCTTCATCCCCGCAGGTGCTTCTCCACTGTCATCTCAGACTTTGCTACCAGGACCACCTCTCTCCCTATCAGCTGGTCACCACCCTGGCCAGCAGTCAGTTACTGAGTTAGAAGTTTCGGCCATTGTAGTAACACACACACACACACACACACGCATACGCACACGCGCGCACAAAGGCAGGCAGGCAAGAAGCAATGAAACCGTTCTCACGAAAGCTGTAAACATCCACCCAGAATTTCTTCCTGGGGCTGGAGCAGTAGTACAGCGGATGGGGCGTTTGCCTTGCATGCGGCCAACCCGGGTTTGATTCCCAGCACCCCATACGGTTCCTCGAGCACCACCAGGAGTGATTCCTGAGTGCATGAGCCAGAAGTAACCCCTGTGCATCCTGGGTGTGACCCAAAAAGCAAAAAAAAAAAAAAAGAATCCCTTCCTGAGCGAGCGAGCACTGGTGGGCAGGGACCCGAAACAGATACACACAGATACACACTGCCTTGGCTCTCCTGGGGAGTCCTTGAAACTCAGTTTCTCTCTGACTAGGGTGGAACTGTACCCATTGTTTGCATACTATGCTCACCAAAGCCCTACAGGACCCTCCCTGAAGGGGTAAAGTGAGGCAAACAGGTTCTCTGGGGGCACCCCAGGCCCCTCCAGTGATGCATGTACTCTGCCTTCCTGTGACCGAAGTGTCAGGTAAGTTTATGTGAACAGAAGTTTCAGGGGAGAGGGGTTCTAAAAAAAAAAAAAACAGTTGAAGTTCCTTAGCTATATAAGCAGCACAAAGGGAAACTGAGGGCAAAGACAGGTGATTGGCAGAGAGGAGGTGCTTTTATTTATTTATTTATTTATTTATTTATTTATTTGCTTTTTGGGTCACACCCAGCGATGCACAGGAGTTACTCCTGGTTCATGCACTCAGAAATCTCTCCTGGCAGTGCTCGGGGGACCGTATGGGATGCTGGGAATCGAACCTGGGTCTGCCGCGTGCAAGGCAAACACCCTCCCCGCTGTGCCCCCGAGGAGGTGCTTTTAAAAAGAAATGAGACATTCCACAACTCCGCCACGTCAGCTCCACAGCTCCACAGCCAGCGTGGGAAGGGACACCAAGCGACATCCATGAAACTCACAGGTACACCCAAGCGACATCCATGAAACTCACAGGTACACCCAAGCGACATCCATGAAACTCACAGGTACACCCGTCTCCAGGCTGAAAAACTGCTGGGGCTCCTCAGGAGGGGCCAGGGAGAAAATCGTCCCAGATCCACAGATCCTGGAGCTCCTGGAGGCAGCCAAGGGACAGCTCCAGACCCCACACCCGGCTGCCCAGTGGGATCACAGCAAACTAGACGGGAGAGCAGCGCAGAAGGGCACCAGGCTCCTGAGCAAAAGCAGTGACACAGGAGGCTCCGCTGGCAAGACAGCTCCAGAAATACCAGTGCCTTTAATAACGGCACGGTGCGATACGACAATTTTCACAAACATTTCCACTGAACGATTTTTTTATGATTCCATTTCCCATTTTGTTGTAATAGGTGTCACTGTCACTGTCCTCCCATTGATCATCGATTTGCTCGAGCAGGCCCAGTAGCGTCTCCATTGGAGACTTTGTTGTTACTGTGTTCGGCATATCGAATACGTCACGGGGAGCTTGCCGGGCTCTGCCGTGCGGGCGAGATACTCTCGGCAGCTTGCCGGGCTCTCCGAGAGGGGCGGAGGAATCGAACTCGGGTCGGCCACGTTGGCTGCGTGCAAGGCAAACGCCCTACCGCTGTGCTATCGCTCCAGCCCATTAATAGGTGATACATAATAAATTATTTTGTGCCTTGCCAAGGAGGCAGGCTGGCAACAGTGTGGGGAACTGAGGACAATGGAGGAGGGAGGGTCACACTGCTGAAAGGACTGATGCTGGAATATTGAATGCTCATAATGCAGTTGTATTATGCACAACTTAGTAAACCGTGGGAAGGCAGGCAGGCAGAAAAGGAGGAAGAGGGGAGGGAGGGAAGGAGGGAGGGAGGGAGGGAGGGAGGGAGGAAAGAAGGAAGGAAGGCCTATTCTTTTTTTTTTACAAGCAGGGGTGAGGGAGGCAGATCAGAGGGTTGGAGGACAGGCACCCCTGGTCTTGCCCGAGGACCACATGGTCTGCCTAGTACAATTAGTGACCCCTAGAACCACCAACATCACAGAACCCAAGCACCAGCCTTGAGATTCTGACCCGGCATTGACAGGAGTGACCCCAGTTCCCTACGTGTACCCCAGCTCTGTTTAGGAGAAACAGGCAGGCCTATTCTTAATCTCCGAGAAATCAGAACTGTGCCAGGAACTACCATGTAGCACTTCTAGCCCCTCAGAAAACCAAGACTGGAACTCAGCGGTGCTGTCCAGGCGAGGGAAGCAGGAGCACGGCTGAACATTGGAGATGCGTCTCACCCCTTCAGCCCGGCCACCCCACCTCCTTCAGCTGGACACAGAAGCAGGGCACTCTGGGAGCCGCCCAGCTGCCATCTGCCTCCTCCCTGCTCTCCAGGGCCTGCTCCTACCCCCACGCCATCCTGAAGGAACCGTGGCCTGGCTCCCCCCCAGAACACTTGGGGTCCAGGTGAGCAGACGTCTGCCTTCACCCCTCGGTACACGTGTGTTCCCCACGCTCAGCCCTCCACCCCCAGAAGTTCTGAGCTCGGGCAGACGGGAGCCTGAGACTCCGCTCACCAGCAGTGGCCTGGCCCACGTCACCTCCATCGTTACAGCTGCTGATGTCAGGACCTCACGGAGGAGAGATAGTACAGCGGGGAGGGCACTTGCCTTGCACACAGCTGACCCAGGTTCGATCCTGAGCACCTCAAGGAGTCATCCCTCGCACAGAGCCAGGAGTAAGCTCTCGGCCAGGAATAAGCCTTGAGCACAGAGCCAGGAACAAGCCAGGAATAAGCCCCGAGCAAGCACAGAGCCAGGAGTAAGCGCCGAGTGTCACTAATGTGGCCCAAAAAGAACCCCCCAAATTGATAAATAGATACAAGATTTATTATTTATTATTAACAGATATTTATTTATTATCTACTTATGAACAGATAAAAAAGGCCACACCTTCTACAAGATCATTGTCGGTGATTTTAATGCCAAGATAGGACCGAGATTAGCCGAAGAATTCCACATCAGGACCCATGGCCTAGAATGGAATGAACAGAGTGAGAGACTGTCTGAGTTCGTCATGTCAACCAAGACCATTCATGGTAACTCACAGTTCCAGAAGGCCGAATCTAAACTCTGGACATGGGAGTCTCCCGGTGGACGATTCCACAACGAAATAAACCAC
Source organism: Sorex fumeus (assembly GCF_029834395.1). NCBI lineage: Eukaryota > Metazoa > Chordata > Mammalia > Eulipotyphla > Soricidae > Sorex > Sorex fumeus. The sequence continues at coordinate 875,947 of NW_026606082.1, forward strand.
ATCATATTCAATCAACGGTTTTGCCTGACCGATGTTGCTGTTGTCCCAAAATTCCAAACGGGATCGGACCACCATCTCCTTCGTGCAAAATTCTACTTCACAGAGCAGGGAGAAAGGGCTGCAAAGTTTAAGAAGAGGACTCCCAGAACGACCACCAACTGGGAGCTCTTTGGCACTAATGCTGCAACATGGGAAGATGCCATTGTTGACAACATTGACAAGGAATACAATCGACTGGTTCAGCACCTCTATGATTGTGCGAGGAACGCCAAGAGATAGCCACAAAAAAACTGTCTTTGAAAACTCTTGAGCTTATTTGCCAATGTGCTTTGGCGCATGCCTCAGGCAACCGCAAGCTAACGTCCGAGCTCGCAAAGCAGTGCAGAGATGCGATCAAGGAAGACCTCAAAGAGAGAAGAGCAGAAGTACTGGTAGATGCGGCATTCAAACTCAATACATCAGGATCCTCCGTGAGCTGTATTTGAAAGGAGCTAGGAAGGCTAGGAAGGAGTTAATTAACTTGCAGAATTGCTTTCTGTAAACAGTTCAGCAGCCTTGAGGTTACGAAATTGGATTGAACCCAGTAGATGTTTAAGGTATGGGCTAGAATAAGACATAACTATTTAAAGATAGATAGAGTGTTTTGACCATCCTGGAAACTGAAACTATGTGACTGGGGCAAGATGTTCGGGTCGAGATACTCCAAGAAAAACCGCAAGGAACCCAGCAAACCACGTATTGGCAAAATATGTGCAAAATAACACGTATTGGCAATATGTGGTCTTTGTTCTCAAACTGTACAAAAGATGACCTGTTTCGAAGTTCGAGGCTCCCAGCCTCTGCCCGTTCTTGGGTACGGTGTGGAGCCCCAGCATGCTGGTCTGAATAAAACCCAGCTTGAATTCCTGCAGGAACGATGTCTGTCTGGTCTCTCCGTGCCTCCCAGGGCTAGGGAACTCCCGACCCCAACATATTACGGATTCACTACCAGGGTCTCACCATTCTACAAAGAAGTAATCATCAATGTCAAGAGAGGGGTTTGGCAGGGTGATACCATTTCACTGAAACTCTTCAGTGCCACCCTCGAGAACATCATGCGACGACTGGACTGGGAAGAAATGGGAGTGAAGATAGACGGTCGGCAACTACACCACCTCCGCTTTGCTGATGACATCGTTCTAATAGCACCAAACATTAGCCAAGCGGCACAAATGCTGACTGACTTCGACCGTGAGTGTGGAAAGGTCGGACTACAGCTGAATCTTACGAAGACAATGTTTATGAGAAACAGCCTCGTTCCTGACGCTCCATTCGCTCTCAACGGGACCACCATCTCCGAATGCAACAGTTATATATACCTAGGTCGAGAAGTCAACATGATGAATGATCTGGCACCTGAGTTGCACAGGAGGAAGAGAGCGGCTTGGAACGCCTTCAAGAACGTCGAAGAAATAGCTAAGAGGACGAAGAACCTCCGGCTCCGGGCACATCTCTTTGATTCCACTGTTCTTCCTGCATTAACATATGCCTCAGAGACCTGGGCCCTACGCAAACAAGATGAGAACGCCATTCAGGTCTCCCAAAGAAGAATAGAAAGAGCTATGCTTGGAATATCACGTTTCACTCAAATGAGAGAACGAATCCGGAGTTCCAACCTCCTTCGAGGATCAAGAATCAGGGACACTGTCTCGTTTGCCAAGGCCTCGAAAATCAGATGGGCTGGACACGTAATGAGATTTGGAGATGACCACTGAACTAGAACCGTTACCGACTGAATTCCACGGGACATCAAAAGACCGCGTGGCCGCCCACCTACCAGATGGTCAAACTTCTTCGTCAAGACCCTGAACGATCAGTTTAAGGCTCTTCGTGTTCCTAGAAAGAACAGACACCACTGGGCTACACTAGCATGCGGCAGGGACAAATGGAGACGTTACTGGTGCCTGCTCGAGCAAATCAATGATTAACGGGAAGTCAAGTCATCAAGTGATAAAAGATTTGCCTGCCAGCTAAACAATATCGATCAAACCATCTTGGTAGGAGCTTTCTACATGAAAGTCTTTTTGTTTGAAAGGCAAGTCAGAGCAGCCTCTCACCCCGAAGTACGCTGTCTCCCCAACAGGCCCACTGTCTCTTTATGACTCTAGCCTTTCCCCAGTATAGTCAAAGCCATCTACCACAAGCCCATGGCAAGCAACATTCTCAATGGGGAGAAACTAAAAGCCTTTCCTCTAAGATCAGGCAAGGTTGCCCTCTCTCGCCACTCCTATTCAATCTACTACTGGAAGTTCTGGCCATCGCAGTTAGGCAAGAAAAAGATATCAAGGGCATACAGCGAGGAAAGGAAGAGGTCAAGCTATCACTCTTTGCAGACGATATGATACTATACTTAGGAAATCCTAAAGACTCTACAGAAAAGCTCCTAAAACAATAGGTTTGTATAGTAAAGTGGCAGTTTTCAAAATTAACACCAAAAGTCCAGGCTTTCCTACGTACAAATAGTGAAAGAGAAGAAAGAGACATTTAAAAAGCAAGCCCTTGGGGGCTGGAGCTATAGCACAGCGGGTAGGGTGTTTGCCTTGCACGCAGCCAACCCGGGTTCAAGTCCCAGTATCCCATATGGTCCCCTGAGCACCACCAGGAGTAATTCCTGAGTGCAAATCCAGGAGTAACCCTGTGCATTGCCGGGTGTGACCCAAAAAGAAGAGAAAAAAAATAACCAAGCCCGTTCACGATAGTACCTCAGAAAACCAAGTACCTAGGAATCAGCTTAATTCAAGAGGTCAAGAACCTGTACAAGGAAAATTACAAAACACTACTTCAAGAAATAAAAGAAGACACTAGGAAATGGAGACACATCCCCTGCTCATGGATAGGGAGGATTAACATTATCAAAATGGCAATACTCCCCAAAGCACTATACAGATTTAATGTGGTGCCTCTCAGGATACCCATGACATTTTTCAAAGAAATAGACAAAACAATCCTAAAATTCATATGGAACAATAAACCCCCACGAATAGCTACAGCAATCTTGGGAAAAAGAAGATGGGTGGCATCACCTTCCCCAACTTCAAACTGTACTACAAAGCAGTAGTAATCGAAACAGCATGGTATTGGGCTAGAAACAGACCTGCAGACCAATGGAACCAAAGCTGAATATTCTGTCACAGAATCTCAAATATATGATCACGAAATCTTTGGCAAAGGAGAGAGAAACGTGAAGTGGAACAAGTCTTTTCAACAAGTGGTGCTGGGAAAACTGGACAACTACTTGCAAAGATATGAACTCTGACCTCTGTCTAATGCCAGGCACAAAATTGAGATCAAAGTAGATTAAAGACCTTAATATAAGACCCGAATCCATAAGGTACACGGAGGAAACTGTAGGCAGAACCCCCCATGACATGGAAGCTAAGAGAATCTTTAAGGATGAAACACCACTGACCAAGCAAGTGGAAGCAAACATAAACAAGTGTGACTATATTAAACTAAGAAGCTTCTGCACCTCAGAAGAAACAGTCACCAAAATACAGAGCCCACGGAATGGGAAAGAATATTTACCCAATACCCATCTGATACAGGATTAATATCCAGGATATACAAGACACTGATAGAATTGTACAAGAGAAAAACCTCCAATGCCATCAAAAAATGGGGAGAAGAAGTGAACAGAACCTTCCTCAAAAAAGAAATACAAATGGCCAAAGGGCACATGAAAAAAAATGTTCCACATTGCTCATCATCAGGGAGATGCAAATCAAAACAGCAATGAGATATCTCACACCACAGAGACTGGCACACGTCCAAAAGGACAAGAGCAACCAGTGTTGGCGCGGGTGTGGGGGAAGGGGACGCTCTTTCACTGTTGCTGGGAATGCCGACCGGTGCAGCCTTTCTGGAAAACAACATGGACAGTCCTTCAAAAACTAGAAATTGAGCTTCCATTTGACCCCGCAATATCACTTCTGGGAATATATCCCGAGGGTGTAAAAAAGCACAGGAGAAATGACATCTGAACCTGTATGTTCATTGTGAAACCTGTATGATATATGTTCATTGCAGCACTGTTCACAACAGCCAGAATCTGGAAACAACCCAAGTGCCCGAGAACAGACAACTGGTTAAACTTTGGTACATCTACACAATGGAATACTATGCAGCGGTTAGGAGAGATGAAGTCATGAAATGTGCTTATAAATGGATGGACATGGAGAATGTCATGCTAAGTGAAATGAGTCAGAAAGAGAGGGACAGACATAGAATTACTGTACTCATTGGTGGAATATAAAAAGTAACATGAGACGGACACCCAAGGACAGTAGACACCAGGGCCAGGAATATTGCCCCATAGTTGGAAGCCTGTCTCAGGAGCTGGGCGAGAAGGCAGCTGGAATGGAGAAGGGATCACTAAGACAATGACGGTTGGAGGGATCGCTCGGGATGGGAGATGTGTGCTGAAAGTAGATGAAGGACCAAATGTGATAACCTCTCAGTATCTGTATTGCAAACCATAATGCCACAAATCATGAGAGAGTATGGGGGAAATTCTCTGCCATGGAGGCAGGGGGAGGGTTGGAAAGGGGGGGGATACTGGGGACATTGGTGGTGGGGAATGTGCACTGGTGGAGGGATGGGTGTTGGGTCATTGTATGACTGGAACTCAAACATGAAAGCTTTGCAACTGTATCTCACCATGATTCAAAATAAGACTCCAGGGGGCTGGGTGATAGCACAGCGGGTAGGGTGTTTGCCTTGCACGAGGCCAACCCGGGTTCGATTCCCAGCATCCCATAGGGTCCCCTGGGCACTGCCAGGAGTGATTCCTGAGTGCAGAGCCAGGAGAAACCCCTGAGCATCGCTGGGTGTGACCCAAAAAGAAAAAAAAAAGACTCCAGCCTTAAAGACAGGCTGGGGGGCTCATCACTTATTCTAAAGAGCATCTTAGGCCCCAGCACCCTCCCCCGCCCCCCGCCGTGGCCTGCACAGGTAGAATATTCGGTAGAATGTCTGGGGTCCAGGGTGTGGATGGTGACACCCTTGGTGGTGACCGTCCTGTGACCCTGCTGAGGACCGTATACCTCTCACTGTGGTCTGCTCAGAGCCAAATAGATGAGTCAGGGCAAGACACATGTTCTTATCTGCTGCGAGGTCATGGGAAAAATGCGATGTTGGGGACTGTCTCGCCAGCCAGAGTCACCCGGGCCAGGCTGGGGGAGGGGTGGGGGGAGGGGACTTCCAGGGCCTGGGCTGCCCAACAAGGTCGCAAGAAGACGGGATTCCCAGAGGCTTCGGAGGATCCCCAGGAGAGACCAGAGTGGCTGGGGATCCTTCCACAGGGTGAGATGGGACCCGAGAGATGCTTCCAGTGGGAGAGCACAGGCCACGCATTTGTGAGGCCCGAGTTCGATCCCTGCCACCGCCTGGACTCCTGGGCTCTGCAGGGCATAACCTGGTGGCCCCTGGGCACCCCCAGGCCGAGTCCCACCAGGAGGGGCTTCGGTGCTATTACTGTGCGCTGACTTTGGTTGGGGGCGCTACCCCCAATGTCCTGCGTGGCCCTCTGCGCCGCCATGGCGGCAGTGGACATCACCATGGGCTGGAGGAGGTAAGGGCAGGAAGGAGGCTTTGCCGCAGCCTCGTGGGTCAGCCCTTTCCGTCCACATGCAGCCCGTGTGCATGTGGGCACCTGGAGGTGGGGGGCCCTAGGCTGAGGGTCATGCTCTGCCCTTCCCCGGCGGTGCCGGCCTACTCTGTGCCTCTGGCGAAGGGGACAGTGAGGCCAGCCAGGGGGGAGAGGGCGGGGGCCCCAGTCGTGATCTTAGTGAGCTCTGACTGTCAGCATCAGCCGCCTCCTCCAAGCAGCCTTCCTGCACTCACACGCTCGTTCCCCTCGCCTTTCTGCATTCTCGCTGATACGTCTGCTCTTTCCTGCCTTCGTGCACTGGCCCCTTTGTTCCTGCCTGCACTCGTTCATTCATTCTTGCCTGCACTCATTCATTCATCCGTCCCAGCCTGCACTCGTTCATTCATTCGTTGCTCGCTCCCTTCAGGAGTAGGGTGGTGGGAGGTGGGTGGCTGTGCTGGGATCTGGGTGAGAGTCACAATCCCGGGGTTCGAGTCTTGGACACTTTGGGTCTGAGTGATCTGGGCAAATGTCCCCGCTTTCCGTGCCCCATGGCCTTACCAGGACCCAGCGTCTGGGCGGGCACACAGTGGGTGCTCGTGGAGTTTGGAAAATCATGGGGGACCCAACTATTTCCTTCCTTCCCCCAAAAACGGACAGAGCAGGAAGACACGGGGGTACCACAGTTCCCCTGGGAAGGCACAGAGCTGTCCAACCCTAAGGCAGCCTTAATTCAGGGGGCCCCGTAAGGCATGCACCAAACACCCCTTCCAGGCCTTGGTCCCCGGGCCCCAGAGTTGGGAGGAGGCACCACTGAATCTCAGAGCCCGAACGGGCCCACAGCCTTGCTCAGTCCGGTGGGGTCACAAAGGGGTCAGAAACAGCTGGAACCTGACTTGGCACATTGCCAGTCAAAGGGGGGGGATGGGCCCCAGAACTCACCTACCTCAAAGGGAAAAAATTCAGTCCAGAGACTTGGGTACTGGGAGCAGAGTGGGGGGGGGGGGGATTGATCACAACCAAAGAACATTGAAGGGCCGGAGCGATAGCACAGAGGGTAGGGCGTTTGCCTTGCATGCGGCCGACCCGGGTTCGATTCCCAGCATCCCATATAGTCCCCTGAGCACTGCCAGGGGTAATTCCTGAGGGCATAAGCCAGGAGTAACCCCTGAGCATCGCCGGGTGTGACCCAAAAAGCAAAAAAAAAAAAAAAAAAAAAAGAACACTGAAGATGCCAGCCCAGGAGAAACGGCTTTTAGTCCCACTTACTGCCACTGGTGCCAGGCTGCAGTGGGCAGTGCTTCTGGGTAAGTGTCCCTCGGTGGCTCCCGCTCGGCCCCTCCTGGTGGTTTGCCGAGAAGTCAGTCGCCGCAAGGCCGTCTCGGCCAGAGCAGGAGGGCCCTTGGCTTGTCTCGAGGCCCTGATGTTCTCCCCAGACACGAGAGGTGGCCTCACGTGCCCTCCGAGTCCCTTCTCAGGCTTTCCTCCGCTCTCTCTTCCTCCTGCTCCAACCACCTCCAGCAGGAAGGGCCGCGTGCAGGCGTGGCACGTGGGAACCCCAGGTCTAATCTCTGCCTCCACATGGATCCCCAAGTCCTGGACGAGGAGTAGCCCTGAGCACTGCCGGGTGTGACCCCCAAACAACACAAAACAAAGCACAAAGAGCAACATCAAATTTCAGGGACTCGAACCCTCTCTCCATCCGGGGCTGTGGGCCACGCTCTGGAACTGCAATCTCCCCTCTGACCCTGACCCAGGCAGGACCTGGGGCCTCGCAGGTGGTTCAGGGGGGCAGAGAGGACCAGTGCCAGGAGTGTGGTGCTGCCAGTGGTGGGGGGGACAGGGGGACCAGACGCTGGGATGCGAGTCTTTCTGATGGAGACCCCACCCCCCCATACACACACCGTGACCAGAGGAGTTTCTTGCCTGGTGCTGTCGTGGGTGGTGGCTGGTCCTGGAGGTCTTCGGCTGCCGGAGCCCCGGTCGGGGCGGGGAGGAAAGCTCGACCCGCTCCCCTCCAAGGGGTCCCGGCGAGGGACACCCAGGCGCGGGGGCAAAAGACTGCACTGTTCTCGTCCAGGATCTGGATTTTATAGTCTCTGAGTCTTGGCCGCTGATGGGATTACACGGCGTCAGGGGGCCAGGTGGTGGGTGTGACCCCCGCCTACTGGAATTTGGAGGATCTGGGTGGAAGATGCTCGACTCCAATTCGAGTAGGCTTGGAGGTCTCGGCCCTGGAACCCGCGTGGCTTTGTCCCTCTGCCAGTACCTTCATGACATCTTATTATCTCATTCCTACTTTGGACAAACTTGCAGGCTATCGAATGTAGCCTGCCCACAGGGCAGAGTCTGGCAAACTCCCCGTGGCGTACCAAATATGCCAAATACCAGTAACAATGATGGGTCTCATTCTCCTAAAGAGCCGTGAATATAATCCGAGGGCTAGGATGAAAGAGACGTTACTGGGGTCTGCTCGAGGCAATCGACGATTAACAGGATGATGAAATGAAATGAAAAATGCTGTCGTGGGCATTTGTTTTATAGACCAGAATAAATGCAACAGAGAAGGGAGGGGAGAAATTCTGGGTCACAGAACCAGAGAGCGACAGTACAGCGGGCTGGCCACTTGCCTTATGCTCAGCTGACCCAGGCTCAATCCCCAGCATCCCACACGGTTCCCCAAGCTCAGGAGCGACCCCTGAGCACCACCAGGCTTTGCATGTGGGAACCCCAGGCCCAGTCCCCGCCACTGCCTGGTTCCCCAAATGCTGAACCAAGAGTAGCCCCGAGCACTGCCGGATGTGGCCCCCAAACAGCACAGAATAAAACACGAAGCACCAGATGGCCCCAAACCCCGAAATATTTAAATTAGAAACAAATTCCAGCTCTCCTGGCAGCTAATCCCACTGAATTCCCACCCATTTCCCAGCCCCTCCGCCCTGTGCTGGCCCCAGACTGGCCCTAATGTCCTCAGCCCCCAGCCCATGCTGTGTGACCCTACCCCCTCAGACGATGGCTAATCCCTGACTGTGTCATCGCGGGGCTAAGCTATAGTGACCCCCCCAAGAGAGAGACAGGGAACAGCTGGCGCGTGATCCTGGAGACCCCAGCAGGCGCCAGAGCCCCACAGGGGAGCTGAGGGGTCCAGATTGTCCTTTCCACCACCCAGCGGACACTGCAGGCCCCTCTCTGCTCAGATCATGCCCTGCACACTCCCTGGGTTCAGGGCACTCCCCAACCACAGCCCTGCTGCCCGGACCCCCAAGAACTCAGGTGAAGACTGGAAAGTCTCATGTGCCGGCAATGGTTTGGCTCAGGTCAGGGAAAGGGTTGGAGCACAGTTCTGGGGTGGGGGTGTCCCAGGGCACACGGGTTTGGGCCCCAAACAAGTACGAACCGAAAGGGAATCCCCAACCTCGACTCTGACGTTTCTGGAACTAGTCGAGGAAAGAAGCAGCTCGTGGAAGACACAGACAGGAAGGACCGACCAGAAGTTTCTGTCTCTTCCCTTCCTGGCGCACTGCACTACTGACGGCTCGGAGACTGCCTTCACCCAGGTGAAGGGCGGCTGTTTCTGACTCGAAACAAATGAGCCCAACGGCCCACCGCCACCAGCCCTGACTCCTAGTTCACCCCTGAGGAAAGTCCAGCCCAGAGAAGTTAAACGACGGCCCCAAGGTCACACGGCTGGGAGGGGACAGAGCGGGAAACCACCCAGGGCTGCCCTAACCACCAGGCCACACCGCCCTGCCTGTGGTAATGCACGGATGCATGTAGGAACCTCGACGCATCTTCAGGGGTGAGGGGACAACAGCGTCAGGACTGAGATCCGGGTCTTAGACAAAAGCCGTAGAGGGCCAAGCCGCTTCCCCTCAAGTCCCGGGAGGGTTTTGATTCCTTATTTCTACCCTGGCATGTTCAAACCTCAGCATCTAGGCCCCTCTTTCACCTCTCCAGACCCTCCCCGAACTCTAAGGGAAAGAGCACAGATGCCCCCCGCCCAGTGCCAGGCCCCCAGCCTCCCCCCCAACCTCAGTGGGCCTCACTCTGGGCAGCTGAGAGGCCCCTGGCACCAGGGCCCCAGCCAGAGCAGATGCACAGGAACAAATATTTTATACTTTGCAGCTGCTGCCATAAACACAGGATCCGCCTGGAGGTGGGGACGGCAGCTGCGGGCACCCCCCGCCCGGCCCTGGGGCCAGCCCCAAATCCGTCCTGTTATTTCTGAGTGGCCACGGAATCTTGAAATGAAAACCTTGAAAAAAAAAAACCTAATTAAAAAAAAATCGCAGCCCCACTCCAGACAAAACTTCCCAGACAAAACTCTCCCCCACCGCACAGCCGAGGAAGAGCGGAAATGGGCAGAGCCACCAATCCGCCACCCGCCAGAGACCCCCGAGCGGGTCCCAGCCCTGGCTGGCTCCCAGATGCCCCAGGATGAATGGAGTAGTTGGTCACAACCAGGGTTTCGAGATCCTCTGGACCACAGAGGTTCCACTGTTTAAAGTTCAATCGTCTGAGAGAACCGCAGGAAATGCACTTGTCTGGCATGACTTGTCAGCTGACCCGGGTTCGAGCCCCCTCAACCCAGATTGTTGGATTATAATTCTAAACATTTTATTTCTTTTTTTTTTTTTACAGGTAAAAGAAAGAAAAAATAAATTTTATTTTATCAAATTGGGCTGGAGTGATAGCACAGCAGTAGGGCGTCTGCCTTGCGCGCAGCTGGCCTGGCCAAGCTGGTTCGATTCCTCCGCCCCTCTCGGAGAGCCCAGCAAGCTACTGAGAGTATCTCGCCCGCACGGCAGAGCCTGGCAAGCTCCCCGTGACGTATTCGATATGCCAGACACAGTAACAACAAGTCTCACAATGAAGACGTTACTGGGCCCTCTCGAACAAATCGATGAACAACGGGAGGACAGTGCTAACAGTGCATCAAATTAAAAATGTGTGCATGTCCGGTACAGTATCACGAGGATAAAAAGCAATCCACCCGATGGGAGAAAGTATGTTTAAATGTTCTATCTGATAAGGGACGAATTATTAGTAAATAGTTAATAAAACTACTACCAGTTTTGATAAAATTTGTAATACCAACTATTACCAATGTTGATAAAAAAAAGAACAACATTACCAATTTAAATCAAGGCAAAGGCATTAAACGGCATTTCTCCAAACAAGATATGTAGATTGTTAGCAAACACATGAAAAGATGCCCAGGAGGAACCAGAAAGAGAGTACAGCGGCTGGAGCACTGTGGCCAACCTCAGTTCAGTACCTGACACCGTATCTGGTTCCCTGCAGTCACCACCAGGTGTGTCCCAGCCACAACAAAAAAGATGCCCAATCGCTTATGTTACTAAGGAAGTCCTAAACATTTCAGGTTTAACATGGGTTTGCCGTTTCTCCTCCAGAGCGAGGAGCTTAGTAACACCCATCACAGTGCCCCCAGGCACTCCCATTGGCCCTCCCATTCCTCTGGGCTTGTCTTTAACTTCTCCTGGGTGCTCCCTTCCCCTCTCTGTGAATCACTCATTTCCCCCAAGCCCTACCTGTGACTTGTAAAGTCAAATGCTTCAGAGATCTCTGGTTCTGTATTTGTAAGCGAAATACTGCTTCTCTATTTCCTTTATGGCCCTTGCAGGAAGGCAGTTAGCGCTGTGCTTTTGTAACTTGGGAATTAACTGACTCCGAATACTATTTACTCCTGGGCATCCTCGACTTAGCCTCCGTTGCCCCTCGTTCCTAGCACCCCAGAGGCAGGGTCCCTCGGAGACTCAAGTAAGGAGTCTGCATGGGACTGAGGAGAAATGGGCCTGAGAGGCAGGAACTGCCTGCAGGGACAGGCGGCCTGGGCCAGGGTGTGCCGGAGGGGCTGGCACCACCTCGGCCAAGCCAGGGGTTCGGGCCAAGGGCCCAGCTCCGAGCAGCCCGGAGACTCCAGTCCTCGCCACCCATTCTAACCCGAGTGCCCAGCAGAAGGGGCGCCCAGGCAGGAACCCTCCATTCCCACCCTGAGCGTGTGTGCATGTGTGTGTGCGTGCGTGTGCGTGTGCATGTGTGTGTGTTCCTCTCCCCTCCCCAGGCAGAGCAGCTGTTCACGTTTACAAGCCCTGGACAGTGGAGGTCTGTTCAGGTCCTGGCAGGCTCCCCCGTCCCTGGGACCCTCACACCCACCCTTAAACCTCCCCCCTCAACTCCCTCACAGACCTGAGGACGTTTCCCAGGGGTGCTAAGCTGCCATGGGACCCTGCACGCACTCACCCATTCACGCACTCACACACTGACTCACACACACACACACTCACACACTCACTCGCTCTTAGGCTCACACATAGCGTCCCTCACAAACACACTCTCACATGCACCCAGGGAGCACCAAGGCAGAACCCAGCAGAGAGCTCTGGGACCATCGGGCCACTGGCTTCGCCTCTCTGGGCCCCCGTTTTCCCATCCAGGACCTGGGAGGCCCCGTTGTGGCCTGCAGGGCTGGGAGTGTGGGGAGGACGTTAGCGCCCAGGCCAGAGAGCAGAGAGCAGCGCCTCATTCACTGCCAGTGTCAGGGGGTCCTGGGGCCCAGGGGTCTGTGCCAGGAGCCACGGGGTGGGGGCAGCAGGCAAGGTGAGGGGGGCGATGGCCACGAGCCACATCAGTTGCCCATCACCCGCACTCGGGGGGGGGGGGCGGGAGACTCTGCTGAACGTGATGGGTGGGAGGGGGGCACCGAGTCGGGTGCTGGGACCCTCATAGTAGACCAATTTCCCCAGGATCCAAGTTCGCTTCCCTTTGACCCGGGCCTGTCAGGGGCACCATTCAGGCTCACCTCAGCTCCAAGGACCCACCCCCCCCAAGCTCTAAGGACGGGAGCACTGGCCCTCAGAGGGCCTGTGGGGGGGCTGCCCCCCCGCACCCCTTCCCCCGCCGCCCCCGCCACTCTCTGGGGGACTCAGATCAACAGCCGGGCTGTTCCAGGCAGCCAAGGCTGGCCCTACCCCACCCCCTCGGGAACCAGGCCTTTGTTAAGGAAGCCCGACCCGGCCCCCTCCATGGCCGGGGTCGCCCCCTCCACTGGCCACGTCCACATCTGGACGGCAGCTGGCGGATGGGCCGCAGCCACAGATCTGATCATCAAAGAGGAGGAGGAGCCTGGGGGCGCAGGGGGCGGGGTGGGGGCAAAGGCCTCGCTGGGGCCTGACCGGACACCCATCGCCCCACACACACACTCTGCAGGGCCTGGGAGCCTCGGAGCACCCTGAGGAACAGTCGGGACAAGGGTCCCGGGACCCGGCTCCTCTAGGCTGGGGAAGAGAGGGGGGACATACAGGCTCTGCCCGCCCCCTGCAGTCCCCATCCCCCACCCACCCACCCATCCACCCCCATCTCTCAGCAAGTCTGCCCACCCAGCAAAGCAGTGAGACTCAGGCCCGCTAGAAAGGTTTATTGTGCCAGCAGTCAGTCTCAGCCCCTGCCTAGACCACAGAGGGGGCGGGGGTGGAGGTGGGGGTGTCTGACCCAGGGACGGGAAGGAAACCCCACCCCCAAATGTCAGGATGGGGCTGAGCGCCTATGGAGAAGGAATCTGAGCGCAGGTTGAAGGGGTCAGGGAGCAGCCGGTGGGGACCAACCCTCCCCCCCCCCTTCAGGTCTTCAGGTCTTCACGGTCCTCCCCTGGCCCCGAGGCGCTCCCCCAGGGGGGACCCCTCATCACAGTCTCCCAGACATTCTAGAGGAGGAACTCATCCGGGGGGGACTTCACCTGGGGAGGGAGGGAGCCCCCAAGCCCCTCAGGACTCGGTCTGGGCCAATCAGAAGGGAGGGGGCTGCAGCTGCCCTGAGTCTGTGGCCAGCATGAAGGCCATGCATGAAGGACTCTTGGGTCAAAGGCAGAGGAGGCAAAGCCAGGGTCCGGGTGGGGAGCCCTGCTGTGGGGGGCTCGCGGGCAGCAAGGCAGAGGCAGCACCCCCAAACTTTCTCCCACGGAGTACCACTGGGGAAAAGGCTCGTTCCAGGCACTGCCCCACGGGTGCTGCTCGTAGAAGCTTCTGGGTGAGTTCTGCCCAGGAACCTCCGTGTCATCAGGGCTGGGGACAGCGACAGCAGGGCCACCCCCTCCTCTTGTCCTCCACCCACCCACCCACCCACCCAGCGCGGCTGATTTCCTGGGTCCCTTGGTCACGGGGACGCATCCCTCCCCCACCTGCCCCAAACAGAGGTGCTGCCTGGGGACCCCGGGGACCCCTGGGTGTTGGGGCTGGGCTGGAGGTTTGTGGGGGGCTGGGGCAGGCATCAGGGGGTTGGGATCCGAGGACGAGCTCCAGCCTGGCCCACAGAGGTGCCTTCTGGCCCGACAGTCAGGGCCACCGCCCCGGGGGGCTGCTTAGGCACTGGGGGGGACGGTGCTGGACACACAGGGGCCTTCGGGGGGCCCCGCCACGCCCCCGGCCTCCTGGGCTAGCAAGGGGACGGCCTCTGGCTCCCCTGGGCCCTCTCCGGCCTCGGGCCCTGCTGAGCCCGGCTCCGCGGAGGCCCCCTCCTGGGCCCTGGCCTCCCCCCGGGCCGCGTCCCCACTGCCCGCGCCCGCCCTGGCCGGGGACTTGAGGTTCTGGGTGGCGGCCAGGATGTCAGCCTGCAACTGCTGGGAGGAGTCCAGGGCCTCCTCGGGCCGGCTGGCGGGGGCCTTGTCGGGGACCTCGCAGAAGGCCTGGGGGCCCCCGGCCCGGTCACTCTGGTCCACGTACTTCCTCTTGGGGAAGGACGAGGGGTAGTAGGCGGACGCCTTGTGCTTCTGGCGGGTGACGAGGGCAGCACAGACGATGAACATCATCAGGAAGACGAGCGAGCCCACCACGGCGATGAGCATCACGTACTGGCGGAAGAAATCCTTGATGCCGTCCAGCAGGTTGGTGGGGGGCCGGGGGCCCGCCAGGACCGTGGGCTGGGGCCCCAGGGGCGTGGGGCTCAGGGCCGGGGTCCGGGCCAGCGGCAGGCTCGGGGAGGAGGCCGACGAGCCCTCGGCTTCCCCGCTGCCCCCTAGGTCCTCCATGAAGGGCAGGGAGTAGGCAGCGCCGGCCAGGGCCCGCAGCAGCAGCAGAGTCAGGAGGAGGCCCGAGACCACCATCGCACCTGGAACCTGCAGGGAAACCGAGCCGGAGAGGTCAGAGGGGGCCCCGGGGGCTGGCGAGGAGGGGCAGGGTGCGTGCCGCGTCCTCAAGAGAATATTCCGGAGAGCTCACAGGGCCCCATGCAGGCTTTGCATGTGGGAGGCCCAGGTTGGGTCCTGGGCACCGCGTGGGTCTGCTGGAGCGACCGTCAGGAGCGACCCCTGAGCAGAGAAGGGGGACACTCGCCAAGCACCGCCCATCACCAAAAGTATTCCAGCAAAGGAGGACTTCCTGCCCCCCGTCTGAGCCCCTCCCCGTTCAAAGGAGCCCGTTGGCTCACACTCAGGCTTTTTTGGGTTTTTTTGGCTTTTTGGGCCACACCCAGCGATGGTCAGGGGTTCCTCCTGGCTCTGCACTCAGGAATCACTCCTGGCAGTGCTCGGGATGCTGGGAACGTGCAAGGCAAACGCCCGCCCCGCTGTGCTATCACTCCAGCCCCAGGCACACTCAGGCTTTACACCCGCACCCCCCACCCCTCCCTCCGCATCCCTCGAACCCCAGGCCTCTTGACAGCCGCAGGAGGAGGCACAGGGAGCTCCATCAGGCATCCTGGCTGCGTTCCCAGGATGCTCCCAGGAAGCACTGACCCCGTCCCAGCTGGAGACACGGTTTGGCCTTTGGGCCCAGCACCCCATAGGGTCCCCTGAGGTCTGCCCAGGGTCGCTCCTGAGCACGGGATAAGGAGTAGCCCCGGAGCACTGTTGGATGTGCCATCTGAACACAGAGCAAGAAATAGGCCCTGAGCACCCACGGGTGTCCCCCAAAACCAAAACCAGAAAAAGCAGGACCAGCCCTTTTATGGCTGGCCAAGTATGGGGGGGAGGGTCACACCCAGAGGTGCTCAGGGCTCTTCCTCGATCTCTGCTTAGGACCCACTCCTGGCACCACGTAGGATGCTGGGGATCGAACCCAGGCTGGGTACACGCGAGGCAAGCGCCCTCCCTGCGGCCCTGTCTCTCCAGGCCTGGCCAAGGACCTTTCTGGCACTACCGGAAGCTTCCTACGTGACAGCCCGCGCCCCCCCAAGTGGAAGTGCTCTCATCAGCCCCTTTCCCAGGGTAGAAACCGAGGCCCTAAGAGGAGAGGATCTGGGGTCTGGGAGCAATGAGGGTGGGGCTGAGTCACAGAGAAGCTGATGGAGGCCCTCTCCTCCGAGAAGCCCTCCAGGGCCCCTTCTCTAGAAGACCTGGCTGTTAGACCCCCACCCCCAGGACCCCCGGGCATGACTCAGAGAGAGGCCGGAAGGGCCTCCTGGCCAAGCCCAGGGACCCGGCCCCGTGAGTCCCTCGAAGTAGCAGCCGGCGAACCCCACAGCACCCTCCCGCTGGGGGAGGCACCTGACGTGAACCCCAGGCCCCGTGGCCCAGAGAGCCCAGCGGTTCTGGTTTATGGTTGAGCGAGTTTCTAAAACGCTCATGATTTAGGGAACCGGGGGACAAAGGCAGAAACCGGCTCCGTGCACCCCCAGCACCTCGGCCATCCCAGCAGAAGGCCAGGGCGGAAGGGACAGCCCCGGCCAACAGCACCTTCCTGGCAGCTAGGATGGGGACAGCGCTGGCCTCAGGTGACCCCACGTGCTGGGCCACGGAACTGGGGCCGTCCACCTCTGCGGCACACGCTGAAGGGCCCCCACGGCCGTCCACGTAGGTCACCCCTGGACCAGAGAGGCTGCAGGTCACTCTGTCCCTCCATGTCCCCCCACCATCCAGACCACAGATGCCCCGGGAGAGGTGCCAGCAAGGGGAGGCTCAGAGACGGACAGCTGCTTGCCTGAAGGCACACAGGCAGGGAGAGTCTGTTGGTGCTGGGCTTTAAGTTCCCTCTGGAATGATTCTCTCTGTCTCTGTCTCTGTCTCTGTCTCTCTCTCTCTCTCACTCTCTGTCTTTCTCTGTCTGTCTCTCTCTCTGGCTCTGTCTCTCTTTCCCTGTCTCTGTCTCTCCCTGTCTGTCTCTCTGTCTCTGTCTCTCTTTCTGTCTCTATCTGTCTCTCTGTCCCTGTCTTTCTGTGTCTCTCTCTATGTCTGTTGGTCTCTCCCTGTCTGTCTCTCTGTCTCTGTCTTTCTCTCTCTCTCTCTGTCTCCCTGTCTCTCTGTCTTTGTCCTCTCTGTCTCTCTCTGTCTCTGTCTCTGTCTTTTTTTTCCTCTGTCTCTCTGTCTCTCTCTTGTCTTTGTCTCTCTGTCTCTGTCTCTCTCTGTCTCTCTCTGTCTCTCTCCCCATCCTGGTCTAGTCGAACAGGAAGTGAGCCCCTCCCAGGCCCCGTGTCCCCGGCACCTGTCGGCCCGATCTTTGGGGTCTCTGTCCCACATGCCCCCTCCCTCCCCCGTCTCCACTCAGGCCCAAAGGAGGGTTCCTGAGCGCCTACGAAAGAGGCAGAGACGGGGGGGTCGCCGAGGGCCACTGGGAGGGCGGGAGCTGGACGCCAGGCCTGGGGTCTGCGCCCCACCAGACTGTGGGGAAGTGAGCCGGGCCCTGCCCAGGGCTGGGCCCGCAGCTGTTCGTCTGGGGCCGGTCAGGAGCCCAGCCACGACCCGCAGCAGCCCAGGCAGGTCACGGCCCCTTCAGGGACGGGCGCCCTGGGAAAGAGCGACTTCCCCCCCCTGAGGGAAGCCTCAGCCCGGCCAGGCGGGAGAGAGGCCAGACAACACACACTCACACACACACACACACACACTCATGCACATACACACACTCATAGACACAGTCACATACACACACATACACTCAGACAGTCACATACATAGTCATACACACACATTCACATACACATAGCCACATGCTCACACTCATACACATAGTCACACGCAGACATATACTAAGACAGAGTCACACAAACACAGTCACACACTCATACACACAAACACACATTCACACAGTCACACACACTCATACACCCACACACAGTCACACACTCATACACACACACACAGTCACACTCACACACAGTCACACACTCATACACATACCCTCACACACAGTCACACACTCCACACATACACTCACACACGCAAACACACACACATTCATACACGCACCACATACACACACACGCCCCACATACACCATGCACATGTCTCACATGCAGCACACACACACACACACACACACACACACACACAGAGGCAGCACCTCCGTGCCTCTGGCAGCCCCCACAGGACCCCACCCCCACTGGCCCTGAGTCCCCTGGGCCCCTGCCCCCTCCAGCTCCCGGGGGGAAGGTCGGGGGCGTCTCCCTGTGTCTGGTGTGGGGTGTGGGCTCGGGGAGCCCCTCTTTGCCCAGAGGAAACTCGGGCAGAGGCAGCTACACCCCGGGCCTGCACGCAGCCCATGTGCACTCGGCCTGGACCCGCAGCCACGTTTGCTCCGTGGGGGTCCCCGGGGCCTGGACCAGCAGCACCCCGCGGTGAGCTAGTGGGCGCCACTACGAGTCGAGACCCTGCAGCGGGGCCCCTGACCGGGGCTTGCTGATTTAGGAAGTGGGGCCCCCAGGCCAGGCTGTGCGGATGCTGCCAGCTCCTGGGGGTCTCCGGGCCCCACCGAGCCCCCGCGCGGAGAGCGGCCCCAGACTGGGGGACGGGCAGCCCTGAAACCCGGCTCCCACCAGGTCTCGGGGGGAGGCAGGGGAGGCTCCGGCCAGAGCCGGAGCACAGCAGCCCCTGGCCCAGGGCAGCTGAGGACAGCCACGGCCCTCGGGGAGAAGGGGGTCCCCGAGGTTCACATTTCACAGACGCCTGCGCACTGCAGAGCAGACAACGGGGGGGGGGGGGGGGGACGACACGTGATACAGACACACAACACACACAGCCGCGCACGGCACAGCAGCCCCTCGCACTGTCTGCCCGGACGGACAGAGCCCCCACGGACACACCTCAGCAGGCTCACTCTCACACACACACACACACACACACACACACACACACAAACACGCCACAGTGGGCACACACACACACGAACATGCCACGGTGGGCACACAAACACACTGTCCCATCCACACTGCCTTCCCCTTGGAGAGACACCTCTCCTGCACCAAGCCCCTGAGTGTGCCAGCTCTCTCTCTCTCTCTCTCTCACACACACACACACACCACTCTGCTGACCCAACCCCAACACCGAACACCAGGCACTCCCCGTCCTCCACACAGAGCCTTAGCACAAGCACGCACACACACACACGCACGCACGCACGCACAGCAGCAAATGCACTCTCCAACTTGGACACTCTCAGAGACGCCCCCGAGTGCTGGTGGGGCTGCGGGTCCCCCAGTCCGGGCCAGGGGACAGAGGAACTCACCGTGCCGCGCGGCGGGTGCTCTCGCCAGGTGGTGCTCCCGGCAGTGCCGGGCTCGCTCTCTGCCTCTCTGCCGCGCGCCTCCCGGGCCAGCTTGATTTCATTAAGAGAGTTGGGTGGGGACACGGGGGCGGGGCTGCGGCCACACACAGCCCCCCTGCCCCGGCTCACGGGCGCCCTCCACGCTCCGACAGGGAAGCCCAGACACTTCCTCCCGAGGAAGACAAGCGGACGGACCCGGGCCTGGCCCAGGCAGCCGAGCCCAGAGCGACCCCTGGCCGGGGGGCGGAGGTCAGGGAGCCTCGGGGGCCCTGGAATGTGGGAAAATTCCCCCGTCCCCGTCCCAGCCGTGACTCAGGCTTTCCGAGGCGCGGGGCGCAGAGTGGGAGCTGGGGCGTGTTTACGGGAAGGCAGCGACCGAGGCCAGTGCTGGCACCCGCCGTCGGGCCAGGATCCGGCCCTCAGTTTCCCCGCTGGCAGAGACGGGAGGTTTCCGGGCTCCCTCCTGGTAGGAGAGTCCCCAGAGCAGAGGTCATGGGCCCGGTTCCTGATAGGGAAACTGAGGCTGGGGCTTCGCCTCTGGCTGGCCCCGCCTTCCTTCCTGCAGGCCCTCAGCCTGTGGTGCCGACTGGCCCCGCATGCTCCTGGCACAGTGCTTAGGTTCCAGAGGCAACCCAGTCCCTGCTCGTCGTGGGAAGCTGGCTGACTTCCGGGGAGAAGCCCCCACAGGGAACCGGCGAGACAGAAGGGGCAGGGGAGAGGCCGGCCCCAGGCTTGGGAAGCCAGACGCTGAGGGGGCCGCCGGCCGGCGACTGGGACCCTCAGGAGCAGCCCCGGGAGAGACCTGCGGGGCGGCGAGACAGAGACTGACACGCGTGCACATGGTTTCCGCACACACGGCACGCACATGCACACATCCTGGTACACAGGGACACACACAGTCATGTGCACACACGCATCTGTGCGCAGACTTGCTTGTACACGCACATGCACACATGCTGGAATATTCCCACGGGGCCGGGGAGGTCTCACAGCACCTACCTTGGGTGTGAACTTTGCGTTCCAACCACCGGCACCGCACAGGGTTCCCTGGGCACCACCAGGAGTGTCCCCTGAGCACTGGCAGGTGTGGCCCCACCAAAAAAAAAATTCACAAGTATGCACACACACAAGTCTATGCACACACACACGTGCTTGGACACACAAATCTCACAGACGTGCACACAAGTACAAAGTATAAGACAGACACAGAAATGCACACACGCTCACACACAATCGCACACTCATGCACACACAATCAAACACACACACACAACCCATCTGCACCGTAGAGGGGACAGGAGCTATCCTCCCACAGACTCACACACACAACCACACACACACACACAACTACGCACAATCATATACTCACACGTGCAGAAACATACGTGCCCCGGGAGCCCACAAACTTGCTGTGGCAGTAGGCCGGGAAGTGCCAGGCCTCCTGCCCTGCCCCAGGGAGCCAGCGGGGCCACCCTCCAGGCCCTGCCCTGCCCTTTCGCGTCTGTCATGGCACATACCAAGCAACACACCACACACACAGACACGCACTGGGCGCCATGCTCACGCCACAATTGCGCCATACACACACAGGGCGCACTGTGGACTCGTGTCACACACCCACGGGGAGGCAGAGCACAAAGCGCCCCGCGGCCCAACGAGCCACTCTGCCTGCCGCCTCCAGGGTTCCCGCGCACTTTCATGGAGCCGATGGAGGAGAAGGACTTGCACGTTGGCAACACGCTAACACAATCCGGGCTGACAGCGGGGATGGGGCCATCCGGGGGACTCGTCTGAGCTCAGGCAGGGTTCGATAGAGCAGAGCAGCCGGTGAAGACGATGAGGGGGTGTTTGGACGGCAGGATGCAAGAGGCTCTCAGCACATGCAAAGGCCCTGAGGCCAGCGCCTTCCAAGCAGTTCCTGACTATAGTGAAACAGGCTCACGGGGACCAGAGATGTCTCCTGTTGGGGGCACTGCCATAAGGCCACATGCAGGACGCGGGCCAGAACACGGTGCTCAGCGCGTGCTCGCTGGGGTGTGACCATGCTCTGGCGCGATCTACACTCTCCACACTATCTTCACGACCCACAGGCTCCTGTGCTGCAGCCCTAGAACTGGTTCAGCAGCCGCCTCCACCCCGAGGGCCTCCCAAAGGCCGTCTCTGCTCCAGGAACTGCCCCGCCGGGCCTGGCCGGGCCGGGCCTCCTGGCCGGCACCACTGCCCCCGCCTCAAGGCCGGCCTGCAGGAAGCTCAGAGCTGCAGTTTCGGGGCTGAGAGCAAACACCCGGTCCCTCTGCCGGCGCGTGCAGGGACTCAGGGGCCGCCCAGAGCCCCGCGTGCGATTAGCCGCGGCCAGGACCCCACCACGTGCCCTGGCCAGGGAGGCGGCCGGGGTGAGGGCAGGCCCGGTGCCCTCTCAGGCAGCTGCCAGGACCTCCCCCCGGGAGCCCAGAGCCAGCGGCCCAGCTCCAGCCACTCGTGGCTTCCTGCCACGTCTAATTACACAGACCCGAGCCACCGGTCCTGCCCAAGGGCAAAAATACCCCGGGGGCCTTCATGTGGCCGGGGACCTGGGCTGTGCCATCCCGCCATCCCCGCCCGCAGAGGGACACCCGGGGGCCGCCTCCCGCCTTCCACCGCGAGTGGGCCCCGGGAGAGGCAGCGTGGGCGTTGTCTGGGCAAGCCAGAGGGCCAGGGGTGCTGGGAGACGCCCCCCACCCCGGGACCCGATTCCCCCTTGTAACCTGGAGCCGCTGGCTTGCTCCCCAATATAGTGCTCTCACTTTGGTCCTGTTTGGGGCAGATGCTCTCCCTGCCAGAAGCGCCAGCACGCCATCGTTTTAAGACTGGGCTCCCAGCTTGGGACTCACGCGACGCCACCGCCAGGAAGTCTGCCCATAGTCCCAGCCTCCAGGGAGCACAGCCTGGCAGCCTCCGCTGTGCTCCTGCCCTGCCCGGCATCCCCAATAGCCCTGCTGAGCAGTAGGGACCGATTCATCTAGGCGGCCAGCTCCTCTGAGCCTCTCAGCGCCATGTCCCCCAGCTGCGGCCTGGAACACAGCAGGTGCTCAATAAATGCCCGGTCTTGCTCAGTGGAGGGTGATTTGGGGGACGCGAGTTCAAGCTTCCCGTTGAAGATGGGGAAACTGAGGCACAGAGCGGCGAGGCCCTGACGCTGCTCTGCTTTGCATCACTCCTGCACGGGGACATCCCAGACTGTGTCTGTCCTGGCAGGACCCCAGCAGGGGAAGAGCGAGAAACAGGACCACTGGCCCAGCCCTGGGGACGGTGATAAGACAGGAAGGACGGGGGGAGCCACCTTGCCGAGTCTCCTTGCTGTCCTAGTGAGGGCGGTGAGGCTAACTCTGACAGGAGCAGATGAGGAGGAACGACAGCAGGAGTTTCCTGGTCTGTGCAAAGGCCCTGGGGTGGGAAAGGGCTTGACTTGAGAATCCCATGTACGGGGGGGCCACTTGCGCTGACCTCTTTGCACCAGCAACAGCGCAGAGCTTGGTCACTGGGAAATCTGCGTGAGCTCTGGGCCCTGGCCCTCCCTTGAGGGCCAACCCCTGCCTAGCTGTGCGCCCACTCTAGCCAATAAGGGCACCCCCCACACCACCACCAGGCCCAAGAAGGGAAAACGGCGCAGCTGCCAAGAAGTTCAGTTTTTTTGTTTTGTTTTTTGCTTTTTGGGTCACACCCAGCCATGCTCACCACCCAGCGGTGCTCACACCTGGCAGTGCTCAGGGGTTACTCCTGGCTCTGCACTCTGGAATTACTCCTGGCGGTGCTTGGGGGACCATACGGGATACCAAGAATCGAACCTGGGTCGGCCGCATGCAAGGCAAACGCCCTCCCCGCTGTGCTATCGCTCCAGCCCCAAGAAGCAGAGTTTAGGGGCGCTCGCCAAGCCAAGCCACCCCTCCAGGAGACGCTGGCCGGCCCAGAGAGAGGGAAACACCCCCCAGACTCAGAATGCCCGGGCAGGTAGAGGAGGCAGAGAAAGAAGCACAGACCATAGCCAAATACGCGTCCCTGCTGTCGAGTGGGGACCAGCCTGGCGCAGGAGCGCGGCTCAGCCCGGAACGGACCGGCTCACACTGACAACCACGGCCCCAGAGTCCCTGGCACACGCCGAGCAGAAGACGCGCGCCCAAGGCACCCGCTGGCAGGTGCCCTGCTGCCGTGTCTCGCGCGAAGGCAGCCAGAGTGCGGGGACAGCAGAGCCACTCCGGGTCCTGCCCAGGAAAAGTCCCAGGAAGCTTCCCGGGCACAGAGCGCAAAGTGCTCGCGACGAGGCTTGAGCAGCAATCCGGCTGTGCCGCCCACGCCGTCTACGTCGCGCCTTCCAGACTTCATTTTGAAGATGAAAGCGCACCAACGTACTGAAAAAGGTAAAGGGACACACATTGATGACCTCTCGGTATCTGTATTGCAAAGCACAGTGCCCAAAAGGAAAGAGAGAGGAGGGGGAGGAGGAGGAGGAGGAGGAGGAGGAGGGGGAGAAAGAAGAAGGAGGAGGAGAAGGAGGAGGAGGAGGAGATGAAGAAGAAGACGAAGAAGACGAAGAAGACGGAGAAGACGGAGAAGGAGGAGGAGAAGAAGAAGAAGAAGAAGAAGAAGAAGAAGAAGAAGAAGAAGAAGAAGAAGAAGAAGAAGGAGGAGGAGGAGGAGGAGGAGGAGGAGGAGGAGGAGGAGGAGGAGGAGGAGGAGATGACAAAGAAGAAGAAGAAGAAGAAGAAGAAGAAGAAGAAGAAGAAGAAGAAGAAGAAGAAGAAGAAGAAGAAGGAGGAGGAGGAGGAGGAGGAGGAGGAGGGGGAAGGAGGAGGAGGAGGAGCAAGAAGAAGAAGGAGGAGGAGGGGGAGAAAGAAGAAGGAGGAGGAGGAGAAGGAGGAGGAGGAGGAGGAGATGAAGAAGAAGACGGAGAAGACGGAGAAGGAGAAGAAGAAGAGGAAGAAGAAGAAGAAGAAGAAGAAGAAGAAGGAGGAGGAGGAGGAGGAGGAGGAGGAGGAGGAGGAGGAGATGACGAAGAAGAAGAAGAAGAAGAAGAAGAAGAAGAAGAAGAAGAAGGAGGAGGAGGAGGAGGAGGAGGAGGAGGAGGAGGAGGAGAAGAAGACGAAGAAGGTGATGAAGAAGAAGGAAGAGGAGGAGGAAGAGGAGGAGGAGGGAGGAGGAGGAGGAAGAAGGAGAAGGAAGAGGAGGAAGGAGGAGGAGGAAGAGGAGGAAGGAGGAGGAAGAAGAGGAAGAAGAGGAGGAAGAGGAAGAGGAGGAAGAAGAGGAGGAGGAAGGAGGAGGAGGAGGAGGAGGAAGAGGAGGAAGAGGAGGAAGAAGGAGGCAGGCTGCGGAGGGGAGTTGGGGCGGGGTGTTGGGACATGCGGTGGTGGAGGGGCGGGTGTTGGAACATCGTATGGTTGAAAACTAATCAGGAACAGCTTTGTAACTGTGTATCTCAGGGTGATGCAATTTTCTGAACAACTTGTGCGCTGTCCTTCTCTTTGGGGGGTGGGGGGATGCTTGAGAGTCCATCAGCTCCGGCTTCCTGTGACCGCTCCTGTGACCGCAGGGCCGGCCAGCGGCACCCCACTCGTCAACACTGCCACTCCAG
Source organism: Sorex fumeus (assembly GCF_029834395.1). Taxonomy (NCBI): domain Eukaryota; kingdom Metazoa; phylum Chordata; class Mammalia; order Eulipotyphla; family Soricidae; genus Sorex; species Sorex fumeus. The sequence goes on from NW_026606082.1 coordinate 900,665, forward strand.
GGGGGGCGTGAGAAACAGCCCGTCAGCGCCTCCGCTGAGCAGGAATGTAAACAGACCCCACTGCAGCGGGCCTGGTCGGGGTGGGGGTGGGGCCCAGAGCACCCCAGGCCGCCCGCACCCCAGCGCCCTGCTAGAGAAGCCAGCAGGAGGGCGCTTCTCGGTCTCCCTGGCCGCACCCGGGCAGCGGGGGCCTGGGGTGGCACCATGGGACGCAGGTGGGGGGCACCACGGCCTGGGCTGCTGCGCCCCAAGTCGCCCAAACACCCGCTGGGCTCTCAGGCCCTCGCTGCCTCCTCTCCCTGCTCTCTCTCCCTTCTCTCTCTCTCTCTCTCTCTCTCTCTCTCTCTCTCTCTCTCTCTCTCTCTCTCTCCTGCCCCCACAGTAACTTCTTTTACCCTTTGGGCCACCCCAGGCAGTGCTCAGGGGTCCCTGCAGTGCCAAGGATCAAAGCCGCGCCCCAGCCCTCTGCACTCCTGCACCCCCCTGCCCCCGAGTTAGTACACCGACCCACCCCCCACCCACCCCAACCTGCACCTTGGGCTGCCACAGGCCTGTTGAGGGGGCAGCTGGCCAGGAGGGGACCAGGAGGCAGCGGGAGGGAAAGACAAGTGCAAAGGGCTGGGGGCAGGGGGGTTCAAGGAGCAGGAAAGAAGGGGGCAGCAGGAGTGGGGGAAGCGGGTCAGAGGACACGGCAGCACCCCAGCCTCTGCCAGGACACGGGGCGTGGCGGGAATCGGCTCTGACAGTGGCAGTCAATACGGGCTGGGGTGGGTGCCCCCTCCCTGCGCCTCCAAGGTCTCTGGACCCCAGCACCCCTCCTCTCTCTCTCTCTCTCTCTCTGCTTCCAGGCCACACCCAGCTGTGCTCAGGACTTAGGCCTCCTGTCTCTGTGCTCAGAGGTCATTCCTGGTGCGGCTCAGGGGACCACATGGGGTGTTGGGGGTTGAGCCCTGGATGCCTACATACAAGGTGGGCGCCCTCCCCACAGGGCTGTCTCCAGGCCCGACTCCCTTCTCATGAGGCCCCTACCCGGTGGGCTATCTCTCCGCCCGACACCCCTTCTCTGAGGCCCCTGACACAGTGGCGGCCCTGGCTCCAAGTCTGGGGAGAAGCGGGGTCCACGTGAGCCCCCCAAGGGCCACAAGGACACTCCCCTTCCCCTGGCTTCTCCCCTCCACTTACCAGCTCTTGTGCCCCTGGGACCAGAAACTCGACTCCCAGACGGACAGGGTCTCCAGAGTTTCCCTAGAGGCGGAAGGGAGCCCCAGCCAGCATGAGCCAGGCCCTCCTGCCTTCTGGGACCCTGTGGAGCACCTGGACTCGGTTTCTGCATCTGTGAAACGGGAGTCCACTGCTCCGGTGACTGGGAGAATGCTAACCCCGAAAACGCTAATAATGGGGCTGGGGAGACAGCACAGCGGGGAGGGCGTTTGCCTTGCATGTGGGCGACCCGGGTTCGATTCCCAGCATCCCATAGGGTCCCCTGAGCACCACCAGGAGTCATTCCTGAGTGCAGAGCCAGGAGGGACCCCTGTGCATCGCCGGGTGTGACCTAAAAAGCAAAACAAAACAAAAACCGCTAATAATAATAAATGTGCCGGCGATAACTGTCACCGACACACGGGTGGCCCCTTCGATGGGGGGGGGGGGCGCTGAGAGCTGGTGGCCCTGGGGGCAGCGGGCTCCCTGCCTTGTCCTGGGCCCCGGCTTGCAGGCAAGCGCTGGTCAGCGCGGGGAGCCCCCTCCCTGTCCTTCCGGGGGCGTCCTTCCCCGGGGGCTGCTTCATCCCCGGTGGGGTGTGTCCGCAGCCCCCGCCCCTCCCCCCGGGGCTCTCCATCCGGGCCGGGTCTGGGCCCCCTGAGCTGGGACACACGTGGGCGCGCGCGGGGGAGGGGCCGCCAGCCGCGAACATCTGGTTCGAATTGTCTGCTGCGAGCCCCAGGCCAGGCAGCCAAGGAATTTGTGAGCTAATTTTAGGCGCCAAGACAGAAAGCCCCGCAGGGCGGGGCTTGCGCCTGGACCACAGGGCCGGCGCTGGGAGGTTTGGGGAGCCGCGGAGGCCTCCACGGAGGGTCCCCGAGCCCTCCCCTCAGCCAGGCTCTCCAGGGCGCGCCCCTCCCCAAACGCTTCCCCTGCTTCACAGCGGAGGAAACTGAGGCACCCAGAGGTCCAGAGGGTCCCTGGACACGAAGAGCCAGAAACTAAACCAGGTGCCCAAGCTGATCCCCCCAAAAGCCCTCTCCCCGCCCCCCCCCCTCACCCACCCAGCTCCGGACTCCCTCCTGCAGTGCTTCAGGGTGGCACCACCAGCCAGTGGGTCTGGCTCAGCACCTCAAGGCCCACATCACCCCGTCTGGTGCCTTCCGAGGGAAAGTTGGGTGGGGCTGTCCTCGAGAATCAGGGGACACCTGGACCCAAGAGAGAGGGCACTGGCTTAATGTGCAGCCCACCCGGCTGGGTCTCCAGCACTGGGTGTGGCTCCCTGAGCCCCGCCAGGAGTGATCCCTGAGCACAGAGCCAGGAGTCAGCCCTGAGCACTGTTTGGTGTGGCCCCCACAACAGAACAAAAGAACCGGGAGGCCCGGATGGCAGGACCTCCGCGGGTCGAGACAGTCGAGAATGAAAGCTCTTCCTAGCTCCCCAGCAGCGCGGGGAGAGCACAGGCAAAGGCCCTGCGGTGAGAGCACCTGAAGAGCTAACAAGAAGTCCACTGGCGCTGTCCTGTCTCATCCAAGCAGCCTGGTTTGCTGCGTTTGTTTGGGGGCCACACCCAGCAGTGCTCAGAGCTTCCTCCTGGCTCTGCACTCAGGGCTCTTTCCTGAAAGGCTCAGGGGACCCGAAAGGCTGCTGGGAATCCCACCCAGATCAGTCACATGCAAGGCTGGCGCCCTCCCTCTGTGCTGTCACAAACAGCCTGCTCGCTGTGCCTGCGGTCCCGAGGAAATCCCAAGCAGGGTGGAGCTGGGGTCGCCAAGGCTCTGCAGTTGGGAGACGGGGGTCCCGCTGTCCCTCGTGCCCCTAGGTCCTCTGTGATTTGCCACACGGCAGCTCAGGAAGTGAGGGACAGGGGCCCGGGCAGCCGCCCAGACTCCAAACCCTGGCTTCAGGTCCAGGCCCAGGTCCACTTGCCCGGGGTGCCCCGGTGGGGTTCAGCGCCTGGGAAGGGGGCGGCCCTGGGGGTGCACCGGTCTCCCCCATTCCACTCTCCTTTCCCAGAAACCGGGGCGCCTGCCATCCCCAGGGTGCCTGCTTGGCAAGGGGCCCTGGGGGCAGCAGCTGGAGGTGCCTCGCACCCGAGGACTCCGTGCTGTGGCCCTCTCCGTCTCCAGCCCCCCTCGGGAAGGAGACAGGTGGGTCTCAGCCCCAAACGCGTGACTCCCCTCCCCCATTCCGCACTGGTGTTTTGGAGAAGGGGGTTCAGCCTCCCAGCCGTGTCCACACTCACCTGGATGGGAAGACCCCAGAGGTCCTCCAGACACCGCCGAGTGTGCCGGGGAGGGGCAGCAAACCACCCCGGGTGAGACCCCCCACCCAGCTCAGTCTCCCTGTGCTGGTGTTCCTGGCCTAGGTGGAACGAGCCTGGGACCCTGGGCTTCTAGTGTGTTCGTCCTGCCAGTGAAGGAACAGCAGGAGACCGATGGGTAGAGGGAGTCCAGTGCCTCCTGCACCGGAAGCCATGTCCTTCCTTCCTGCCAGCCTGTCTGTTCGTCCGTCCTGCTCCGCTTTTTTTTTTCTTTTTTGCCTCTTGGGTCACACCCAGCAATGCTCAGGGGTCCCTCCCAGCTCTGCACTCAGGAATCACTCCTGGCGGTGCTCAGGGGACCATATGGGATACTGGGAACTGAACCCGGGTCGGCCACATGCAAGGCAAACGCCCTCCCCGCTGTGCTATCGCTCCAGCGCGCCAACCCCCACCCCCACCCCCGTCCTGCTCCACTTCTGATCAGCCCGTAGCTGTGGTCCGAGGAGAGGCTCCCAGGGCCAGTGCTGAGGAGTGCTGAGGGCCTTCTCTGCCACCCTCCACGTTCCAGTGCTGCCTGAGGCCAGGCGGGCATGATCCCACTTGGCAGACGAGAGATACCAGACCGCGTGTCTTGACCGTGTGTCGCAAGTGTGTTCTTGTCTTCTCCTTTGTTTCGTGTTTTGTTTTGTCTTGTCTGGGGAGGTGTAGGACAACATTGGTTTGCCCTTCCTCCCTGGCCGCAAGGAACTTGGGTTTGTTGATTGCTCCAGGGAGGACTCAGGGATTACTTCTGGCTCTGCACTCAGGAATCCCTCCTGGTGGGGCTCAGGAGACCCTATGGGATGCTGGGGATCGAACCCGGTTGGCTGTGCTGCAGTACAAATGCCCTCTCCGCTGGACTGTCACTCGGGTCCCTCTCTTTCTTTCCTTTTCTCTTTGACAGGGCCTGCAACAAACACCACAATCAATTTATTTTTTCTCAACAAGCTCTGCAGAAAACTGGGGCTCTGGATAAATACACTTTTCATGTGTTCAGTCACGGTCACGGTCCTCCCGTCGTTCATCGATTTGCTCGAGCGGGCCCAGTAACGTCTCCATCGTGAGACTTGTTGTTACTGTGTCTGGCATATCGAATACGTCACGGGGAGCTTGCCAGGCTCTGCCGTGCGGGCGAGATACTCTAGGTAGCTTGCCGGACTCTCCGAGAGGGGCGGAGGAATCGAACCTGGCTCGGCCAGGCTGGCAGCATGCAAGGCAAACGCCCTACCCTCTGTGCTATCACTCCAGTCCATGTGTTCAGTATACAGTAGAAATCAGGGGGCTGGAGAGATAGCACAGCGGGGAGGGCGTTTGCCTTGCACGCAGCCGGCCTGGGTTCGATTCCCAGCATCCCATATGGTTCCCTGAGCACTGCCAGGAGTGACTCCTGAGTGCAGAGTCAGGAGGGAACCCCTGTGCATCACTGCAAAAAAATAAATTAAAAAAATACAATGGAAATCAGTTATGAACATTTTTAATTTGTTTCGGGGGCTCCCACCCAGCAGTGCTCAGGGCTCACTCCTGGATCTGTGCTCCTTGACTCACTCCTGGTGGGGATCAGAGAACCCCTGACATGCACAGCAAGTGCCCTCCTAGCAGTGCTCGTGCTCTTGCCCCAGCTGCAAACATGGTATCTTATTTTATTTTTCATAGTTTTCTTCATGGTTCCTCTCCCCAGTCACCATGCAGAGGGCTCTGAGAAGGTGCTGGAACATACAGGCACAGACCTGAGCTCGGGCGTGGTGTCCAGCGGCGTGGAAAGGGGCTGGACTTCATGGGAGAGCTTCATACTTACGGACATTTCACAGAGGCTAGATGGGGAAGGCGCAGAGCAACAACACCGTGGGGAGGGCATTTCCCGCGCACAACGTCCCACAGGGTCCGCCCAGCATCGCCAAGAGTCAGTCCTGAGAGCAGACCCCCGAGTCACCTCTCAGCATCACTGGGTCTGGTCCAAAACACAAAACAAAACAGAGAAGACCGTCCAGGGCTGTAGCTGGGCTCCCTCTGGGCTCCCTCCCAGGGTCCCTGGCCCTCCGGCCGAGGACAGTCCTGAGCCAAACCGCCTTCGAGGAGGACCCACTCGGATCGGAGGCTGGCCGGAGGTCAGGCCTAGGACAGCTTCGAATGTGGGGCTTTGTTTTGCTCTTTGTTTTGTGTTTCTGTTTTCTGTTTTGGGGTCACATCTGGTGGTATTCAGGGCTTCCTCCTGGCTCTGTGTTCCTGGCAGTGTGCTTGGGGGACCATCTGGGGTGCTGGGGAGTCACCCTGGAGCCTTAACCCTTGTTCTGTCTCTCCAGCCCCGAGTCGGGAGCTCTGGGCCGGCCCTGTGCCATCTAGAGGAACCAGCCTCTCGGGCCAGACCCATCGCACAGTGGGGAGGGCACTTGCCTTGCATGCAGCGACCCAGGTTTGGTCCCCGGCATCCCAGGTGGTCCTCTGAACCTGCCAGGAGTGATCACTGAGCACAGACCAGGAATAACCCCTGAGCATTCCTGAGTATGGCCCAAAAGGCAAAAAAAAAAAAAAATTAAAAACAAAATCTTTTAATTGTTTTATTATTATTATTATTATTTTGCTTTTTGGGTCACACCCGGCGTTGCACAGGGGTTCCTCCTGGCTCTGCGCTCAGGAGTTACTCCTGGCAGTGCTCAGGGGACAATATGGGATGCTGGGAGTCGAACCCAGGTCGGCCGCGTGCAAGGCAAACGCCCCACCCGCTGTGCTATTGATCCAGCCCAAAATCTTCTTAATTAGGGGCTAGAGCCATAGCACAGCGGGGAGGGCATTTGCCTTACATACGGCTGACCCGGGTTCGATCCCCAGCATCCCATAGGGTCCCCCAAGCACCGCCAGGAGTAATTCCTGAGTGCATGAGCCAGGAGGAACCCCCGGGCACTGCCAAGTGTGATCCAAAAAGGAAAAAAAAATCCTTTTAATTAAAAACATTTAAAAATAGCTTATGGCGTCCCCAGAAAGTCTTGAGTTTCGTCCTCCATCTGTGGTTTGTCAAGCGCTGTGGCCATAGAACACTCAGGAAGCTCTCGGTTGTGCCTCTATAAAATGGAACTAAAATACAACACACACACACACACACACACACACATACACACACCCCGCCCCGTACTGGAGAGACAGAGCAAGGATAAAGGTGTTGGCTTTGCACACAGCAAAAGAAGGATGGTCCCCCGGGGCAGGCAGGGCAGGGCAGGACAAGTCGTGGCAGAGACAGACACGGGCATCCGCTGTGCCACGAGGAGTCACCTGGAGCTGGCCAGCCCGACTGGCCACCCTGTTCAGGACTGTGAGCGAAAGCAGGGAGAGAGGGGAGGGGCAGGGCCGCGGCCCAGGAGAGAGCACTCAGGGGTGAGCACTCAGTCCCGGCTTCCACCCCAGCACCGGTGACCACTCAGGCACTGCAGGGACTGACCCCCCAACCACAGAGCCAGGAGTAGCGCCTCAACACTGCCGGCTGTGGCCCCCAGACCCACACGTACGACGGCATCCAAGGCAGCGCACAGAGGCACAGTTGGGTCAAGCCAAGCTCTCCAAAGTTGAGGGTGGGGTGGGGTAGCGCTGGCTGGGGCATAGAGCACGGGCTGGACATGTGATCTGGGCCAGGAGACGTTCAGGCTGCGGTTGGCGAGGGACAAAGCTAGAAACTTCTGTCGGATCCGGGTGCCACAGATAGCGTGTGACCAAGAGAGAAGCCACGGACAGGAAGGAGGGTCGTGGTGGGGTGGGGGGGCTCCCAGCAGTGCTCAGGGGACCATAGGGTGCCGGGGATTGAACTGGGGTCGGCCACGTGCAAGGCGAATGCCTTTTCTCCGGCCCTAAAAGGGTGAGCGGGACCCAGACAAGACAGTGTGGGGGAGACTCCCATGGCCGGGCACCCCGGGCAGGACTCCAGGCCCCCTGCCTCGCCCCCACCTGCCTTGACAAGAACGGGCAGATTCCCCAGCGGCCTGGACTCAGCGGAAGATGGACGCTCTCTCTTCCCGAGAGCAGCCTTTTGGGGAAAAAATAAACTGGGCTTTTTCTTCAGGGCCCTGTTCTCCCCTCAACACACGTCTTGCAGAGCTGGAGCGATAGCACAGCGGGGAGGACGTTGGTCTTGCACGCAGCCAACCCAGGTTCGATTCCCAGCATCCCGATACCCCCCGGAGCACCGCCAGGGGCAATTCCTGAGTGCAGAGCCAGGAGGAACCACTGAGCATCGCCGGGTGTGACCCAAAAAGAAAGAAAGGAAAAACAACAACACATGTCTCAGTGGCTCTTTGCTGCCTCTTTGCACTCTGGAAAAGCTCTCTCCTCACGTATTTCTAAGCAAGTTTCATCTTGCTTCCCTTTACAACAACAAAAATGGTGAGAATACTGTGACATGCAGATCCCTTGGCAAAGGAAACTGTCAGCCCCCCCATTTGACCAGCCCGTGAAATCCAAGAGCCTGGGAACCATTCCCGCGGAGAAATCGGCTCGGGGAACTGTTCCCAGCAAAGGCGTCTGCGCCCACGTGTTTGGGACCCAGTCAGACTCCCGTGGGGGGTGTGGCCTGATGGCAGACCCGCCCTTGCCCCCAGACTCGGACCCCCAACACAGGTAGACTCCCTCGCTGCTGCTGGGAAGCGGCTCGTGTTCGAATCAACCACCCTCGACCTGCCGACAGGAACGGGAGGAGACGTGTCCCGGGAGTCAGGCGCTTGACTGCGGTGTGTGAGGCCCCGGGTTGTGTCCCCGGCATCTCCGAGAGAAGCAGGCACGGACTTCTCCCTGCTCCTTTCTTCCTCCCTTGCTCCTGACCTCCTGTTCCCTCTCTTACCCTGAAATAAATGCGCCAGCCAGACAACTGCCGGCCAGCGAGTTTGGGCGACTGGGCCTTCCCAGGGCCCCGCCCCCGAGCCCAAGATCTCCGTGCTCCCATCCCTCTCCGGAAAGTTCCCTCCAACTCCCCCTTCATCATTCCCCCAAAGCGCAGCCTCCGATCTGATGGTTTGGTTTGGTTTTGTAGCTGCGTGCTGAGGGGGGGAGGGGGCCTCCGCCTAGCTCTGTGCTGGGGGCGGGTCACCCCGGCAAGTGCTTTCTCCAGGAAGTGACCATATGGCATCGGGGGTCGAACCCTGGGCACCCACATGCAAGCACACACTCAGTCCATTGAGCTCCCTCTCCCATTCTGATTTTCCTTTTTTTTTTTTTGGCTTTTTGGGTCACACCCGGCGATGCTCAGGGGTTACTCTTGGCTCATGCACTCAGGAATTGCTCCTGGCGGTGCTCGGGGGAACCACATAGGATACTGGGACTCGAACCCGGGTCGGCCATGTTGGCTGTGTGCAAGGCAAACGCCCTACCCGCTGTGCTATTGCTCCAGCCCCCAGATTCTGATTTTTCTTTTCTTTCTTTTTTTTTTTTTTTTTGGCCACATCCGGCCAGGGCTTTCTTCTGGCTCGGGGGTCACTCCAGGCAGGTTTAGGGAGACTCTATGGGGAGACAGGGATTGAGCCGTTGCAAGATGAGTGTCCTGCCCACTGCTTCTCGCTCCAGCCCCCACTGACTCCGGTTTCCTTTTTCCACACCCTGCCGTGTAGATCCCAGGGGGGCTCGACCAGGGCTGCACCAGCAGTGCTCTGGGGATCACGTGGTTCCGGGACTGGAACCCAGGACGGGCCTGTGCCAGGCCTGAGCCCGAATGCTGTCCCGTCTCCCAGCCCCTCTGCAGCTCCTTTGGCAGCTGTCCACTCTAGCCCAGCCCCCAAGCCCAAACGGCCTTTGCCCTACTCTCTGCAAACAGGGGCAATCTCCACGCGCCCCCCAGTCCCCAGGACCCCAGGGTAGGTCTTTACTCCATAGCCTGGAACTTTCTTCATTCCAGACCCCACCCTGCAAATCAATACATCCCGCCTTTGAAGTGGCCAGATTCCTTTTCCTGTCTCCTTCCCATGTCCACGGCTGGCCCTGAGACACGTGCTCGGACACCCCGGCCCCTTCGCTCTGGGGCTCTGGGCCCAGCCATCATCTGACGGTTTTCCGGGTCATCCTTCCATTCATCTGTCTCGAGACCAGGAGCCCTGATGGGCAGTGCCAGGCCCGTCCTGGCCGCCCCGTATTCCCAGCACCCCTGAGACGGAATGTTCCAGGACAAGGGGGCAGTGAGGTGGGGGGGCTGGAGGGGGAGGCTGGGAGGGGGTGGGAGCCTCTGCCCCCTGGAGGAACGGCTGGGTACCGAGAAGAGAGAGCAGGGGTGAGTTGAGCAGCCCCTTACTGTTCCCATTTCCTGTCTCCCCCCCCCCTTTTCCTCTCAGCCCCCAGAAGCCGGCAGTCTGTGACTTAAAGAGTGTCACTTGGTGTCCCCTGCGTCCAGCCTTCTGGGCCTCAGCGGCCCCAGGATGAGCTGGGATGGTCAGGACTGTACTCAGGTAGGGGGTCTGCCTTGCACGTAGCCGACCAGGGTTCATCTCCACCATCTTCTAGGATCCCTGAGCACTGCCAGGAGTGGTCCAAAAAACACAGTCATAAAAAACCTGCACCCAGGGCTGGAGCGGTAGCACAGTGGGTAGGGCGTTTGCCTTGCATGTGGCCGACCCGGGTTCAATTCCCAGCATCCCATAGGGTCCCCTGAGCACCGCCAGGAGTAATTCTTGAGTGCAAAGCCAGGAGGAACCCCTGTGCATCGCCGAGTGTGACCCAAAAAGCAAAAAAAAAAGCCTGCACTCAGGTCAGAAATGGGTGTGGGGGCTCGGGGGGCAGCGTGAGCACCACAGCTGACCAAGTGTTGGCAGAGGACCCGGCAGGAGACAAGAGCTCAGCCCCCTCCCCGATGCCCGCAGGCCACCCCTCCCCCCTCCCCCTGCACCATCTCTCTTCTCCTTGACCAGCTATGCTCTGTGTCACGCTGTTTGTTGTCTTCAAGGAGGAACTAATCGAAGGGTCACGGGCCGGCCAGGACTTTTAGGTGGTGCCTGAGCACATCAGCAGGGTGAGTGTTGGGGCCACAGGGTTCCCCTAGACCCCCCACCGTGATCTCAAGGGCAGTGTGACTTAGTCACCAGGACAAGTGCAGGCTGCCTCAGGCCTCGGCCCCAAGCCTCAGCCCCAAGCCCAGATCCCCTCAGATGAATGACCTGAGCCTCAGGGACTTTCCCTCTGTGAGCCTCAGTTTCCTCTTCCCTAAAATCCAGTCCTTCCCAGGAGGGAACTCGGGGAGGCATCGCTGCGATTGGAGCTCAGGATGTTCGCCGCGTGGGTGACGGGGGACACAGGTGGTGATGTTAAGGGAAAGGACTTACACAAAAGCCCGGACACCCGTCTCTGGGGTCCCTGCACCCAACTTCCAGAATCTTAGGCGTGGTCAAGTGAAACCAGCTGTGATTTGACGGTATGTGGTACCCACCCGCCTCAACCGCCTCCTGTATTTGCTCCCGGCCACTGGAGTACTGCGCTAAGGAAACTGGCAAGCATGGAAAAGCCTGACTGGGTGCAGGTCCCCCCACCCGCCCTTGGAGCCGGTGGCTCAGTGAAGGCGGCTTGTGACTCCACAGAGGGCCACTATTTCCTCCCCATCCTCAGACAGGCCCACGCGCTTCCCAAGACAAAACGAGTGGGTGCCAGGCGCCCCCTGGTGGCTGCTTCAAGCACTCGTCCTCTCCGAACCTGACAAACGCGGGCCCTTGGGATCCTAGGGATGGGATGCAGAAAACTCAGGACTCCCCCAAGAAAGGCAGGAGCCGTGATCCTTCTCGGAAGGAAGCCAGGAGAGGGGTCAAAAATCCCAGGGGAGGGGCTGGAGCGATAGCACAGCGGGGAGGGCGTTTGCCTTGCCCACAGCCGACCTGGGTTCGATTCCCAGCATCCCATAGGGTCCCCCGAGCACCACCAGGAGTGATTCCTGAGTGCAAGCCAGGAGTAACCCCTGAGCATCGCTGGGTGTGACCCAAAAAGCGAAAAAAAATCCCAGGGGAAACAGATTTGGAAGCCTGTCTTGTGACCTGGGGGGGGAGGCAGTTGGAACAAAGAAAGGACCACTAAGGCGGTGATGGTTGGAGGAATCATTCGGGATGGGAGATGTTTGCTGAAAGTAGATAAAGACCAAACGTGATGGCCCCTCAGTATCCGTATCGCAAACCATAATGCCCAAAAGTGGAGACAGTATGGGGGAAATTGTCTGCCATGGAGGCAGAGGGTTGGAAAGGAGGGAGACACTGGGGACATTGGTGGTGGGGAATGTGCGCTGGTGGAGGGACGGGTGTTGGATCATTGTGTGATTGAAACTCAAACGTGAAAGCTTTGAAACTGTATCTCATGGTGATTCAATTAAAAAAAAAAAGAAAAAAGAAGTTAAATAAAAAAAACCACGGAGACGATTTAGATGATCTCCAAGACTTTCTGTCCCTGGATCTCTCAACCTATGATGTGGAGTCACCCCAGTTGGCTTTTTTTTGATCAGCCCCAAAGAAACGGGAATTTATGGTTCTCCTACAGGCCAGCCTCTCTGTCCAGGGCGAAGGCCCCCCACCCATGATGGACAGCCCTCTTGTTTCCCTCCACAGAAACCCTGTGTAGCCACTTGCTCTAGGCTGAAAGCCAGGAGAAACCTGTGTGTTTTCCACAGACTACCCCCGCATCACGCCCCACCCCCGTCCTCCATCCCTCACTGGACCTGTTTCCCAGTAACTACCTTTGTACCCCTAGTAGGAGTGTAACTGTGCCATTATTAGAGGAGTGTAACTCTCTGCCCCACAGGAGTGTAACTCTGCAATCTATCAAGCAGTGTAACTATCTGCAATCTATCACAGGAGTGTAACTATCTGTAACCTATCACAGGCTTGTAACTATCTGTAGTCTAAAGGATAGTACCGCGGGTAGGGCACTTGCCTTGCACTCAGCAGACCCAGGTTCAATTCTTGGCATTTTATATGTTTCCCTGACTACTGCTAGGAGGGATGCCTAAGCACGCAGCCTGGAGTCAGCCCTGGGCACTGCTGGGTGTAACCCCTCCCCCAGTAAAATAAAACAAATGTTGAGGTTGACCAATTGTTTTGAACGGGCCAAGCAGTATCTCTTGTGGGGGGGAGGGGGGGTCATGCAGACAACAGAGTCTCTGATGTTCCCCCTGACTACAGTCCTTGTAACACAAATGCACCATCAACAAAATGTCACAGTGTCTGTGTGGGGCTGAGTTCTGATAAAACTTTATTTACAAACAAGTTGTGGGCTGGAGAGATAGCACAGCGGGTAGGGTGCTTGCCTTGCACACAGCCAACATGACCGACACAGGTTCAAATCCCATCACCCCATATGGTCCCCTGAGCACCGCCAGGAGCAATTCCTGAGTGCATGAGCCAGGAGTAAGCCCTGAGCATCGCCGGGTGTGACCCAAAAAGAGAAAAAAAACAGTAACAGGATCAGGCTCTGTGGGTTGATGGAGTCTGACAGCAGTGGAGGGTTGACCAGCTGTCCCAGTTCATCAAGGTCTTTCCCAACTTCTGCTCTAAGAGTTCCAACTGTGCCTGCAAATCAGGCGTGCACTCCTATGTTAAAGCAACCGTCAACACCTCCACGTGTGATCACACTGGACACCTGCAGTTGGTGCCAGGGCCCAGGAGAAGCCGGTGACGCGTTAGGAACGCCAACCCTCACACTTCCGCTCCCATTTGCTCTGGAAGAAGGGAGCTGCTCTTCGGAGCTCTGCTGAAACTTCACAACTCCGAGGGGGAGCCTGGTTCCCCTGCAGCAGCCCCCTTGGGAGGAAAGGACCTTTCCACGGCAGGACAGAACCTGCCGCGTGGGAGCTAGGCCCACCCAGAAACGTGGACCTCGCGAAAGCAAGAAAGGGTGTCTGGGACGTCTCTGTCACCATGGTCGGTCATTCTTCTCCACAGCTCCAAGGAAGAGTCTCCAAGCCCAGTCCAGGCCTCGGCTCGGGTCCTCAGAGAGGTGCCCAAGTTGCCCCAAAAGGAGGAGCCACAGGAAAAGACCCCAGGAGCACACCCATCTGCCCCCAGGCCCACTTCCTGTGTAGGGGATTCTTAGGACTCAAAGAAATGGTGGGAAGGGGGGGAAGACAAGCGTGGGGGTTTCCTGGGGGCTCAGGAGGAGGGAGGCAGCGCTGAGAGGCCAACACAGACGGGACACAGGAGGCAGGAAGGAAAATGAGGGGCCGCTGGTCAGACTTGCTCCAGAGCAGGACATTCTGCTGGTCTCAGTCCCGAGTGGGATGACCACTGTGTTTCGGTCCTCCAGATCTCCATGCCAAGCCTGTGTCCACGGTAGACACCTTGGAGGGAGTGAAGAGGCCAGGTCCTGCTCAGATGGACACAGTGGTTGCATGAAGGGGTGGGCGCACTGACCAACGGATTCATGGATGGGTGGACCCAGGGCACATGAAAGGACACACAGATGGGTGGGCAGGGGAACATATAGGCACATGGATGGGCAGAGGCATCGACCCTCACATGTGGGCACGTGCTGGGTAGACGCACTGACGCGTGGGCACATGGACGCAAGCATGGGTGGGCGCCTAGGCGTGGGCGAGCGGGGCGGGACTACGGCAGGAAGCTGCGCAGGGTGAGGTCGTCGCCCTCATGCTCCTCCCCGGGCTCCACCTTCGAGTCTGCGCTCTTGCCCGTGGGCGGACCCCCGTTGGCCGTGGTCCCCGAGCCCTCGCCCCCGCCGCCGCCCCCACCCTCGGGCAGCAGGGACGAGATGCAGACCATCTCGGTGGGCGAGTAGCTGCGCAGAGGGTACATGTGAGTCTTGCGGGACAGGCGCACAGCCAGCACCACGGTGCACACCAGGAAGACGGTGGCCACCAGGGCCAGGATGAGGATGGCCAGCAGGCACTGCTTCACAGGGATGTGGTCCGAGGCCCTCGTGGAGCTGGGGGTCACCGAGCCCCCTGGCGTCGCGCTGGCCCTGTTCTTTTGGCGGGAGGAGTCGCCCCCTGGTGCGGGGGTGAGGCCCCCGGGGGCCGCAGGAAGTGTGGTCTGGGCCTTGGCGGTAGTGGACTCCGTGGGAGGGTCTGCCACGGCAGGAAGTTTAGTGGACAGCGTCTCTGGGATGGCCCTGCCATGGGGCAGGGCCTCTGTGGCCGCGGCTCCTGTGGTCTGGGCCTCGGGGGCGGCGGTGGTGGCAGGAGGTGTGGGCGTGGTCTCAGCGGGGGTGGTGGCAGGGGGCGTGGTTTCAGTGGGCGTGGTTGTGGTGGTTGTGGTTTCAGTGGGCGGCCTCTGAGTGGGCGGAGCCTCCTTGGTGGGCGGGGCCTTTGGGGTGGGCGGGGCCTCCGGGGTGGGCGTGGCCTCCGGGGTGGGTTGCACAGGTACGGCGGAGGGCTCCCGGCTGCTGCCGGCTGCCCCCGAAGGCAGCGGTTCCTGAGTTCGAGCCCCGACGGGGTGCCCCTGTCCCGGGGTTCCCAACCCAGGCACGGGGCTGGGGTGGGGGAGGGTGGTCAGCGCTTTGTCGAGGACTTCTGGAGGGTCCGTGCCATACTCGTAGTCGTGATCTTCCACGTCCTCCGGATCCTCGTCCACGGGGGCCTGTCTGCGAGCCCGAGCAGCCGGGGAGTCCAGGGAGCCCTTGGCAGGCACCAGCCGGAGGCTGCAGCCGGGGCCCAGCAGGGTCAGCAGCAGGAGGACTTGCAGACGCATGGCACCTGGGGGACACACGCAGAGGGTCACCAAGGCTACCCAGCCTCCCGTGCGGGTGGGTGTGTGCCCCCGGCTCTCTTCCCAGCACCGGCTTCCACACTCTCCCAGCCCAGCACACACAGTGGCAGCCAACAGGTCACACCAGCGGTGCTCTGGAGCACCACACAGTGCTGGGGATCAAACCTGGTGCTCCCCTCCCACTTGCAAAGCCGGTGCTCCCAGGCACAGCGGCTGTTACATTTAGCAGCCCCGATGAATCATTTGGGGGTCCTGCACCCCTCTCTGTGGCCACATAGAAAACTCTTTGCCTTCCACCCTTTTGGGCAAAAATGTGTGGTTTGTGAGCAAAACGACCCTTTGGGGTGGAGCGAGACAGTCTTAGGGCTTGGGTTCTATGGACGTTCACCTCATCCCTTCTTTTTGACGAGGTCTCCCGCAGGGGTGGGGCAAGAGGCGAAACTGGTGAAACTTGGCCTGGAGGCAGAGGGCTGATGGCTGAGATACTTGGGGCTTCCCGGGGCTTCAGCTTTCAGTGCTCAGGGCGCCAGCTCCTGCCGGGACTGACCTTGGGGTCTCACACCTGCAAGGTCTCCACTCCAGCTCTTTAAGTTTGCTCCCGGCCCTGCTGTCTGTCACCCCTCATTAACTCATTAACTTCTCTCTTTATAGTTTTCTTTCCCCCCTGACTTTTTTGGGCCACACTGAGCTGTGCTCAGGGCTTATTCCTAGCTCTGTGCTCAGGGATTGTTTGATCACGGTGATGCGGGGGGGGGGGGGGGGCAGAGGCAATGCCAAGACTCGAACCCGGGTTGATCTTGATCGCATGCAAGGCAAGCACTTTATCTCCCCAGCTCAAGAATGTTCTTTTCTAAAATGCCACTCTGGAGCTGGAGCGATAGTACAGTATGCCAACCCTGGTTCAGTCCCTGGCACTGCATAGAGTGCCCTGAACCCTGCCAGGAATGAACCCTGAACGCAGAACCAGGAATAAGCCCTAAGCATGGGGAAGTGTGCCGATTCCCCCCCAAAAAAATTAAAAGATAAAATGCCACTCTGATCACGCCTTAACTTCCTTTGAGGAGGGAGGGGTGACGGGGGCACACCCCGACTTGCTCAGGGGTTACTCCTGGCTCTGCACTCAGGAGTCACTCCTGGCAGTGCTCAGGGATGCTTGGGATTGAACCCGGGTTGGCAGTATGCAAGGCAAGGGCCATACCCGCTGTCATTTCAACGCCTGGGCGCCTCTGGATTGATGGCTGGCACTGCCTGGCACCACCAGCAGTGACCTCCGGAGTGACGCTGGGTGTGACTTCAAAATAAAATTTAAAGAGCTTCTGGCTGTCAGGGCCAGAGCGACGGCACAGTGGGGAGGGCACTTGCTTGCATGCGGCTGACCCGGGTTCCATTCCTGCTGCCTCATATGGTCTCCTGAGTTCGCCAGGAGTGATCCCCAAGCACTGCCGGGGATGACTGCAAAACCCAGCTTTTGGCTTTTGGCTCTCGCTAGGTGTTTTATGAAGGGGTCACGTCCACATGCCCCCGTCCCTCACAGTCTGCAGGTACCTACACGCCCGGCCTCCCTGTTGCCCTTGGGAGCCCATCTCTGCCCTGTGCGGGGTCCCTACCCAGGATCAGAAGACAGGATGCCCCCTACCCGCTGGCCCTGCTTCCCAGGGTGGGCACTGTAGGATAACATTGATTTGTCCTTTCTGCCTTGCCACAGGGAGCTGAGGTGTATTGGGTTACTCCCATCACAGTGCTCCCGAGGCACTCCCATTCCTCTGTGTCTATCTGTAACCTCTTTCTTTGTGCTCTGCTTCCCCAACTGGTCCACCACGTTTATCTCCTAATCAGACTGTTAACTTGTAAATATTGCTTTTCTCTTCCCCTTGTGTCCTTTGCATGGCTACTTCAGAGCAATGTAATGTGTCCTTTTTGTATGGACACAGGGAGACAATGCTTTTGTAATTTGGAAATTGACTGACCTCGAATAATATTCACTCCGGGGCATCTGTTTTCTCTACTTAAGCCTCAGTTGCCCTTACTTCCTAGCACCCCAAAATCAGGGTCCCGACGAAGGACTGGATGGACCCAGGGCAAGTCTGTGAGCTACCCTGGCATCAAAGTGGGCCAGGCCAAAGGGCCACGATACTCAACTATAAGTTGAGGACATGACCATGGACAAATGCTGTCATGACCCAAAAAAGTAACAACTGGATTAGAACCCTGCTAGTGTTAGGAAAGATTAATCTGGCCTGAGCACTGTAGCCTGAGATCTATAGCGAGATTCCCCAGGAGAGAATCCTGTAAGCTTAATGTATCCCTTCCTGTGTCCATAGACTAAAGATGAATGTTTAAATGGCTACTGCACTAAGGAAAGGAGAAACACACCCTAGGTGGTATTTCACCCTTGGGCCATCTCCTGACTGCAGGAGGCCAGGAAGGGCTTTGATATGTTGATTGTGCTGCCAGACAGACAGACAGACAGACAGGAGAGGAGATTGGAATAAACTGCAGTGGATACCAACCAGCCTGGCCCTTGTTTCCACCCATGGCATCAGCCATCCTGGGTGGGGAAGCGGCCCGAGACCATCGAACGCAGGCGGCGAGAGAGAGAGAGAGAGAGAGAGA
Source organism: Sorex fumeus (assembly GCF_029834395.1). NCBI lineage: Eukaryota > Metazoa > Chordata > Mammalia > Eulipotyphla > Soricidae > Sorex > Sorex fumeus. Next base: position 918,431 of record NW_026606082.1, read on the forward strand.
GAGAGCGGTGGGCTTCTCATTCGTTTTATGCATACACATCGCACCTGAGGACGGACCAGCAGCTCAGACCCCGTTTCCTGATAATTGGATGACTCGGGCCCTCCCCCACTCGGCCGCCCTGGTTCCCCGAAGACACGGGCTCAGCCACTTCCTGGAAGCAGGGGCGGGCCCAGTGGAAGGGCGGGGCCCCGGGAGTGGGGGCCCGAGGTGGGGGACCGGGCTGGTGCTGGCCCACGGTGGGCTCTCCCCACCACTACCCCCTCACCAGTGCCCCCATGGCCTTTCCAGTGCACCCAGCAGGAGCAGTCGCTCCCATGGGCGAACCTGTCACCCCAGCTCTGGGAGGCCAGCCACCAGTCCCGCTGCCTGGCTTCAGGCCCAGGGAGGAGTGGATGCAGCCCACGCCCCCCAGTTTCCTGCTGCAGAGACAAACATGCACGGGGGGGGAGGGGGGGATGCAGGTGAGGCCGAGACCATGGAGTGGAGGGAGGGACTTGGAGGCCGTCTCTCCAGCTTCTCTGGTCCTCAGTTTCCCCATCTGTAACATGGGCGCTGCAGCTGCAGTAGCTCGGAAGAATCAGGCGAGATGCAGCCAAGCTCCCCCTGCAGGCATGGCAGGGGGTGGCTACCGGGACCACGCCCTTGTGGGCGAGGGAGGCTGGGGTGGGAGGACCCTATGCAGGCAGGGACCTTCCCACCCACTGAGATGAGATGGGGTGCGGGGTGTGTCCGAGGGCGGCCCCCGACTCAGACGGTCAGAGCCCCTGGGCCCCAAAGCCGCCTGTGCAGATGGGCTGGGCCCCCACCCGGCGCCCCTGGTCTATAGGTGATGTGGCAGGAAGAGTGGAAAGTCCCCAGTGTGTACTGGGGGCAAGTTACTCTGCCCTAGCGAGGTCAAGGTCCCCCAAAGCCCGCCAGGGGGTGGGCTGTTTCCAACGGGGCTCAGCGCCATGGTGTCACCTCCCCTGGGCTTGCTCTCACCTCGACTCTCTCGCTCTCGGTTACCGGCCACAAGAAGGGTCAGGCTTGCGGGGAGGGTGGGGCGTGGTGCCCAACCCACTGCCCGAGTTTTGGTTTTCCACCCCAAACCCAGGCTGCTCTGCGCTCTCAACTCTAGAGGACCCACACGATTGCTCCGGAGTTCTGGCCCTGAGCACCCAGAATTGCTCAGAAAAGAGACCCCAAGATTCCATGCCGCTGAGAGACCTCCCCGAAGAGGGACTTGGGGGGAGGGGGTCGCTGCAGCCCTGGGGGTGGGTCTAGACCCCCAAAGGCCGAGTGGCCTGAGATGTGGCTTGGGCCGCCAGCCAGAGGGGGAAAGAGAGACACGGAGAAGGAAAGAGACAGAGAGCGCTCACACCCGGGGCTAAGTCCTGGCACTGGGCCCGGTCACGGGCATTGTCCAGCCCCAGCGCTTCTGCTTCTGGCCGAGTGACGCTGACCACTGCACACACCTTGCTGGGCCGCAGCAGCCGGGCTGGGACATGCCGCAGCTCCGAGTGCAGCGAGAGGGTCGGGCCGGGGGTGTTGTGCCCAGGGAGAGGGGGGCATGCCCGGGAGCCAGCTGGGGTCCTTGTGATTCCGCAGCTCAGGCCTGCTCTGGGCACCCCCAAACCTGAACAATCTGGACATTTCTCACCCTGACCATTAGAGGGCCAGGCAGCAGGCCAGGAGAGACGGTGTGGACAGTGTGTCAGGCTCGAGCTCACGCAGACCCCACCGCCCTCTCCTCCTAGCCCTATGTGAAAGTCAGGGAAACTGAGGCACATGTGGATCTAGAGGCGCAGAGCCAACAAGAGGGAGAGCAGAGGGGCTGGAGCGATAGCACAGCGAGGAGGGCGTTTGCCTTGCACGCAGCCGACCTGGGTTCGATCCCTGGCATCCCCCTGAGCCCCGTCAGGAGTGATCCCTGAGCATCCGTGGGTGTGGAACCTCCCCTCCCCCCAAAAAAGGAGGGGGAGTAAGAATTTGAACCCGGACAGTTTGCCTCTGCTTTATAGTCAAGGCCATGACCCTTCTCCAAATCTGGAGTTGATCCTCGCCAAGCAGCCATCCTGGACGACCCAGGCACAGCTAATCGCTCCTGTCGCCACACCCTTTAAAGAGGTTTCCTGGGTCTGGAGAAGCGCTTCAGGGGGCTGGAGAACACACCCTGCTTGGGCAAGGTCCCGAGTCTGACCCCCACGGGCCCTCACAGCTCGCTATGGCAGTGCTGTGCATCCCCGACCCCCATCCAGCACCAGTGTCCTGAGCACCCGACCAGGCTCGGCTGCGAGAAGCATCCCGAGACGGGAGGGCTGCTTGAGAGGCCCCCAAACAAACAAACAAAAAATTAAAAATTACTTTCTAAAAATGAATTTCTGCTGTCCCGTAAGAGAGGACAGGCCGGCCAGAGAGCGTACGGGGGTGAAGAGGTGAATGACTTGGGTTCCGTCCGTGCACCACAGATGTTCCCCCAAGCACGGCCAGAAGTCAACCCTGAGCACAGAGCCAGGGGTCAGCCCTGAGCAGAGAGCCGGGAGTCAGCCCCGAGCACCTCAAGGAGTGAGCTCTGAGCACAGAGCTGGGAGTCAGCCTGAGCACCCCTAGGAGTGGCCCCTAAACAAAACCAAACTCCCAGGAGCCGGGAACCACGAGGGCTTTGCTGCTCGGTGACCCGGCCTGGGCCAAGTGGATGGGTGGGGGTCAGCGGGCATGTGGACAGGCAGCAGAGCCTGGAGAGCAGCATCCAGGGGACCCGCAGCCCAGTCTGAGGCCCAATGACAGTGGCAGAAACGGACGATCAGCCACGGGGCAGCACAGGCGTCCCTGCTTGCCAGCGTGACTCCCTTCCCTGACCCCGCAGGTGGGAGGTGTTTGTGTGGAGGGACTTGGTGCCCTCGCACCTGATTTCAGCTCCGCTGACCGTGTTCCAATGAGGGACAAGCAGGCGGACCACCCGCCCCTGCCGTCCTCCCTCCTCAGACCCCCGTTAGCACCCTTCCTGCAGAAACTCATTCAGGGGGGCCCTGAGCCAGGGCCGAGGTCTCTATCCACACCCCGAGCCTCAGTTTCCCAGCCTGTGAAAGGGACCGTCCCCAATGACTCTCGTGCCTTTGAGCGCCTTGCTCCCCAGAGGGCCCTCTCAGTCCTTCCAGGAACCGAGTTCCATGCTCCCTGCCACGCCCGGGTCCCCCAGCCACCACAAAGGAAGCAGCTCAGGGGTCTGGGGCCCCCCACCCTCCAGAGGCCTGGCCCAGAGAGTTCCAGGATAGGGAAGGATGGAGCAGAGGCAGCCCGGGACTTCCAGGGCCCTTGGCGCAGGGTGGGGTCCGTGCGGGGAGCAGAGGGGTGTGTGCGTGTTCATGGGAGTGTATGTGGGGCCAGTGGACCAGCCAGCACCCCCCCATTCCTAATGCCCCCTCAGCACAGGCTGGTGAGCCTGGGAGTCTGCGCTGTGACGCCCACTCGATCCTTCAGCCTGCTGGTGAGTGTCCTTGGCCAGTCTTCAACAGGGGATGGGCATCGCCTCAGAAACGGTTTATGCGCCAGAGCCTACATGGTCTCCACCAGTCCTACACCCCTTTCCGGGGGTCTCCCAGCCCAGTGCCTGCTGTGCTGAGAAGCTAGCCCCTTCCTCCTGTCTCTGGGCCTCAGTTTCCCTCCCAACACTGGGGCTGGCACCATAGCACAGCAGGGAGGGCACTTGCCTTGTACATGACCAACCTGGATTTGATCCCCAGCATCCAATCTGATTCCCTGAGCCCACCGGGAGTGAGACCCAAGCACAGAGCCGGGAGTGAGCCCCGAACGCAGAGCTGGGAGTGAGCTCCGAGTGCCACCGGGACTGGCCCCCCCCCCTTCCCCGACTCTGAATGTCTGACATCCGCTACAGACGCGCTCCGGGGGGGGGGGAGCAGACACTCACGGGGGCGGACTAGGCCCCCCGGGATCTCCCCAGGGGCTGCCCGCCTGCGGTCAGCTGTACTCACCGCGCTCAGCAGACCATGGGACAGCGGCCACGGGGCCCCGGGAAGCCGCTGCTCGGCCGTGCGACAAGGCCCGCCGGGCTCCGCGGTGGCACCCCCTCGGTGGCCCTCTCCAACGGCTCTGTGCGAAAGGAGGAAGCGAGAGTGTGGTTACTCGGGCGGGACCACGTGACGGCCCGCCCTGTGTTTGTGACAGCCTCAGAGGCAGCGGACACTGAGACCCAGGGTGGGGGCGGCAGCGGTCCGACCTCCCTCTGGAACGCCAGGAAAAGGCAGGACGGTGCAGACGCCATCGCGGGGAGGGACCCCGGGCCGGTGGCAGCTGGGGTGGGCAGGACCCGCCGGTGGCAGGGAGGGCAGAAGGGAGGCTCCTGGCACTTCCCCAGGGCCCGGCTGTGGCCCCGTGGTGGCCCATCCGTGTGGATCTCCACCACCGGGGGTCTGTGAGCCTCTGGGGGTGCTCGTGGGCAGTGCCAGGAGGGCGAACCCCACTCATCAGCCAGCCGACTTGGGCTCTCCCGGGCCTCCTGCACCTCCACAGGGGTGGCAGAGTCACAGAAAAGACACGGGGCGCCAAGGTGGGCAGGGGCGGGGACTGGGTGAGCGGGGCAGTGAGGGCCCGGTGCCCCCCGGGGGTGAAGGAAGAGGTGGGGGTCCACAGCCTGGGGTTTGCATGGCGGGGGGAGGGGCAGAGCCACACCCCAACTGCAGGGAGCTGCAACCGTGGCGGCCCCCTCATCCCCACTGGACAGGTGGGGAAACTGAGGCCCCTTGGAGGCCTGACCGCCCCTGTCGTGGGTTCCCAGGGGCCCCCTGGATGGCTGGAGTGCCCCCACCCCCGACACACGGCAGCTCCTCTGGAAGCAGAGATGGGGCCACAGCTAATAGAGGAGGTGCCCAGGGGTGACTGTGCCCCCAGGCCTCAGTGCTCCGTCTGAGACATGGGGCGTCCCAGAACGGAGAATCCCCTGAGAAGGGGGCGGGTGGGGGCACTGCCCAGGGCTGAGTGGGGGCCCCCGAGATGGCACTTTCAGGGCCCACAGTAGGTGGGTGGACGAGGGGCCAGTTCCCGGTCCTTGGGAGAGCTATGGGCTCCTGCACAAGTGGGCCTCAGTTTCCTCCTCTGTCTCTTGAGCCTCAGTTTCCTCCTCTGGCAAGTCTCCTCTCCGTCACGCGGACGCGGAGCCAGGAGTGACCCAGGTGACCCATACAGAGTCTACGGGGTCCAGGGCATGGTTGGAGACAGGACTCTGAGGCCAGCAGGAAGGGACAGGGAGTCTGTTCTGGCACACAGTGTGGACCCAGCAGCGTCCTCATGGCTGGGCATGTCTGCTGCCCACAGCCAGACCAAGTATGGCTGGGCAGTCCCTGACCTCCTGGGCACCATCCAAGGGTCCCCCCTTGATGGCCTGTGTCCTGGGACCCAGGCGTCGGGAAGGGCGGGGAAGGCTCTCTCTGGCATGGCTCGCTCAGCTGCTGGCCGGGGGGGACCCCTACGGCTAAAGTGGTTTGGGTCAGGGTCCAGGCCCTGGGCAGGAAACCGCATCTCATGGATGTCCAGGGATTCACATGTTCAGATGGGACCAGTTTCCGCATCCAGGCGCAGAGCACAGCCCAGACTTGAGAAACGCCATCCGGGGTCCAACAGGGGTGCAGAGAGAGCTTGTGCGGCAGCGCCAGGCCCCAAGTTGGATCCCCAGCGCTGCACGGCTGCCCTGAGCATCTCAGGTGTGGCCCTGGGCACCGCCAGGGCACCAAATCATCAGGCACCTCCCCCTGGCCCGGCGTGCTGGAGGCGGGCAGTGGGCCATGCCTGGCAGTGCCCAAGGCTGACCCCTGGCTCTGTGCTCTGAAGGTGCATGGAGGGTCCAGCTGCCCCGGACGTGATTGTCCACTACACCGTGAGCAGCTGCAGGGCGGGAATCATCATCGGCCAAGCCGGGAGGCCTTTGGCTCCTCTCGGTGCTAGAGTGAAGACCTGGGCTAGCCTGGGAACCAGGGTGAGGCTGGGGGTCTGGTAAAGGGGGTCCTGGGCCTGGGGTCCCAGCTGCCTTGTTCCGGAGGAGTGAAGTGGCCCCAACCCAGAGCGGGAGTGCGGCTCATCGGGCCCCAGGTAGAGAGCTGCAGACCCTCACGCCCCCCGTGTCACTGTCCTTACCTGCACACGCCCATAGCCGTCTGCACAGACGCTCTCGCTCCCATCACGATGCATGAGCACTTGGAGGGCCACACTGGCTTCACAGCCCCTGCACAGGGCCGGCCCACCGCCAGCAACAGCCACTGCGCAGGGCTGGCCCAGCACCTGCAGCACTATGGAACGGCCTCTTCTTGATTTCTTGGCCATAACTGGCAGAGAGGGAAGCCTCCACCGGACGGCTAGGAGGAGTCCCCCCCACCCCCATACTCGGTGGTTTTCAGCCAACGGGGTCTGGAGCTGCACGCAGGGAGGCTGAGGCCACCCCCAGAGGCAGTGCCAGGGAACAGACTGGGGTCGGCTGCTACAAGGCGTGTTACCATCACACCTGTGCTCTCTCTAGCCCTATGTTTCTTTTAAAATTGTATTTCTGGTTGGGGCTGGAGCAATAGCACAGCGGGGAGTGCGTTTGCCTTGCACGCAGCCGGCCCGGGTTCGATTCCCGGCATCCCATAAGGTCCCCTGAGCACCGTCAGGTGTGATTCCTGAGTGCAGAGCCAGGAGGAATCCCTGTGCATCGCTGGGCGTGACCCAAAAAGCAAAATAAATAAATAACATGTTATTTCTGGGAGCCAGAGTGATAGAACAGCCTCGCACATGACTTGTTCGATCCTCGTACAAGCCCCAGAGCCCCGCCAGGAGTGATACCTGAGCCCAGGAGTCAGCCCTGAGCATTGCCGGGTGTGGCCCAAACACACAATGAAAAAATGTCATGGGGCTGGAGCGATAGCACAGCAGGTAGGGCGTTTGCCTTGCACGCGGCCGACCCGGGTTCGATTCCCAGCATCCCATAGGGTCCCCTGAGCACTGCCAGGAGTAATTCCTGAGTGCAGAGCCAGAAGTAACCCCTGTGCATCGCCAGGTGTGACTCAAAAAAAAAAAAAAAGTCATTTCTCCTGTGTGTGTGTGGGGGGCGGGGGGCTGACTCCCACCCCAGGCCCTGCACGTGCACGGCCTGTGCCCTCCCTCCAGGCCAGGGCTTCTCTGGCTGCCTTTGCTCCTGGCTGTTTCTGGGTGAGGGGGCCCAGGGGGAGCTGCCCCACCCCCTCGAGCCCCAGGGAATTTGGCAGCACAGAGTCAGAGGAAGCCTACGGTGGCCCAAGTCAGTGGCCGAGCTGCCAACTCCGCAGTGACTTGGGAAATGGGGCCAGGAAAGGCTCGTGGCCCCGTGGAGGGACTGGCTGGGTGAGGGCTGTCCCCGGGGCCACGTGGAGCTGAGGCCGGAGCATGTATGCGGTTCCCCAGGGACCCACAATGGTCCCTCTCCCTTCAGCGGCTCACTTCCTGTTTGACTGATCCCATTTCCCTAAAAATGAAAAATAGGTATTAAAAAATGGGTTGGTGGGGCTGGAGCAATAGCACAGTGGGTAGGGCCGTTTGCCTTGCACGCGGCCAACCCGGGTTCGATTCCCAGCATCCCATATGGTTCCCCAAGCTCTGCCAGGACTGATTCCTGAGTGCAGAGCCAGGAGGAACCCCTGAGCATAGGCTGGGTGTGACCCAAAAAGCAAAAACAAAAAACACTGTGTTGGCCTCGAGTCATGGCAGCGGCCCCAGGAGCCTCCCTGCCCCCAGGGTGTGGCACAGGGTGGGGCCCGCAGAGGCCGGGGCTCCCTTCCCGCCTGGGTTTCAGATGGCCCCACAAGGCGGCCTTTGCTCCAACCCAAGCCAAGTCCTGCAAGAGTGAGAGCAGGGGCTGGGGAGAGCCCCGTGAGTGATTCCGTCCCCAGCACGCACGGCCCCCGTCACCCAGCCCGGAGGAACCCCTGGCCACCTACTGCCCACGTGACCTCATGAAGCCTGGGCCGGGGGAGAGGGGGCTCGCGTCCAGTTGCCTGCAGCGTCCCTCACCCCAGACGCCCCTGCCCTGCGGCCCCCACATCCTCTTCCACCCCGGAGGGCTCAGGACTGCGCCCACATCCCCCCTGTGGGAAACGGTCGCTCCTGTGGCCAAGGCTCGATTCCCCTTCTCCAGGGGAACAGCCTCAGGTGTGGACCCAGCGGCCAGCCCAGGGGAGATGGCAGGGAACAGCCACTCCTGCCCCGTCCCCCCAAGGGAAAGGAAACCGCCCCCCGCCACGTCCTTCTGGCCCCCAGGTCAGTGGACCAGCCGACTGGCTACCTCTGTGCTCCGTCCATGCCCAGCTTCTGACCTGCACCCCAGCCCCGGGGGCCGCACACGCACTCGGGGTGTCCTGTGCAGGACAGACGGCCTGGGACTGACTCCGGCTCGCAGACAAAACCAGCATGAAGGGGCTGAAGGGTCCCCAGGACTCTGGGAAAGCGTGTGAGCTTGGCTAGGGCCCAGGGCAGCGGGGTCTCGGCGGCCCTTCTCCGCCAGGGCCCCCGGCTCTGCACTGGCCCCGTCTCGGACCCCCAGGCGTGCGTCACAGCTGTTCCCGTGCCTCTGTCGCCCACCGGCCTGGCTGGGGGTGAGGGCTGTGGAGGGGAGCAGTCTTGGGTCAGTGATGCTGAGCGATCATCCCTTCAACACTTCACTCCTGCCTCCCCAGGTCCCCAGGGGTTGGCGCCCAAGGTCCCGTCCTCACGGAGTCGACTCCGGCCAGACCCCATCCGGGGGCAGCTGGCTGGGGAGAGTTTGGCTCTGACTTGTGTGATGAGGAATCGTCGAGAATTTAGGTCTAAAATGCCGGTTTCACCTTATGGCAACTCCCCAGCTCCACAGGGTGAAGTGAAAGCAGACAGAGGGGACACTCGCAAAAAAAAAAAAAAAAAAAAGGGGTGGCGGCTGGAGCGGTAGCACAGCGGGGAGGGCATTTGCCTGCATGCGGCCAACCCGGTTCGATCACCGGGATCCCATATTGTCCCTGAGCACCGCCAGGAGGAATTCCTGAGCGCAGAGCCAGGAGCATGCCCTGAGCAGCACTGGGTGTGACCCAAAAAGCAAAAGTAAATAAGAATAAAATAAAATTAAAAATGGGTGATGTGGGGCCCGAGCGACAGTGTGGCAGGAGGACGCTTGCCCTGGACGTGGCTGCGCCCTGTTAGACGCCTGGCGCTCAGTCCAAAGGGTCCCCGCCACTGCCACGCACGGGCCAGGCGGCAGCCCTGAGCACAGATGGGTGTGGTCCCCAAAGCAAAGCAAACCAGCCGAAAGGGTGGAGGTGTGGTAAGCTCGTCCTTCAAAAGCATAAATGTTGGAAAGCTTGTGCAGGGCCTACGGTGCTCCCCCTGCACCAGCCAACCTCAGCTCTATCTCGGCATCTCTGTGGTGACTCCTGAGCACTGCTGGCCATGGTCCAAACACAAAACCAAAACCCCCAAAAAAAGCAGCCAAAGCATAAATGTTAACACTACTGTAACCCTGTGATTTCCACTACATTTTTATTTTTATTTTTTGCTTTTTGGGTCACACCCAGCGATGCTCAGGGGTGACTCCTGGCTCTGCACTGAGGAATTACCCCTGGCGGTGCTTGGGGAAACATATGGGATGCTGGGAATCGGACCCGGGTTGGCTGCGTGCAAGGCAAACGCCCTCCCCGCTGTGCTATTGCTCCAGTCCCATCCACTACATTTAAAAAAAAATAAATTATTTTATGGAATCCAGCGTTTTTTTTTTTTTGTGAACAAAAAAAGACCCTGCACGACCGGTTTGAGGCTCTTCGTGCTCCTGGAACGAGCAAACAGATGTCATTGGGCTACACTCGCACGCGACAGGGACGAATGGAGTGAACATAAATTGAAAAATAATTGTTTTGTTGTTTGGGGGCCACACCTGGCAGTGCTCAGGGCTTACCCCTGCCTCCGCGCCAGGCGATCATTCCTGGTGGGGCTTGGAGGATCATGTGGGGTGCCGGGGATCGAACCAGGGTCGGCTGTGTGCAGAGCAAGCGCCCAATCTGCTCTACTACGGCTCTGGCACCCTGGAATTATTTTTGGTGGGGGGTCACACCCGGCGATGCACAGGGGTTCCTCCTGGCTCTGCACTCAGGAATCCCTCCTGGCAGTGCTCAGGGGTCCCTATGGGATGCTGGGAATCGAACCCAGGTCGGCCATGTGCAAGGTAGACGCCCTCCCCGCTGTGCTATCACTCCAGTCCCAAGAAATTATTTTTTAATTGAATCACAGTGAGAGATACAGTTACCAAGTGGCCTATGACTGGATTTCAGAGACACAATGTGTCAATACCTGCCCCTTTCCCACCACCAGTGTCCCTGTTCCCTCCCACCCCACCTCTCCTATGACAAGCACTTCTCTCTCTCTCTCTCTCTCTCTCTCTCTCTCTCTTTTGTTTTTCTTTTCGGGTCACACCCGGCGATGCACAGGGGTCACTTCTGGCGCTGCATTCAGGAATTATTCCTGGCGGTGCTCGGGGGACCATATGGGATGCTGGGAATCGAACCCGGGTTGGCCACGTGCCAGGTCAACGCCCTATCTGCTGTGCTATGGCTCCAGCCCCAACCCTGGAATTTTTTTCACTTTTGCTTTTTCCCAGATTATCCACACAGATACGAAGTCTTCTTACTTGGGGGGCTGCAGAGAAGCTCCGAGCAGGCTGGGTTTGCCCACCTACCCTGACGACTCTTTGGGGGCTGCTGGGTTGGGGACAGCCTAGAGCAGGTGGCAGCGAGCTGGACTCGGCGCTGTGATGACCAGCGTGGCTGGCCCGCAGAGCCTGGGCGTGCTTCTGGGCGAGTCCAGTCAGTGGAGGAGAGAAAGCCCAGAGCCCCCACTGTCGTGTCAGTGGACTCTGTCCAACCAGCACCAAAACCCCCAGCCGAGGGGCCCGGCCTGCCGAGCTCTCTCTCCTGGAGTCAAACTGAAACCAACTGGAAGTTGCGCCCCGGAGCCCAGGGGACGTGCGGGCCTCCCTGCGCCCAGGAGCCGGACCCTGGTCCTCGGTCTCTCCCGTCCTCTCTGCCTCTCTCCGCGTCAGGGGTGAGGGGCGCCCACACCAGCTGGAGGGCTCCAGCTTGGGAGAGACAGGAGCCGCCTGCCTGTCCACGTTCGACGGGCCCCCGGCAGGTTAAGTCGAGGGTCGCGGAGGTGGCGGCCAGCCGAGAGGGGCATCTGCCTCGCTCCTCCAGAGCCCTGAGAGACGCTTCTGGAAAACGGTCCCCTGGCAGCGGAAGCGGGAACAGGAGGTGCTGCAGCGCCCACGATCAGGCCCCGCCCGGGAATCTCGGCCTCGCCCCGGTGGCACCTGCTGCCCCCTCCCTGCCGAGAAACCGCAGATGAGAACTGTCGGTCGCTGTGGGAACGGGCGTTGCGGGCTGCAGTCAACAGTCCGGCTGTCACCCAGAAGGGGCTTTATCGCCTCCTGCGATCCGAACAGCCTCTCGGGCCGGAAATGGACCTGCAGCAACTTCCTGTTGTCGAGGGGCAACTTCCCGCTTCTCAGGCCTCATGGGCACAGCCTGGCAGCTCAGCGGAGGGCTGGTGGCTCTGCCCCGGGGCACCGCCGTCTGCCCGGCCTCTCCCTGCTCCCTGGGGATCCCCTCTGCCCAGCGCCGAGCCCGGTGGGGATCGAGGGGTGATGGGGGTGGCAGGGCTGAGGGAAGGGAGGCGACCCGGGGCCTCAGACACAGGCTCCCCCTCCCCCACCACCCCCCACAGGTGTGGGCGACCCCCACCTGAGCTCCTCGTTGCTCCACTTGGAAACACTCTGTGGCTCTTTTGGTTGTTCGACACACCCGGCAGTGCTCAGGGCTGACTCCTGGCTCTGTGCTCAGGGATCATTCCTGGTGGGCTCGGAGGACTGTCTGGGACGCCCAGGATCTGACCCGGGTTGGGGCGTTGAGCCGAGCACCCTGAGCCCTGTGCCTGCCACCTCTCCAGCGCCCCCATGGCTCCCTCCAGCCGCACCTCTGTCCCCGGGATTTCTCCATCTTCCCCCTACCACGGACCCCTTCTGCCCTATTTCCTTCCTGGGCCCCCCGTCCTACTGGTTGTCCCCCTAGTCTCCCACCGTGGTCCCCTCTTGAACGTGATAGTCACTCGGAATATCCCAGGGGCCGTGGATCTAATTGCCAGCCCGCGGGCCTACCCACAGGGACAGGGGCAGCCCGCAGGTGGAGGGACACTGAATGCCGAAGGGTCGTCTCTCCGCAGGGCTACGCCAAGCCTATAGTCTGTCCGCCTTTGTGACAGTGTAGAGACTCCGGGACGGCTGTGGGGGAGACGCCACCGCAAGCCACCGCCAACAGTTCCCGGCACCCGTGGTCAACAGGAGAGGCTCACTTCCCCCTTCACTGCCTTCCAGGTGGAGGGCTGGCGGGCGTTCCGTCCCCTGACCCCTGGCTCCCTGGACAGAGGGACTGGCACTGCCTTCCAAGGTCCGTCACGAGAGTTCTGCCCCCAAAGCAGAGCTCCTTGCCTAACTAACGTCACCCCCACCCAAGCCCCACGACCAACCTGCGCTCTCTGTATCAGTTCTCCCTCGCAGTCTCATTTCTACACAACGAAGCAGAACTACTGTTATCAATTCCGCAGGTGGCCGGGCGGGCACCTCCCCCTCCTACCATGGGACCCCTGGGTTCCAGCTCAGTACCTCTCCGTCTCCGGAGCCCCCCCAGAGTGACCCCCCGGGCACTCCCTGGGCCGGTCCCAGCACCAAAGGGAAGGGGAGCACGGCGCCAGCTCCCCGCACGGCTTCCGCGCATCCCGGCCCAACACCTCCAGCCGCTGCCTCCCCCGTCTGCCTGTGGGTCCCCAGAGGCTCCTACTCCCGCCCTTCGCCTTTTCAAAAGATTTGCACCTGGGGATGTCCTAGAAAACACGCTATGATCGTCCCCGTGCCAACACCTTCCGCTTCTACGTGTGACAGACCAGGGTGTGTGTATGTCCCAGGATGTGTGTGTTCCAGGGTGCGTTTGTGTGTGTCCCAGGATGTGTATGTATGTGTGTGCCCCAAGGTGTGTCCCAGCATGTGTCCCAGGCTGTGTATGTCCCAGGGTGTGTGTCCCAGGGGGTGTGTGTCCTAGGATGTGTGTGTCCTAGGATGTGTGTATGTGTGTCTGTCCCAGGGCGTGTGTGTGTCCCAGTGTGTGTGTGTGTGTGTGTGTGTGTGTGTGATGCTCTCAGACAGCCCCCAGGAGAAATCTGGCTGCCACGTTGCCTTGGGCCTCCAAGGGCTCCGTTGTTTTCCACGGATTCCATGCTTACGTAACTAGGTAAGCCGTCTTTTCCTTTGTGATTTAGCCTAATTGCTTGGGGACTTGAAATGTTTTCCTCACTCTGTTAGAGGATTATCTTTTCTTCTAAGTTTGAAAAACAAAGTCTTTTTTCACTTTTTAAAATCTTGGTTTTGGGGTCACACCTGGTGGTGCTCGAGGGCCGCTCCTGGCAGTAACAGCTCGGGGGTCACTGCAGGCAGTGCTTGGGATCTGACTGGAGTCAGCGACACGTCAGTCCTGCCTCTTACCCGTCCCCCATACTCTCCCTCTCCTACTTTCCATTTAGCTACTGACCACTTAAGAATGTGCCTTGAGGGGCTGGAGCAATAGCACCGCGGGGAGGGCGTTGGCCTTGCACACGGCCGACCGGGGTTCAATCCCCGGTATCCCGTCTGGTCCCCTGAGCACCGCCAGGAGTAATTCCTGAATGCAGAGCTGGGAGTAACCCCTGTGCCTCACCAGGTGTGGCCCAAAAAGAAAAGAAAAAAAAAAAAGAGAATGTACCTTGATGTCACCTAAGGTTCTACAAACTTCCTGTCTCCAGAGCCACTCCTGACAATTCCCTACTGATCTATGATGCTTGCGTCAGAAATTGATTCACTTTTGGTTTTGGTACTCAGGGCTTACTCCTGGCCGTGCTCTGAGATCACTCCTGGCAGTGCCGGGAATCAAACCTGGGCCGGCTCTGTCCAAGGCAAGCACCCTACCCTGCCTACTCTCGCTCTGGCCCCAGTGGAGTCATTTATTAACTCTGACAGTTTTGTGAGAATAAAAATAGTTGTAGGATTATTTTAGAAAAAATCCAGTTAAGTAAAAACGACACTCACCAAGCAGTTGGAGTTGACTTTGACTTAGGAATCTGTTCTTAGTATCCAAATATGCTGAAACCAGGGGAACCCAAGCCAGTCTGTTCTGGGGCAGTGATATTATTCTGCTGACCCACAGTCAAGGTCATGGATCAAATCCCTAGACTGTCTTGAAATGCTGGTCGTTGGCGTTCTGAGAGGCTTAAGAGCCCTCGACCCCAACCCCGGTCTCCTGAAAATATCCATCCCTTGGCACTGATTTCCAAGGGTCTTGATAGATGATGGACAGGAGAAAGCCCGCCCATCCTGTGGCTCATTTCACAAGGCCGAGTCTTGCTTTTCTGAGGACATCTGAGACTCTGTGGTACCATGGGGGCACCTGATACCCAGAAATAAAACCCTTTCAAGCTGTGGTCAAATAGACATACTTTGAAAAAGTCACAGTCAACCATGTTTCGCAATTTTTTGATGCTCAGGGGATGACAGGTGTCGGGGGCCAAGCCCATGGCTTCCACATGCCAAGTCTGTGTGTGGCCTGTTCTGTTCTCTCTGGCCCCGTGGATCTGTGTTTTAAATGTTTCCTACTTGGGGGCCAGTGAGTAGGGCGCTTGCCTTGCACACGGCCAACCAGGGTTCGATCCCTGGCATCCCATGCCCATGCACCTCCAGGCGTGATTCCTGTTCCCCTTTATTTTGGGGAGTTTAGGGGGTCTTCTGATTGAGAAAAACTAGTGGACAGTTGGCCTGATGTGTCTGGGCAGCCAGACGGCCCTCCTGGGCGTTTAGAATCGGAGGCTGAGATACGGGTCCGACACACTAAGAAAAGGGAGATTAACTGGCAGCTGCCAGCCCCCACCCCCGTCAGTACCCGGGGGAGGCGGTGGCCGCACACGGGTGCAGGTTCTGGGTTACAATTCGAGCCCCACTACTGGCACACTTCGAGGGACAAGGGTGTCCCCTCTGGCCTGGGTGCTCGCCTCTCCAGGGGCGATTCCTGACTCAGAGCCAGGAGTAACCCCTGAGCACTGCCAGGTGTGGCCCTCCCTCCAAAGACAAAAAATTTTTTTTTCCTTCTTGTTCTCAGTCAAAAGTTTCCTATCTGATACTATTTGGGGGGGGGGAGGGGGGTGGCACCTGGCTGAGCTCAGGGCTTACTCCTGGCTCAGCACTCAGGGATCACTCTTAGCTGTGCTCAGGGTGGTCCCAGGGATGAAACTGGGGCCGTGTGCAAAGCAAGTGCCCACCCTCTGTCCTCTCTCCCCTTCCTCGATACGTTTAAAATGATTAAGCTGCACATTGTTACACATCAATGGAACAGATGAACCGGGCTCCGTTTGGTTTCCTGGGCTGAGGACCAACGGTGAGTGCACAGATGCCGCCTGGCTTGGGCCCAGCTGCCTCTGGAAACGCTCCCTCTGCTCACAGCAGCAAACTGTGTCCTGGAGGAGGCTGGCCGCTGACCGGCAGCCGGCAGGAGGACTCCGGACCTGCTGCAGAAAGGGCCGCTGAGAGGGACCTGACGTGGACGCACGCCCACGAGACGCCCTCCCGGGCACCGGCCCCTCACCAAGCCCGGCAAGGGAAGTGGCCGTTGAAAGTTGAAGCAGAACTTCTCCCCCGCTGGCGTCTGGGGCGGACGCGAGGTCCGTTTCTGGCAGGCAGACACCAGCCGCGCACCCTGGGGGCCACGCGCCTCCTCCCTGACCGGGAGCTGGGAGGCTGCACAGGGCAGCTGCCAACGGCCACATCCTGCCGCTCGGCGGCCCACGAACCTGGGGTCTGGCGGTCAGACCGCGGCCACTCGGGGTGTCTGAGGGCGGGCGCTCCGCCAGTGCCTGTCCTGCTCACGCTCACGTCCAGAGGCTGGGTGTGGGGATAGGAGGCGCCTGCTTCATCACTTCGGGAGCTGAGAGACCACTTCACCCTGAAATTCTCCCGAGAGAAGCTGGAGCAATGGTACAATGGGTAGAGGGTTTGCCTTGCATGCGGTCGACCCGGGTTCGATTCCCAGCATCCCATATGGTCCCCTGAGCACTGCCAGGAGTGATTCCTGAGTGCAGAGCCAGGAGTAACCTCTTGAGTATTGCCGGGTGTGACCCAAAAATGCCCACCCTCCAAAAAAATAGGAAAAATAGAAAAGAAGAAATTCTCCCGCTGAAATTATGGTGGAAAAGCCACAGTCAGGCCATGAGACTTTTCTTTGGAGGAAACAAGTGTCTGTGGGAAGCCCCTGGGAGTGAGGGTTGAGTGACCACCTTGGCCTTGCGTGTCCCACTTTCGGGATAAGAAAAGGGGCTGAGAGGGGCTGGAGCGATAGTACCGCGGGGAGAGCGTTTGCCTTGC
The DNA here is from genome assembly GCF_029834395.1 of Sorex fumeus. Lineage (NCBI taxonomy): Eukaryota > Metazoa > Chordata > Mammalia > Eulipotyphla > Soricidae > Sorex > Sorex fumeus. The sequence continues at coordinate 934,878 of NW_026606082.1, forward strand.
ATGCGGCCGACCCGGGTTCGATTCCCAGCATCCCATAGGGTCCCCCAAGCACCACCAGGGGTAATTCCTGAGCGCACGAGCCAGGAGGAACCCCTGACCATCGCCGGGTGTGACCCAAAAAGCAAAAAAAAAAAGAACCGGGGCTGAGAGAGTAGAAAGCGTGCTGGGGGCCCAGCCTGGACAAGGCTGGGGGCAGGCGTCAGAGGCAGTGGCCAGCCGGGGCCTGGGAGGGGAGTGCGTCCCTCCCCAGGAGCCCCTCGGATGTCCCCCGTGTGCCGAGGGGAGGGGGCCCACGCATCCCTGGCACTCGTCCTCAGAGGACACGTCAGCATGCAGACGGGGAAGAGGGAGAGAGACGCGCACACCGTTTTGTAATCAATGATTTCTCTTTAATCTCTGAAAATGGAAGCAAGAGTTTTTTGTTTTCGCCAGAATACGAGGCCGCTCTATAAGAGCCGATCTAGAGTGATTCACAGGCTCTCCTCTGGGACAGCACGGCTTTTGGGGGGAAGAAGAGACAAAACAGGAGAAGTAATCCACAATGCTTCAGGCACCAGACAGCCTGGCCGGGCATCCGTCATTAAATTATCCGAGGCTACACGCTAAGACCGCGGCACCGTCTCCCTCGCCCCCACCCCGCCCTCTTCTCTTTGAACCAAGTCCCTCCGGTGTTTCACCACCAACACTTAAAAAGAAGGAAAAAAAATTTGTCATCAGAACCTCAGAACCTTAAAAACGAAGCAGGTCCTTGATTAGATCACACTGATAGACTCGTATAGGCGCGGTCGCCACGGTAATCATTGTTTTCTTTACATCTCATTATCCACTTCAATATAAAAAACACACACGTACACACACACTAAACCACATCACACATTCAGATGCCCTGACACGGGAGGCAGTGATCCCGTTATCGGTCAAGAACACGGTACCTTTCCTAGGTGGCCGTCCCACCCCGCCCCCTCCCCCAGCCCGGCCGCGCTCCGACCTGAGTTTGCCACGTGCCACTGCATCCTGGTCCCCGGGACACGGCCCGACCCTGACCCTGACCGGACTGTGTGACGGGTTCCCGCCTGGTCCCCATGGCACTGTTTTGTTCAGTGTTCGGCCACTGACTGGCGTCCCTTCCAAAACACAAACACCTTTACATCGTGTCCGTCAAGCATGCAAGATGAGAACGTGGGAACGGAGAAATCAGAGCTAGTGGAGGCTGGGAGGGGGGAGCAGAGCCGTCTCTGGACCCCCGGTCTGGGGGGTGTCTGTGCTTTGCTACGGCCCCTGGGGCAAGCCGCAGGGTGGGGTGGGCGGGGCCCAGGCCGAGCTCTGCGCCCCTGGGAATGCTCCTTCCCGTCTCGGCTGGAGGCAGGAGGAAGGGCGGGCGGGGGCACTGCTGGTGGAGGGCCTCGGGGTGGGGCTGGGGGGCGGGAGGGGAGGGAGAGGGGCGGGGCTGCTCCCCTCCAAGCCCCCCGGCTTTGCACCCAAGAGCGAGACAAGCTGCTGACAAACGGGCGAGACGAGCCCTCGTCCCGGGCACCCTAGTCAAGTGTCGACCCAACCCGGAAATGTGCTGTTTCAAGTGATGAGTGTGCGGGGGTCTGCGTGGCGGGGGTGGGGGTGGGGGGACAAACGGTGGAGATTCCGGTGAGCTCAAGGCAGACCGGGACCGGCCGGGGCACAGGCTAGGCAAGAGGCCACGTTCCGCTCTGGCAGGACCACCCGGCTTCCGGCGGAGAGAGCGAGCAAGGAAAGGAACGCAGCTCCGAGCTCGGGGGAGGGAGCCGACCCCCTGACACGGGAGGGGAGGCGCGAGGAACCCGCAGGGGCCCCCGTCCCCGGCTGCCCAGGGCAGCCACCGCTCAGACAGTCCTCGGACGAGTGTTCGTACAAAAGAATCTCTTATCTGCATTGAGTTTATAAACATACACAGTGTTGTCCCTTTCAAAAATCGAGAGAAGGAAAAAAACCCACACACGAATACTGCGAAGTAGCAAAAGCAAAGAAAAAAAATAAAAGCTACTTTTGGTTTTGGCAACGTGAAGAGGGGGAAAAGAAAAAGAAAATATAAAAAGCAACGTGGCCTTGGTCCCTATTTGTTAAAATAAAAAACTTGGGCATGACACCGAATCAGAATGGGTTGGTTTCCTAAAATTCAGAATGGAATGGGATTTTCAACGCACTTTTGTCAAGAGTTCAGGAGTCACATTAACACTTAAAACATCAGGAGGAAAAGAAAAAAAAAGCTTTCCGATAAAAAGCTCAGCTTTGAAATCACATTTTGTTTCCGCAAATTTGAGAGACGAATCGAGTTCCGCTGGAACGTGGCCTGTGGCTGGCTGACGGCCGAGGTGGACGTCCCCTCCGAGCGACCGGCACGAGTTCTTGCTCCCATGTGGGGTGGGGCGAGGCCGGCGCCTCAGGCTGCGATCTTGGCCATCTGCTGCTCTAGCTTGGAGATCCGCTCGTCCTGACTGCAGATCGTGTCTTTGATCGACTTGATCTCCTTTAAAATCTCGTCCAGCTTGGCTTCGCTTTGCTGCGGAGACAAAAGCAGAAGGGGCGGGGGGCAGAGGGGCGGGCGGTGAACGGGAAGGCGGACTGAGAGGCGGGAAACAGAGTCTGGACGGTGGAAAGGCCTCCGGTCCCAGGAGGCCATTCCCCAGCCGCCTGGCCGGGCGTCAAGGGGCCCAACACCGAGATGGCGTCAGTGGGGCCGATCGCTGCGCTGCAGGACCGAGCGTCTCACGTGCTGCCCCCGCTCCCCAGACCTTCGCCCCCACCAGCGGTTTCTGCCCCCGCCCCGGTCACGTGGCCAGCAGGGCTGCAGCCTGGAAGGGGGGCCCCTTCCAGCAGCGCTGTGCCCCCTCCCGCTCCTGCCCGGCCACGCCCACCCGCCCCGGGGCCCCTTCTGGGTCTGAACCCTGTGCCGGCAGTGCCAGGCCTTGGTGCCCACCACACCGCGAAATGGTTCTTGCCGGGGCCCCTCCCCTCAGCACCAGCCTGCCGTCCCGTGGCGCTGCACCTCACTCCCGAGTCAGTTCCTCCCGGCGCCCGGGAAGGTGCCATGTTTCACTCTGCCTGACCCGGAGGTAGGTGGGCACGGTCCGGGAGAGACTGTTTCCCCAGCCTGGGCCATGCAGTTCCTCCCCTTGACCTCAGGGGGTGCTGCCTCCCCCCTCCCCCGCAAGTTACCCCTTTCTCTCCTTATTTACTTTTGCTTTTATGGGTCTCACCCAGCGAGGCTCAGGGGTTACTCCTGGCTCTGCACTCAGGAACCATATGGGATGCCGGGGATCGAACCTGGGTCAGCCGCGTGCAAGGCAAACGCTCTCCCCACTGTGCTATCGCCCCGGCCCCTTCTCACAGTCTCTCCTCGTGCCCACGGGCTCATCAGAGGCTCCTGTTCACACGCAGGTGGCGGTCTTCTCCCCCAGGAATCGTACACACAAGAAGGCACGTGACCCCCAAACTCAGAGGGGCGGCATGACCCCCATCCTGGGGGGGTCACCAGAATCAAGTCTGGCTGGTCCACAGGAGGGACGGGACCCGTGGGACCCGTGGGACCCAGGCCTGGAAGGGAAGCCGGAGACCCAGCCACACGCCTCCTCGCCCGGCGATGGGACTCACCACACTGCTCGTGTCTGCGGTTTTCTTGGGGGCGCTGATCAGGTCACACTTCTTGTTTGCCGAGGGCTTGCTATCCAGGATGTTCTTCTTCACCACCTTGAGGTCCCTGTTTTTGCCAGGGATGTAGCCATGCTTCAAGGAGATGAGGATGGGGTCTGCGTTCTGGCCCTCGAACCACTCCTCCGCCTCCAGCGCGGCTTCCGGCCCCGCGGTGTCCGGGTACAGGTCGTCTTGGAAGAGGTCGGACTGCGAGAGACATTCGGGGAGAGACCCGTCAGCCCAGGGAAGGCGGCCTGGGGGACCCGCGGCTGCCGTCTCGAGGACGGGGGCACCTACCTTCCTGGGGACGGTCATGATGATGGGCTCGCACTTCCTCTCGTGCAGTTTGAAGAATCTTCCAAGAGAAAACAAGGAAAGTGGCCGTGAGTGAAGGGGAAATCAAACCGCACAACAGCGACTCGCCGGCCGTGTGTCGCGTGGGTGGAAATGCCTCGCACTCCGCCTCACCCCACCAGCCCCGTGTTTCTGCTGTAGGTGGAAACGCCAACGGGAGCCACGGGAAGCTATGCTGGGACAAGGGGGATGGGAGGCAGGGGTGAGGGTGGAGAGAGGACCGTGCATTCGGGAAGTGTCCAACCCCAACGGCCCCTGGGCAGTGGAGCGCTTCAGGAAACACCACCATGACAATGACTCGCGGGGTGTGTGTGGGTGGGGGGACATGGCACACACACTCAATCACCAAGGGCCAGAGTGTGGGGAGGGCGCTGTCTTGCACACAGCTGACCCGGGTTGGATTCCTGGTATCCCACATGGTCCGCCAGGGGTGATCCCTGAACGCACAGCCAGGAGGAACCCCTAAACCTCGCGGGGTGTGGCCCCCAAACCACCACCAACGAAGAGTAATTTTGTAGAACACAGCAGGTGTGGCCCCCAAATAAAACAAACCACCCAGTTCCCAGGGGAGCACTTATACCACCGACACAGCAGGTGGTCTGGACCACTGGGAGGCTGGTCTGTTGTCCTGAGGGGGCTGAGCCTTTGCAAATGCAAATTGGGTTTCTGAAAAGGCGAGAAACGAAAAATCTGGCGTCCGAGCAAAACACCTGGTTCATGACTGCACCGCGTTGCACTGTCCTCCCGCTGTTCATCGATTTGCTCGAGCGGGCCCAGTGACGTCTCTTTCATGAGACTTGTTGTTACTGTGTTTGGCACATCGAATACGTCACGGGGAGCTTGCCAGGCTCTGCCGTGCGGGCGAGAGACTCTCGGTAGCTTGCCGGGCTCTCCGAGAGGGGCGGAGGAATCGAACTCGGGTCGGCTGCGTGGGCTGTGTGCAAGGCAAACGCCGTACCCGCTGTGCCATCGCTCCACAAAAGAGAGAAAAATTCAAAGCGATCCAAATTGTGTCGAGAGCAGGACGAGGAGGCCCTGGGTGAGAGGTGAGCAGTCAGCAAGCTGTGAAGAGGCGCTGTTCCAACACGCCACGCTTGCCCACGCTGGGGGACGGCCGAAAGGGCCCGGGCAGCGGTCTGCAGGCCAGAGGCCTGGGCTCCATCTCCAACACCAGCGGGAGCGGCTTCAAGCACCCCCAAACGTGGCCCAACAGGCAGAATCAAAAACCCAACAACGAAGAAGCCCCCGCCCAACGTGCTAAGCAGGGTCTGACTCGAACAGGAGAAACTCTGAACTTCCGGAAGGTGCTTTTGGGGTGCTAGTATTGTTAATCAATGTCCCCCAATGCTGCTCACAACCTTAAGAACAGATTCTCAGCCTATCTCCCACGCACCCTTGCAGCCTTCTTCCTGCCTGCCTGACCAGTTGGCCTGGGTCTCAACATCAGGCATTGACAGGACCGTCATCGTGTGGCCCTCAGGTGAGAAATGCAGGCTTAACCCAAAACTTCGTTTCGTTTTGCTTTTTGGGTCCCATCCGGCAATGCTCAGGGCTGACTACTGACTCTGCACTCAGGAATTACTCCCGGGGTGCTTGGGGGACCATGTGGGATGCCCAGGGGTTGAATCTGGGTCGGCCATGTGCAAGGCAGCCCTCCCTGCTGTGCTATCGCTCTGGCCCCTTAAACCAAAACTTGAATCACCAGTGAGAGCTTTCTTTCATTGCTCATAATGAAATACAGAATTTGGGGTGGGAGGGAGCCTGGGCACACTGGTGGCAGGGCCAGTGCTGGACCCCTGCATGTCTGAAACGCAACCATGAGCAACTTTGGAGATCACAGTGCCTTAACTGGAAAAAAAAAAGATTTCAAAAAGAGAAGATGAAGATCAAAGAATCAGCTTGCTTTTTATGTAGAAGATGCCAATTCTTGATTTTTTTTTCTTTTTGGGTCACACCCAGTGATGCTCAGGGGTTCCTCCTGGCTCTGCACTCAGGAGTCACTCCTGACGGTGCTCGGGGGACACTATGGGGTGCTGGGGATTGAACTCGGGTCGGCCGCGTGCAAGGCCAACGCCCTCCCCGCAGTGCCATGGCTCTGGCCCACATGCCGATCACGGACGGTGTGCCCAGAGCCGCGCGTCAGTGTCACCTGGTGCCACATGGACAGTGCACGTGCTGCTGTTCTAACGGGGCGGGAGGGGGAGAGCCATTTCTTGACACCGGGCTCCCAAGGACATCCGGAGAATGGAGAGGGACGAAGGACTCGCAAGGACAGGCCCTGCCCGCCCTCGCACACAGCCTCCCGAGAGGCGGCTTCCGGGCCCCGAGGCCGGCCCCTCACCTGGCGATCTCGCATTTGTTCACGTCCAGCCCCCTCTTGGACATGCAGCCCATGCCTCGCTGCGGCTCCTTGCTGCTGAACGTGTTGAGGTAGTGGACGTAGGGGGACTCGTCCGTGATCTCGAAGTAGCGGATGCTGCTGTCGCCCTAGGAGAGACGGAGACGGTCTGGGTCGCGCGGGACGGCACGGCGGCTGCCGCGCTCTCGCCCTGGCGACGCAGCTGACCCCTCGGTCTCACGCAATCGCTGCGGTTTCCTCCCGAAGGTCAGACGTGACGTCACTGACCTGGCCTCCGAGTGAAGGCAGAGAGGAAGAAACTGATTCCTTCCCCGTCTCAACGCCCCAAACCGAGCCGACAAAAGACTACCCGGGGGCAAGTGCGGACGTGACACGGTTCACGGGTGCCGGGCAGTGCCGCCCAGGGGCCTGGAGCACGAGCGGGCGGGAAAGGGAAAGTTTTCACTTTGAGAAAAGCCCGCCTTATGGGCTGGAGTGACGGCACAGCGGGGAGGGAGTTTGCCTTGTGTGTGGCCGACCCGGGTTCGATTCCCGGCATCCCATAGGGTCCCCCGAGCACTGGCAGGAGTAATTCCTGAGTGCAGAGCTAGGAATAACCCCTGAGCACCACCAGGGTGACCCGAAGAGCAAAGTAAGAAAGGAAGGAAGGATGGAAGGAAGGAAGGAAAGAAGAAAGAAAGAAAGAAAGAGAGAGAGAGAAAGAGAGAGAGAGAGAAAGAAAGAAAAGCCCACTTGAGCGGCTCTCCTTCAACTTGAGAAGGCAGGCCTACTTCCTGACTCTGCATCCGTTATTTCTAGCTCTGCTTACTTCAGTCTCTTAATTATCACGTGCCTGTATCAACTCGGGCGATAAAGGCCCCCACCCCCGGCGACAGGGCCACAGACACAGATGAAAGTCACGACCGGCCTGAGTCATCACTCCCACCCGTCCACTCGGGGCTCAGGATCCCCGCCTGCCCCAAGGCTGAGGTGTCTGTGGCAGAGGGAGAAGCGTCATCCGCTCCCCGTGTGCTCAGAACGATTTCTCACCGAGTGGTAACTGCAGCTGGGGCATCGCGGCTTGTTTGTTTTGATACAATCTATGGCAGCAGTGGCCAGGTAAGATACACTTAACAACCGTTCGTGTGGCAAGATGACTTTCAAGAAAAACAGACGAGACCTCAGTTTCTAAGGAACTGACCTAAAAATATGTCACCAGGCCTGCAGGCCGGCAACCGGCTCAAGAAGGAAGCGCGGCCCCCGCTTACCCGGCAAGGGCGGCAGCTGTGTCTAGAAACAGATCATCTCCATGACACCGTGCACTCAGGAGGGGCCAGAGCCACAGGACAGCGGGGAGGGCGCTTGCCTCGCGGGAGGCTGACCAGGGTTCGATCCCCGGCACCCCACGGGGTCTGCCAAGCCCAAACTAAGTGACCCGAGTTCAGAGCCGGGAGTGAATCTTGAGACCGAGAGGTGTGGACCAAAACAACAACAAACCAGTAGTAATAATTAAAAAAAATCTCCCTCTCCCTGGCCCCTGCTGCCAGGACAATTAAGCCTGTAAGAAAGTAAGGAACATGGGACTGGAGCGACAGCACAGCAGGGAGGGCATGTGCCTTGCACGTGGCTGACCCAGGTTGAATCCCCAGAATCCCATATGGTCCCCCGAGCACCGCCAGGAGCAATTCCTGAGTGCATGAGCCAGGAGTAAACCCTGGGCATCGCCGGGTGTGACCCAAAAAGAAAAAAAGAAAAAAAAAAAAAAGGAATGTTGAAACATCATCTCCTGAATTGAACGAGAGAGAGGGGCGGGGGGGGGGGGGGGAGTGACCCACCAAGCCCGAGAGAAGAGCGGCAGGTCCAGTACGGGGTCTTCCGGGACCGGCCCCCTGGCCCCCTCCTTCCCGTGGCAGGCAGCAGTGCCGGGCGGGTGCCCCAACTGCGGTGCTCACACACCTGGCCTGCACATCACGTGGTCCCCGACAGACCGAGGTGCTGCTGGTGGGTGGTGCCGGGGAGCAGACTGGCAGCCTCGAGCTGGCAAGGCAGGCGCCTCCCTCCTGCGCTGGGCCAGGGCCAGGGCCAGGCCCACACCAGGGATCTCTAAGCCCACGAGCCCCAGGAAGAACAGCCCGCTCGAGAGGCCTGGAGGCGGCCAAGGCTCCTCCCTCGACTGGCCAAGAGTTCATGCAGGGGTCACCTAGCCAGCTGCCCACCTCAGCTCGCAACGCGGCACAGCCTTCCGCCAGGGAGGCAGGGATCCCCCTCCCCCTTGGGAGTCTTCTGTTTAGGTGGGTGTGCAGGGAGGAGGCGGGGGGGGGGGGGGGAGGGGGAGGGACCAAACCCAGGGCCTCGCCCCTCACTCCCGTGTGGCTCCACTCTGAGCTCCACCCCAGAGACGGAGAAACCTTAAACCCACCGACTACGGATCCCCGCGAGCGCCCGGCCCGACATCTCTCTCCCAGCACGTCCCCCTGGGAGCTCCCAGGAGCCAGAACGCAGCAGGACACAGGCCCGCCCTGCTCCTAGCGCCACACACACACGCTCGAATACACCCCCGAGAAGGAAATCCCGCTCATCTGCTCAAGAGAGACTTCTCCGGGCCCCACAAGAATCGAGACCACCGAGACACCCGTTACCTTTCCACATAAGTAGATGATGCTGGTGTCGGGGTCGTAGAAGGGCAGCAGCACCCCGTTGCTCGTGTCCATCTCGTGGAGGGCAATTGGCTCCTGCATGTTTTTCTGGGAAGACCAATGTGTGTGAGTGTGTGTACACACACACACACACACACACACACACACACACACACTTTTGAGACCTTATGGTTCATCCCTTTGTCCCTTATTGACTTGGCTGTTTCCCTCAAATAATTCAAGTTGGAACAAGGTCTAAAGGGTGTCCGTAAGTATGAAATAACGACAGAGAAACGAAAACTGGCGCCAACCCACTTCGAACTGTGCTGAGGGTCCAGAGAGGCGTGACGGCACGTGGGGTTCTCGCCTTGCACAAAGCCGGCAAGTTGATCCCCGGCACCCCAGGTGGCCCCGGAGCCCTGCCAGGGGTGACCCCTGAGCGCAGAGCCAGGAGGAAGCTTGTGCACGGTCAAGTAGGGCCCAAGGACCAAAGAGGAGGAAAACCGTGCTGGTCCGCTCGCGTCATGAACTCGTGTGTCAGTGTGGCTGCTGGTCAGAAATGAGTTTCCTGAGCGAATAATTTCCTTTTTAAAGATACTTCTTTTGGTTACAAAATAAATGCATTTTCTAAAAAGCTAAAAATACACACACACACAGCTTTGGTACTGCCACCCCTTCACGTTATTATGAATAAAACAACAAACATGACTACTTTGTCCCAAGCATGATTATTGTGGGCAAGACACACGATTATTCTTAAAAATAAAACAGGATCAGGTTTAGAATTCTACAGGTTCAGAATTCTACAACAATGGCCTCTCCCCTGTATTCTCTAAGAGAAATACAGCGAACACAGAACTCCTTGCGAGCATCAGAATCATTCTGAATTTGATTTGATTCTGAGGGGGATGGGGGCTCTGCGCAACTCAGGCGCCAGGGGTGGGGTCTCCAGAGCCGTCCTAGCAGTGCCGGGGGTGGGCAGCATGCAAGGCCTGCGCCCTGACCTCTGTGGTATCTCTCCGACTTCTACGCTTTTAGAAATGTCATTCAAGGGCCAGGGCTGCAGAGATCAAGACGTTCCCTCGCACGCGGCAGACTCGATTCGATCATGGGGTCACAGATGGTCCCCCGAGCACTGCCAGGAATGGTCCTTATGTGCAGAGCCAGGAGTAGGGCCGAACACTGCAGGGGTGACCCCAAACACACACTGCACATATGTACTATAAATACACAATGTGCACATGTATGTGCGATGAGTCTCTGGGGAAAGAAAGACGCTCACATCCGGTTCTCCATCCCCACGTCCAGAACACCAAGAACCCAATGATCCACGCTCCGGCCCCAACCCAGGCCCACTGAGGAAATGACGCGTTGGGCACAGAGCAGCAGGGCCCGGGGGCGTACCGGGTTCCAGAGAGCCAGCTGCCGCTCACTCATGCGGCTGAACCCGGTGGTGAAGACGTTGCCGTCGGCCAGGAAGATGGCCCGCATGGGTCTCGCTCCTTCGTGCGCCTTCTCCTTCTCCTGCGGGGGGAACACAGGGGCGCGTCACCGACCCTGACACTGCAGAGTGGGGGGGTTCGTCTGCTGACCCACGCACCCCTACAACGTTCACAGGAGGAAACCAGGAGGGGCCGGGGGGTCTGGCCATGATCCCTTACGGACAGGCAGCAAGAACCAGGGAACAAGCGCAGAGAATGAACGAGCCCTGAGCTGTTCGCAGAACCCACCGCGTCTTTACTTTCAACCGTTTCTGCAACAGGGAGGGGGTGAGTCACCGCGGGGTGGGCTGGGAGCACAGGCTGCCCGCTGAGTCCGCAGCACAGGACAGCAGGGAAGGCGCGTGCCTCGCCCGTGGCCAACCTGGCTTTGAACCCCCCTCAAATGGACCCCCGAGTCCCGCCAGGAGGGATGCCTCCGCACAGAGCCAGGAATAAGCCCCGGGGACAGGCAGGTGAGACCCAAAACAGAACAATAACGGAGAAGACGCCGGGGTTCTACTTCAGCAAGGACTTTGCTTCTGTGGAAACGGTCACTAAAAGAAACAAGCCCAAGGGGCCTGGGGGTGGGGGTCACAGGGATGGCCGAGTGCTCTGGTGCCACCCGGTCTCCTGGGCGTGCCGGGGGCAGCCCCTAATCACCGCCGGGCGGGGCCAGAAGCCCGAGGCGCCCTCCCGGCCTGGGTCCCTGTGGGAGCCTCCGTGGGCGGCCTGGAGCACCACGCCCGCCCGGGCAGACTCACCGCCACGATCTCCTGCTTCCTGGGGTCGATCACCCTCACTTTCTTGTCCTTGGAGGCCGTGCAGATGAGGCTGCCATTCCGGTTCCAGCTGACGTTGTAGATCATGTCGGAGTGCATGTCGTCCAGGTTGATCAGGGCCTCCCCCGTGCCCACGTTCCAGATGATGATGGCGTTGTCACAGCCTGGGAGCAAAGGCAGAGTCACCGCGTGGGAGGCGGGGAGCACCGTCCCTGACAGGGACCCGAAAACACCCGGAGCCGCGAGCGTGCCCGTCTGCTGGGAGGGAAGGGGCCGGCGTGGGCAGGGAGGTGCCTGGGAACAGGCCTCGCAGGGAGAGCGCAGCTCGTCAAGTCTGGGTCCGTGACACGCAAACAAACACGAGGAAACTAGTCCTGCGGTTCTGAAAAGGTCCTGGGCAGATGGGCCCCAAGGGACGGTCCCTCTGCTATGAAGCCTCAGGAAGAACACAGTTCGCAGCTTCCCAGAGAAACCGGGAACAAGGGGGTCAGGTGCTCAGCTCCGCTGGTGGCAGGTCACTCCCTCCGCGGGGGTGAACAAGCCCTGGACGCGCTCAGTGGGCAGAGCCCGCGGGAGGGAGCCCCAGCGCTGCCCACAGCAGATCGTTATCCGCACAGAAACAGGCCAGGACGGTCCCGATTTGAGAAGCAGCCCGGACTGTGGTCATGCAGGCACCAGGTGAAAACCCCCCCAAGAGACCACCCTGGTGACGCAGCCACAACGCCGCACTGCCCAACACCATCCTGCCCGCCCTCCTGCCCGGCTCCCGGGGCCCCCGAGAACAGGCTCCTTCCGCTGCTTCCAGGCAACTAGGTCAAGACGGCAGTAAAATAAGGGAAGGGCAACACAGAACCCAGAAACCAACCCTGTGGGCGCTTCAGACAGTACCAGCCGCTACTACCGGGTGAAACACTGGCCAGAGAGGGTGTCCGAGGCCAAGCAGCGCGAGAGGGAAGCGCCAGGGTCAGCTCAGCTCCCTCCGGCTTCCAGGAGGGACCGTCTGGTCCCCGACACGCAGGGGACCGCCCCTCCACTCCGCCTGGCTGGCAGGCACGAGGCGCCCAGCGGCGGCGGCTGGCTCGTGTCCGACTGAGTCGGGAAGGGGAGCAAGGAATTTTCCAGGACGGAATTGCACCTCTGGATTGTTTTTCCCCCTCGCTCCGGGCTGGGTCTGGGGTTCGGAGAACATCCCAAGGTGCCCAGGGAAAGTGCACTGTGATTTTTAACAAGGAGAACCCCACGGCTTTTTGAAACAGCTGTGGTTCAGTAAGTCCCTGCCATTAAATATCCTGACTCCCCAGTACCCTGTGAAGAGTCAGGACAGCCCGCACCTCCGCTGGCGGGGATGCGCTCACTGAAGCACGAAGCCATGGCCAGCATCGGGGACCAGAACACCGCCCCCTGGTGCCCTGTGCGTGGCGTGTCGGAAAGAAGACAGAAACCCTGAGTCTTAAGTTAAGTCAGAAGACTTCTGTCAGGGCTGGAGTGACAGCACCGCGGGGAGGGTGTTTGCCTTGCACGCAGCCGACCCGGGTTCGATCCCTGGCAACCTGCATCATGGTCCCCCGAGTACCGGCAGGAGTAATTCCTGAGTGCAGAGCCAGGAGTCAGCCCTGAGCACAGATGGCGCGCGCGCGCGCGCGCGCACACACACACACACACACGAGAAAAGGAGTTTCTTTCCACTGGCCCCGGCCCTGCACAGACTCACTTCCCCCACCCACGCTGGGCCAGGGACAGCTTGCTCAGAAGCGCTGGCACAGCAAGGCAGCCCCGCTGGCCCTGTCGGACTACGGAAAAAGGTCAGCAGATCGCACTGCGGGTGGCTGCAGTCGGGCCGGCAGGGAGAGAAGCAAACAACCAGCCCACAGGGGACGGGAGCAGCCAGACTGCCACAGTCACAGTCGCGCCCCAGAGCCAGCGGGAAGGCGTTCGGCCAGCTTTTCTGTTCTGTTTTTGGGTCACACCTGGCGATGCTCAGAGCTTACTCCTGGCTCTGCACGCAGGAATTACTCCTGGCTCTGCACTCCAGAAGCTGCTCCTGGCGGGGCTGGGAGACCATCTGGGATGCTGGGGATGGAACCCGGGTCAGCCACGTGCACGGCAAACGCGCTACCTGCTGAACTGCATTGCTCCAGGCCTGATTTATTTTTTTTGTTTTGCTTTTGGGCCACACCCGGCAGTTTTGGCTAAGAAGTTCTTCCTGGCTTTGCACTCAGAGGTCGAACCTCTGTCGGCAGCACGCAAGACAGACACTCTCCCTGCTGCATTACTGCTCTGTCCCTTGGAATTTGAAAGCAACGCAGACCATGGGCTGGAGCGATAGCGCAGCAGGTAGGGCGTTTGCCTTGCATGCGGCCGAGCCAGGTTCGATTCCTCCGCCCCTCTCGGAGAGCCCGGCAAGCTACCGAGAGGATCTCGCCCGCCTGGCAGAGCCTGGCAAGCTCACCGTGACGTATTCGATATGCCAGACACAGTAACAACAAGTCTCACCATGGAGACGTTCCTGGTGCCCGCTCGAGCAAATCGATGAACAACGGCAGGACAGCGAGTGCTACACAGACCACGCACGCACCCAGGGCTTTTACTGACTCGTCACGCCGAGATGCGGGTCTGAGGCTGTGTGGGCCTGACCTGGTGGCAGGCCTGACGGAAACAGCTCTACCAAGCATTTGCGCAGGCCAGGGAGGGGCCCTCAGCATGCTTCCAAACTGCACTACTCAGGGCCGGTCAGAAGCTACTGACCATTAAAATCACGAAACTTTGAGAAAAAGAAATGTCTTTGAAGACATAAAAACGCACCAAAGCAGAAAGGGCAGAAGCTGGAGAGACGGCTGACAGCAAGAACTTGCTTTGTACCTGGCTTGCCCAAGTCTGATCCCCAGTACCACGCATGGGCCATGAGCACTGTCAGGCGGGACCCCTGAGCACCGAGCCAGGAGGAAGTCCTGAGCACCACTGAGTGTGGCCCAAAACACAAGAACACAAAAACAAACCCCTCAAATGGGGATAATGTAGCTTCCCCTGGGACAAGAGTTTAGAATGCTTTTTTTTTTTAAATTTCTCCCTTTCATCTACATTCTCTGCCGTAAACACATACCGCTTGCCGAAGGAGAAACGTCAAAGTGGGGTTTTTGGTTTGTCTGGGGGCCACACCCAGTGGTGGTGCGTGGTCCCTCCTGGGGGGATTCGGGGACCAGGTGTGGCGCCAGGGCTCAAGCCCGGGTCGGCTGTACGCGTGGCAAACGCCCTCCCTCACTCTGGCCCGAAAGTTCGTCTTCTTTCTCCAAGGAACGTCTTCCGCCGCTCAGGATCACCTCCGACTGGCAGCATCCCCAGAGCCGAGCCCAGGGCTGCTGGGTAACCCGTCCCCTCTCCTGCATCAGGAGTCACTCAACTGGGGTTCACGGAAGCTGCCGCCAGAAAGCAGATGCCGAAACGGGTGTGACCTGTCTTGCTCCAAGCAGAGAGCATCCCGTGTGCCGGGCACGTGCGTGCACCCGCCGAGGTGCGACACTTCCTAGAGCCCCGACGGTCTGCCCCAGACGCCCCCCCCCCCCCCCACCCCCAGGCTGAGCTGCGCCCAGGCTCAGCCCAGGGGCTGCCGACCAGAGGAGAGGCCGGCGGGGCTCTTACCTGCGCTGAGAAGCACGTTGCGGGCAGTCGGGTGCCAGGCCACGATGCCAACCCTCTTCGAGTGGCCTTCTAAGACCACCACCGGTTCCGTCAGGGAGAGGGTGAGCCCATTCTCTGGGATCTGCCACACCTGTCAGAGGAGAGAGATCCGTGAGGCTGGGCACACCTTGGCCTTTCCTGGCGGCCCCACAACAGCCAACTGGGGTGAAGTCACTCTGCAGGTGCCGGTGAAGGGAATGACAGTGAACCATCAGCGTGTGAATGTCACCCAGATGCACTTGGAAATTAAAGACCGGAGTGAGCGTGAGGCTTTGCAGAATGTTAACTTTCCACTTCTGTTTGCTACTAGCTGCAATTTTATTTTAGATTAGCTGTTAAGTCTAAAACTGTCCAGGTTGGGGGCCAGAATGATAGTACCGCGGGTAAGGCATTTGGCCTTGCACATGGCTGACCTGGGTTCGATGCCCAGCACCCCATACAGTCCCTGAGAGTTGCCAGGAGTTATCCCTGAATGCAGAGTCAAGAGTAACCTCTGAGCATCGCCGGTGTGACTCAAAAAGACCCCCCAAGACCCCCAAAGACAAGCCTGTTTGAAGCATGCAAAAATTTTCCTTTTGTGAACGGCTACAAAAAGTAGCAGAAGCATCCGCTAAGGCAGTGGGGCGAAAACTCACAGTCAAGCCCCCCTCCCCGCTTGAAGGGGGCGGACTCCAGCCACCCAGGGCTCCAGGCTAATCGGACAGCTCCTGAGACATTATGCGTTTTTGTGATTTTACATTTGGAAAACGAGGATAGAAGTCAGAGACTTGTAACATGCACTATGAAAAGCTTCCTGCAACAGCAAAAACTCGATGGGCCCTCACCAAAGTGAGAAACTCGTGTTTTTTTCAAAGCACAGGGTCAAAGAAGAGCAGAGCCAGGCCAGAGAAAGAGAAAAGACCCGAGAAAAGTTCGGGGACTTCGAGGCACGGCACAAACCAACGCAGGGACCCAGGGGAAGAAACGGTTTGCCACGCGGTGAGCTCGGTGGTATGGCACAAACCAATGCCGGGAGGCAGAGAGAAGAAACGGGTTGCGAACCACGTTTCAGGCAAGGGTCTGATAGCCAGACTCCTACAAATCCAGGACAGAAGGAGAAATTTGGGGGCTGGAGCGACAGTACAGCAGGCAGGGCGCTTCCCTTGCACCCGGCTGACCTGGGTTCGATCCCCGGCATCCCATATGGTCCCCGAGCACCACCACGACTGATTCCTGAGTGCAGAGCCAGGAGTAACTCCTGAGCATTGCTGGGTGTGACCCAAAAAGCCCAAGAAAAAAAATTTTAAATAGAGAAATAATCCTGTCCTCCCCCCACTTTTTTTTTTTAATGGGCAAGAAACAGACACTGCTTTCAGCAGGATGCACCAATGATCTAAGAGCACATGAGAAGGTGCTAAGAGCTTGTGAAGAGATGATTAGTCATTAGAAATATCAAGCAAAACATCCTTTCTCCCCCCCCCCCCCCCACCCGAGGCTGGATGAGGCTGGATGAGCAAGAGTGAGCACCAGAGCACCGTGGAGAAAGAGGGGCCTGCACACACGCCCCAGGGGAGGAAGAGGGCCGTGGGCTCTCGGACGAGAGAATCGAAGCCTGATCGGGGCCACCACAGGACATGGTGGAGCCAGCTGTGACACGGACCCACAGCAAGGGAAGGGAGGTGTTCACCCCCAAAGTCACTCGTGTTCTCAGGAGGACCGGAAAAAGCGCAGGTGTCCAGCAACAAGGGAATAAGCACGACGCGGAGCGTGCACACAACAGGCTGTCCCGACGAGCCCCCGCTCCACCGCCCAGCGGGGAAAGCACCAGCCAGGAAGCGTGTGTGACACGCGGGGTCCCAAACAGGAAAGCAGGGACGCTCTGACAACAGCGGGGGGGGGGGGGGGGGGGGAGAGGGAGGGTGCCTTGTGTTGGGGGGATAGAGAATACGGAGTTTCTCTTCCGTTTCCCCCGCCCCGGCCCCCCTCGCCTTCTCTTTGGGGCAGTGCGAGGGCTGGAACTCGGAGCCTCACACACACACACACGCAGGTGCTCTGCCACTGAGCTATGTGTGCAGGATGTGGAATTTTCTCTCTCTACCGCTGACGTATCCTGAGTTTCGGGGTCCAAAATGACAGGACAGCGGGGAGGGCGGGCGCCTTGCACACAGCTGACCTGGTTCAATGCCGGCACCCCGTACGGTTGCTCACTCCTGAGCACTGCCAGGAGGAAGCTCTGAGCGTGGCTGGGTGTGGCCCCAAAACAAAACAAAAATCCTTCTGCTTGTTTAATTTTACATTTGGAAAATAAGGACAGAAGTAACAGTTTTGTAAACTGTACTATAAAAATCCCCGTTCAGATGGAAAAAATAGCTGGGCCATCTGGGGCCACCCGAGGGCTCCCTCTCCCGCTCGTCCAGCCGCCTGCGGTGTGGAAGGACAGATTTTCTTTTTGCTTCTGGGGTCGGGGAGGGGACTTTCCAGTGGCAACCGGAAAACCTGGTAGACAAATTCTAAAAGCGCGGGAACACTGCGAGAGGCCATGTGACCGGTATTTCCCTGACGACTAATCATCTCTTCATGTGCTTTGCGGACCGTCTCCAAAACAAAAGCTGACGGCTGTCGTAACGTGAATCATGCTGAACACAGGATGGCCGAACATAAGACGCCAACTTTGAAGCGGCCCTGTTCAAACTGAGGAAGTGGTGGCTAACAGCGTGACGTCTGCTGAACGTCCTGAGCACTGAGCCGTACCACGCAAACAGAGGCGTTCTAGAAGGAGCCTCAGAGGAGGAGAAGGCGAAGACAGTGGAGAGGCGACGAAGATCCCTGGAACTCCCTGGAGACTCTCGAGAGACTTACTGGGGCTCACTGGAGACTGACTGGAGACTTACTGGAAACTTAGTAGAGACTTACAGGGGGCTCACTGGAGGCTGATTGGAACTTACCGGAACTTACTGGAAACTTACTAGAGACTCACTAGAGGTTCACTGGAGGCTTACTGGAGGCTCACTGGAAACTCAGTGGAGGCCAAGTGGAGATTCAGTGGAGACTCAGTGGAGCTCAGTGGTGGCCCACATAAAGGGGTGGGTCTACAGGAGAGGGGAGGGCCTCTTCGAGGACGGGGCGAGTCTCAGAAGCCGAGGAACACCGGCAGCAGCGCGGAAGAGCAACACTGGGCCAGGAGGAGTGTAGGAGAAGGCTGGCCTGTAGAGCTGACTGTCCTTTTACATACTAAGACAGAAACGTGAAAGAAGAACTCTGAGAGGAACTGTACAGAATCATGCCTGTCAGTGAAAAATTATGCTCACCAGTGGCACAAGCGAGAAATCCAACTCTCCTCTGCTGGGAATTTGAAAGGAGACACAATCTGGCGTAAGTAAGTGTGTAACCACGACCAAGTGGGATTCATCCCGGGGATGCGAGGATGGTTTAACAATCGCAAGTCAATCAACATGATTCATCATATCAATAAAAGAAGATAAAAGCCAGATGATCATATCAACAGATGCAGAGCAAGCATCTGACAAGATCCAGCACCCATCTATGATGAAAACCCTCAGCAAAATGGTCATTAAAAAAACTTTCCTGGATCTAGTCAACGCCATCTTACCACAAGCCCACGGCAAGCATTGTCCTCAATGGGGAAAAACGAAGAGCCTTCCCGCTAAGATCAGAGATAAGACAAGGACGCCCGCTCTCACCACTTTTATTCAGTAGAGTACAGGAAGCATCTGCCACAGCAGGTAGGGAAGAAAAAGATACGAAGGGCATCCAGGTAGAAAAGGAAGAAGTCAAGCTCTCACTATTCGTAGATGACATGAGACTATGCTTAGAGAACCGGAACGCCTCGACCAAGAAGCTCCTAGAAACAACAGATTTGTCTACAGTAAAGTGGCAGGTTATAAATCAATACCCCAAAGCCCAGAACTTTCCTGTATGCAAATAATGAAAGAGAAGAAAGTGATATTAAGGGTTGGAGGAACAGTACAGTAGGTAGGACATTTGCCTTGCACGCAACTAACCCAGGTTCGATCCCCAGCATCCCACATAGTCCCCCAAGCACACGCAGGAGTAACCCCCGAGCATCTCTGGAAGCAAAAAATATTTTCTTTAAAGAAAGTGGTATTTAAAAAAAATCCTGTTTACATCATGCCTCAGAAAATCAAGTACCTCAGAAACTGCTTAACTACGGAGGTAAAGGACCTGTACAAATAAAACTATAAAATGCTACTTCAAGAAATAAAAAAAGACAGAGAAGTGGAGAAACATTACCTGCTCACGGACTGGGAGGAGTAACACTGTCAAAAATGGCAATACTCTCCAAGGCATCATACAGATTAAACGCAATCCCTCTAAGGATACCCAGGACATTTTTCAAAGAAATTGATCAAACACTCTTGAAATTCGTATGGCACAATAAACCCCCAGGAATAGCTGAAGCAATTATTGGAAAAAGATTCCAATCTTTTGGGGAGGAATAACCTTCCCCAATCTCAAACTGTCCTACAAAGCAGCAGTAATTAAAACAGCATGGCATTGGAATGAGGACAGACCCGCAGACCAATGTAATATGATTGAAACCCTCAAATCTATGATCATTTAATCTTTGATAAGGGAGCAAGAAATGTGAAGTGGAGCAAAAATGTACATCTCCATGCAAAAAAAAAAAAAGGACTCAGACCTCTATCTAACATCATGCCACAAAAGTCAGATCAAAATGGATTCAAGACCTCAACATGAGACCTGAATCCATAAGGTACATTGGAGGAAAACGTAGGCAAAACCCTCCACAATAATGACGCTAAGGGCATCTGCAAAGATGAAATGCCACTGAACAAGTGGGAGAAAAAATAAACAAGTGGGACTACACTCAACTAAGAAGCTTCTGCACCTCAAAAGAAACAGTGACCAAGATACAAAGACAGCCGACAGAATAGGGAAGGTTATTCACCCCAAACCCTTCTGACAAGGGGTTCATATACAAGGCGCTGGTTGAACTCTACAAGGAAAAAATATCCAAGCCCATCAAAAAATGGGGCAAAGAAATGGACAGAAACTTTCTCTTTTTTGGGGAAATATAATTATTTTATGCCTCACGCATAAAAGAACTGGCAGAGGAACCCAGGTGTGTGAGACCGGGGCTGAGATCTCCAAGCCTGCACGGTTTGGGGCTGGACCTGCCAGTAGCTGGACAGTTACACCCACCAACTGCTGTGTAATCCCAACAACGGCCAGGATCCAGAGATTATCACACTCAGCTCCCGATGATGACATCTTATCATCTCATTCCTACTTTGGACAAACTGGCAGGCTACCGAATGTAACCTGCCCACACGGGAGAGTCTGGCAAACTCCCCGTGGTGTACCCAATATGCCAAATACCAGTACAATGAAGGGTCTCATTCTCCTAACCCTGAAAGAGCCTTGAATATGGCACTTTTTTTTTTTTTAAATCTCAGGACTAGGACAAAGGAGACGTTACTGGGGCCTGCTCGAGGCCATCGACGAATAACAGGATGGTTGTGATTGATTGTGATTGATAATTATTTTTATTCATTATTTGACTTTTGCAAACTAATGCATGCTGGGCTGGGGAGGAGACCGGCGGAGCAGCATTGGGGGCGAAGAGGAAGAGGCTCGGTCCGCTTTTGTCATGAAGAGGAACTTTCATGACAAAAAAAAGAAGAAATGCCAATGGCAAAAAGGCACATGAAACATAATAAAAGAGTGTCTGAATTCAACTCAAAATTGTCTTTCAAAAAATTAGGAAAATGAGGGGCTGGAGCGATAGCACAGCGGGGAGGGTGTTTGCCTTGCACGTGGCCGACCCGGGTTCGATCCCCAGCATCCCACAGGGTCCCCCAAGCACAGCCAGGAGTGACCCCTGAGCATCGCTGGGTGTGACCCAAAAAGAAAAAAAAATTAGGAAAACGAGACTCACAAATGAATCTCGGAACCTCGCCGCTCAAAGCAGAGATACCTCCGGACCTTGCTCCAGGCCGATTTCATTGGGCACCTCTGACGGGAACAGGGGTCCACTGTCCCTCCAACTGCCCCCTAGGAATCCTGGCAGCCAAAAGCCTCCAGAAACCCATGAAAACCCCAGGTCTGCAGGACCAGTGACTGCAAGCGCCAGGCCTCAAGGGATCAGGGCTGTCCACTGCTCCCCACCACGCTGCCCCTACGGGGTCCTGGCTGTCGTGCCCACAAACTGCCTCCAGGTTCCATTTAAGTGCATCATCAGCCAAGATCCAGAGACTCAAAAATGAATCTCGGAACCAAGCAGCTCGCTGCAAGATTTCTCTGGATCCTATTTTTTTTTTTTTGCCTTTTGGGGTCTCACCTGGCGAAGCACAGGGGTTCCTCCTGGCTCTGCACTCAGGAATTACCCCTGGCGGTGCTCAGAGGACCATATGGGATGCTGGGAATTGGACCCAGGTAGGCCGTGTGAAAGGCAACACCCTACCTGCTGTGCTATTGCTCCAGGCCCCAGGAACCCAATGATTTAAAATTTTAGAATCCCAGGAGCTCAGGCTATACAAGCAATACAAAACAAATTACCTAGCATCTGTCTATGGGGCAGGTTTGAGTGGTGGTGGGAAACTTCGAAATAATGGTGGCGTGATTGGTGTCGAAATACTGAATGTAACCCATTACTGCAAACAACTTTATGAAAATCTTATTTTTTTAAAAAAATTAGGAAAGGACTGGAGTGCTAGCACAGCAGGTAGGGTGTTTGCCCTGCACGCGGCCAACCCGGGTTCGGTCCCCGGCATCCCATGTGGTCCCCTGAGCACCGCCAGGAGTAATTCCTGAGTGCAAAGCCAGGAGTAACCCCTGAGCATCGCTGGGTGTGGCCCAAAAAGGGGGAGAAATAAATAAATAAATAACTAGGAAAATGTTGCTTTTCCGATAACTGGGGAAAAGTCAGGATTTAAGCAAGTGCTTCCCAAATGGGCAACCCCGCCCCCTCGGGGACACTGAGTGGGGGGGGGGTGTGGGTGGGTGGCAGGAGCCCTAGGGGCCACCCCACCGGCTGGGGGCTCTCCTTGTCCACTCAATCAAGGCAGCTGGCCAGGCTGGGTTGGGTTCTGTTCCTCCTGAAAAGGGGGCAGCAAACTAAGCAAGTCTGGGAACCTCTGATTTAAGTGCCGGTTTTCATAGCGAGTTCTTCCCAGGCTAATTACAGCCCCTTATGCAAATCCCGGTGACACGAGCAGCATTCTGAGGGCCCAAGTTTAGGGAGTCGCCTGATTCCTCCCCAGCAGGCCGAGGGCAACTGAGGCTGAGGGCAAAAGGGCAGGCCGCCTTCTCCCTCCCCGCCCCCCGGCCCCGCCCAGCCCTGCACACCTGCTCTCCGCCCCATCGGCACCCGGCCCGCCAGGGTCCGCGGCCCAGCACGCAGCTCCGAACGGAACAGGGCCCCCTGCGCCACGAGGCGGGATGGGATTCTGAGCGGGAAGAACGGCTGCGACTGCCGACCTGATCAGAGCAAAGGCATCAGCAGAGAAACGACGCGCAGGGACTTCGGCGACTCAACAGGAAATGCAGTTTGCAGGACAAGGCCACACCGCGGCCCAGCCTAGAGCGGAAAGGGCCATGCCACCTGCCACCGCCAGAGGGCACCGCAACCATGGGCTGGGGCTTCGGGCCGAGAGCCGCCCTCCTGCACCCTGCGTCCCCAGGGAGGGTGGAGCCCAGGGTGGGGCCGGTCACCAACGCGCTTCCAATCCTACACGCGACAGAGCAGAGCTCTTAAGGGGGCCTGACCCCTGTCCTATCACTCCCTTATCCCACGCTTCCTTGAACTGCCGGGAAACTTCGGTGATGGCCTGAAACTACTCACTGAATTGTCGGGAAATTTTGGCGACGGACAGAAACTACTTGTTGCCAAGTGTGTGTGCGCGCCCCACCCACACCCGGAGGTGCTCAGGGCCTACTCCCGAGGCACCGCTCCTGCCGGTGCTCGGGGGACGGGTGGGGGCCACGGCTGGAACCAGATGGGCCGTGTTCAGAGCGAACACCTCACCCGCTGAACTCTCTCCCCCGCCCCGTTCAAGCTCCTCGAAGAAGGGTTCTGCCCCTCCCTCACCTTCCTCGCAGCCCATTTAGTGATCCTCTGCCGGGCTTCTGCATCTGCTGTGGGCGCTGAGCCCGCCTGGCCACCTCCGGCGACTCATTCATGGATTCGTGTTACTGCAGCGGGCACTCGAAGGCGGGCCCTCGGCCAGGCGGCAGGAGGAGAGAAGGCGGACGGACAGCTGGGCCTGCGCCCGCCAAGTCCACTGTCAAGGGGACCAGCCACGGCCCACCACCCCCGCCCGGTGGCCCCACGGGCCAGTGGGTCTGCGGGGGCTGCTGAGGAGGGAGGGAGGGGTGAGGCCCTTCCCCCATAACCACAAAGTCCAGTGCTCAGAGCACAGGTCCTGCAGCGAGGCAGTGCGGGTCCGAACACTGCTGCCACAGCCCCGTGACCCGCAGGCCCTTCGCCTGCCACTTGTTCCTCGCTGCAACGGGGCGACAATCACCTGGCCCCCGCTGGGGTGGATCTGAGGCCCACCTGCTCGGGGCCACGGTGGGAGGTTCTCCAAAGAGCAGGTAGCCCAGAGGGGCTGGGGGCGGGCCGAGGAAGAGAGTGACGGGGGGGAGGGAGTGACCACACTGGTGGCAGGCGGCCAGGGCGGGCCAGAAGAGCTGTCCTCTCCTGCGTCAGGTGGCTCTGCCCTCGTGGGCCTGTGGCTCCTTCTGGGTCATGGGCCTCCCAGGCAGCCCCAGAACCAACAGGAGCAGGAGCGCCACCCAGGCCGTGCCGTCTAGGGGGCCTACCTGGGACGTGGCCCGGGTGCCCAAAGGAACACTGGCCAGGGGACGCAGGACACTCCCAGGTCACCTGCTCACAGAGGAGGAGGTTCACGGGGCCGGGAGATGCCTCAAAGGGCCAGGCCCTGCTCTGCCAGCGGGCACCGGGGAACTGGTCTCTCACGCCGCACGGCTCCCTGAGCACCAAGCCCCGTGTGCCCCCCACCAGCCCCCTCAAAGAACAGGGGACGCTCAGGGGCGGGCGAGGATGTGGCTCAAATGACAGAGCACATGGCAGGCATGCGTGGGGTCCTGGGGGTGACCGGGCATCCCATGTCCACCCCGCCAGGGTCCTGGTGAGACACCAGGGACAGCCTGTGGGCAACACTTGCTCTGAGGCATGAAAGGGACCCAAGGTGCGAAGCTTTCTGCACGCCCGGAGCTCCGGCCCCAGGGGAGACGCTGCCACAGGATAGGCTGACCCCCGCCCCAGCCGCGTCCCCTCTGCTCCGGACCCGTGCCCCCCTCCTCCCTGAGCGACTGTCACGGGACGCCCCGCGCAGGAAGAAGGGGCCAGCGTGCGTCTGGGATCAGTTTCCTGGCTCCTCCCGCGGCCCCCACGCACCACAGCGGGGCTCTGAGGACGGCTCTTGTCCTGCCGTGAACCCACCACCTGCTTCGCATCGAGCGTGGAAAGGGCGAGTTCACGCCCCGGCCAGTGAAGAGGGCAGCGCTGGTCACCGCGCAGGTCCGCAGGCCGGGACTGTGACCACACGAAGGCAGACACCGCGGGGACAGGAGCGGGCACCGGAGACCCTCGGCTGGGCCCGCAGCGGGTGTGGGGGCGTGGCAGGGGGACGAGAGCCAGACACCCCAGCGGATTTTTTTTTTTAAGCAAATGCTTGTTCCTGAAATGATTTTTTATCTGGACGACACATTTCTCTGGCGACGTTCTGTTTTGCTCAGAAGGAGGGGGCGGTGGGCCCACACCCCCCATGCTGAAGGCTCCCAGAGGAGACAGCGAACCACTCGGGGAAAACCCACGGGCAGGCGGCGCTGGGAACCCGCGGGAAGTGCGGGCCGGGGCTCTGCGTGGAAAAGAACAGCCCGGTGGCTGGCAGCCTCCGCGCCCGGGCAACTCTGGGTGTGGAGAGAGCAGCTCCGGCATGGGAGAAGGCAAGCAGGGGATGGAGGAACTCGGGTCCGAGCCAGCAGGGCTCCGAGAGCACCGACTGCGGGTTGACGTCTCAAACACAGGAGAGCAGAGCGCGCTTCAGAGACAGCGCGTCTCTGCGCTGACCGCCCACCACGAACTCGCTAGGGCCAGATGAAGGGCTGCCCCCCACCCCACCCCGCCCCACCTTACCCCAGAGCTGTAGTTTTACAGCTATGGGAACCAACTCCAGAGAGGTGGGTGCCTTCAGAGACAGGACGGCACAACTCCCTCCAGAAACCTCGGGGACAAGCCACCAGGATGACCCAGCCCAGGGGCCACGCCTCGAGGAACCAGGAGGCCGGGGCGACATTCAGGTGGGGAAAACCAAGACGTGACCTGCCAGGGGTCTAAGGCACACTGGCGAGCGGCCGGGAATGGCCAGGGACCCCAACCACGGAATCCCCCCACTCCTCTTTCAAAGCCAGAAGAGGGAATTTTGCGGCCAGGAGCGTCCCTGCGGCAGCCAAAGCAGGGGGTGGGCGGGGTGTGGAGAGGAACGGGCAGGGGCAACGTCTAGAATTAATCACGCCACGTTTCTTTTCCCTCCAGGAGCATAAAGAGGCAAGAAAAGGCATTAAGCGGGAATGCAGGAGAAGAGCAAATACTGAGGCGTCCATTTCGACTGCTGTGCCATGAAGGTGTCTTCTAAGGACCCCACTGTGGCACTGCAGCGCGGTCCGCCCGTTGTTCCTCGATTTGCTCGAGCCGGCACCAGTGACGTCTCCACTGTGAGACTTGTGGTTACTGTGTTTGGCAAATGGAATGCGCCACGGGGAGCTTGCCAGGCTCTGCCATGCGGGCGGGATTCTCTCGGGAGCTTGCCGGGCTCTCCGAGAGGGATGGAGGAATCGAACCCCGGTCGGCTGCGTGCAAGGCAAACGCCCGACCTGCTGTGCTATGGCTCCAGCCATTTAAATAACGGCCCCAACAATAACAAACGGTGGAGGAAGTGGGCGCTTAAGGGACTGAAACATCGCCCACAAGGCTGAAAAAGGAGGAGGAGGATTTCTCTTCAGGCATTCCTGAGCCAAGTGTCCAGACCAGCAGCGTCATAGAGGCCAACACCGCGGGCCTCTGGGCCCTGCAGCCCGGGGCTCTCCTCCGCCGCCTCCGAAAAGCACTGAGCGGGCAGGTGACAGCAAAACCAGGGTCAGTATCTACACGCAACTTGAGGCTGACGCCCAGGCGCGGGAGGATGAAGGGACGCAGCTCGGAAGCCTCTGCCGTGGGATCCAGCGGGCTGGGCTCTAAGTGGACCGCCGTCCTTGTCCTCACAGAGCGTGCCTGCGGCCACTTACGATGAAGGCTGGACGGGCCGCATGACGGGGCACCCCTGCTTTGAAGAGCAGCGTCTCCCAGGGCTGGAGCGATCGCACAGCACGGAGGGAGTTTGCTTGCACAGGGCGACCCGGGTTCGATTCCCAGCATCCCATAGGGTCCCCCAAGCACCGCCAGGAGTAACTCCTGAGTGCATCGCCGGGTCTGACCCAAAAAGCAAAAAAAAAAAAAAAAAAAAAAAAAGCAGCATATTTCTGTGAGCTGCTCTGGGTGCCAAGTCGGAAGATCACAGGAGGAGGGACCCTCCGCCCAGGGCCAAGGAGGAAGACCGGGTGAGAGTTTCAATGACAGAGTTAAGGACTGAGCCTGTCACCGAAGAATGATCCTGACCCATGCTGCTTCCCAGTTTGATTCTGTTCACAGCAAATGAAGTGAGCAACCCAGAGCGGGGTGGAGCCACCAGCCGTCCGCCGGCCCGGGGACCCTCACTTGGCGCAGGCCACCTTGGCCCCCCGCGGCCCTCCCCGCCTCAGCGGCTGCCCGAGCACTACAGCGTATTTGGGTGAGGTGAAAACTGACCCAGGCCAGCAACACTTTTTGGCTCAGGAGAAGAAAACACTTCCCACTCAGGGGCCAGAGAAAGGACAGCGGGCAGGGAGCTTCCCTTGCCAGGGCCCCCCTGGGCTCGATCCCGTCACCCCACATGGTCCCCCAGCACCGCTGAGAGTTATCCCTGAGTGTGGAGCCCTGAGAACAATCAGGTGTGGCAAAAAAAAAAAAACAAAAACCTCAAACAAGTTTCCATTTACACATACCAGAGGGCTGGGAGGTGACTCAGCAGGGGTGAGGCAGGCCCTGGGTTTAATCACCAGCAAGCACCACAAAAGGAAGAAAACGGGGAAGAACGGGACCCCAAGGGTCAGCTTCACACATAACCTACCTTGGGAATCTGAAGAAGGGAAAGGAAAGAACTCACCTAAGAAACACTTCGGGTTGGGTCTGAGAGACCGCACAGGGCAACGGCACGACTGCCTGGCACGGCCCTGCCCCCACCCCCAGCACTGCCAGGTGTGCTCCCCGCCCCGCCCCGGCCCCAGTTCCTTCAGGGGGTCTGTGTGTCTGCCCTGGGTGGGCCTAAGAGAAGACACCTTTGGACAGGAGGCGGGCGCCCTGCCCTCTCCCGACCTCCACACCCCACCGTCTGTTCAGCCGGTCCGTCTGACTTCACCACACACCACTCGCCCTGATTTTCCTCTCCCTTCAATTTTTTGGGAGTGGGCTCGAGGTTCGATGGAAAGTCATTTTCTTTTCCCGAAACTTTCCCCACAGAGCTATTCACTAACAGAGACAACACCCGAGAAGACGTTCCAACACAGGGTCTTGATGTTAAAATATCGTAGAGGCTCAGCGTCGTTCAATTCCAGGACGGCCGAATCCTGGTCTGCGTCAGAGGACGCCGGAATCTGCTCTGAGGGTCCCTGGGCTGTGTGCGCGCCACCCCCACCCCGGGAGCTCACCATGACCGTGCAGTCTTCTGAGCCGCTGGCGATGACCTGGTCGTTGTGCGGGCACCAGTCGATGTCGAGGACGGGTCCTGTGTGGCCACATACTGTCGGGTAGGATTTGTCGATCCGACCGGTCTGCAAGAGAAGGAGGCCGCCGTCAGCCGCCGTCAGCGCCACCACCGACAGCGCGACTGCCTGCTCGGTCCACTCCGCCTGCTCGGTCCACCTCCACCCCCACCCCGAAGACCTGAGAGACGTTTGCCTCTGACTTGGCTGCCAACAGCTAATTTGATGTCCAGTCCCCGGCCTTTTCTCTCACCCAGACGCCAGACCGATTCACACCCGCCTGTGTCTCATCCACTACCCAGGTCCCCATCCCCTTAGAAGGAAGTGGGGGGGGGGGCTGCTAGAGCAGGCAGGGCACGGGCCGGACATACGGGGACCCAGCGACCCCCCCTGGGGCACAGCCAGGAGCCATTCCTGAGTGCACAGCAGGAAGCAGCCCTGGGCCCCCAGGTGTGGCCCAGAAACCCAACCCAAACCCCAAACAAAACGGCAGTAGCGAAAGGATCGTTGCTTGGTTTCAGGGGTCACTCCCAGCTCTGTGCTCAGGGGTCCGTCCTGGCAGGCTCGGGGGACCACATGGGGTGCCGGGAAGCAAATGGGGGCTGGCTGCATGCCGACCCTTAAAGTCGCTCAGCTTGCTGGAAAATTGCCCTGGCAGCCAAAACAAGCGCTGTGGTGCCCAGACCCTCAGGCCCTGCCCTGTCCTGCCCACAGGCCAGTGGTGGCTGCTCTGAGGGTCAAAGGGCTCGAGAAGCAGGGGCAAATCGTGTTTCTGCACCACAGCGATGGACCCATTTTGCTGTTGCTACTAAGCCCTGTGATGGGACTTGCTGATCTCGAGACGGATCAGGGCTGTGGGACTCTTCAGGAAGCAGCGTGTGCTCAGGGGCAAAGGTCACAGCTCCAGCCTCCGAGATCTGGGGTCAGATCTGGGACCTGCTCTTTGGACAGCACCCGGCCTCAGTCACAGCCTCCAACTTGTCTGTGAAGCGAAATACTACACTGCTCCATAAAAGGCCTGGATACGGGGCACGTAGCGAACACTCAGTTAAAATAAAACCCGCCACTGGGGCTGGAACAACCGTTGGGACCGGCCAACGGTCTAAAGTAACGTGTTCCTGAGTCGCCCCGTCAGGGAACTCACAAAGGACACTGCGTGGGACAGCAGGACACAGACCCTGATTGTTTGGAGGGGGCCCTGGGCAGGGAGCAGAGCGGAGTCTGTGGCAGGGCGGGGAGCACTCCTGTCCCCTGTGGGGAGGCCAGCGTGCGGAGCCCAGACAGGGCCTCTCCAAGCAGACCCACCTCGCCCCCCGGCCCCAGCCCTGCCTTTCCTGCAGAAGGGCCCAAGCAGACGGGGGCTACACCCTAACACAGCCAGGCGAAACCCCGGGAGCCGCCTCCAGGAGACAGGCTGTCACTGAGGTGCCCCAGCAGTGAAACTGGGTCATCGTCCTGCCCAGGGAGCACGGGGCAGGCTCTGCTGGTGGGTCTGGTGGATGCCCGGCACCACGAGGGCCCCAATGCCCGGCGGCGGCAGCCCCTCTGCACCACCAGCTGGAAGGAGCCCCCAAGTGCTGGCAAGAATTGCGTTTTCATGTGACTTTTTTTTTTCTTTTTCAGGTCACACACCCAGCTATGCTCAGGGATTACTCCTGGCTCTGCACTCAGGAATCACTCCCGATGGTGCTCAGGGGAACCATGTGGGATACCAGGGATCGAATCTGGATTGGCGCGTGCAAGGCAAATGCCCTAGCAGCTGTGCTACTGCTCCAGCCCCAAGAGTGCCCATCTTTGACAGAAGTTCGAAGTATCACCATCTAGCATAATGCCAAAGGCAGATTCTGGCTTTTTGTTTATTGTTTTTGTTTGGGGGTCACGCTCTGCACTGCTCAGGTCTTACTCCTGGCAGTGCTCGGGGGACCCTATGGGATGCTGGGGATCAAACCCTGGTTGACCTTGCGCAAGGCAAATGCCCTCCCCGCTGTGCTATGGCTCCGGCCCCTCGTGGGACATGCTGTCTGCTAACACCTACTGCTGAAGCAGAGGCAACAGAGCCTTCAGACCGACACTTTTTTTCTTTTTCGGTCACACCTGGCGATGCACAGAAATTACTCCTGGCGGTGCTCGGGGGACCCTATGGGATGCTGGGAATCGAACCCGGGTCGGCCGCGTGCAAGGCAAACGCCCTCCCCGCTGTGCTATCGCTCCAGCCCCAAGACCAACATTTTCTAACTCGCATCCTAACTCGCAGGAAACGGGCGTGAGGCAAAGCCACAGAGAGGGCTGCAAGTTTTCCAAGTCAAGGAGTTAAGACTCAAAACCAAGATGCCCGAGTCCCAAACGGCACATGCGAAAAGAAGCCGCCGGTGATGAGGTCAGAGAGCAACCTACAGCTGTCACTGTGCCCTCCGACGGCAGGACCCAGGCCAGGGTTTCAGATGAGAGCAGGTGTGCAGACTGGCCGTGGTGCGCCACCACTGCAAATCAGAGGGGGATTAGGGGGGAAATTTCAAAAAGCAATCAGGGAAGGGGAAAAAAAAGATGATTTCCACCAGCATTCATCACCCTTTCTAAATCTATGGGCCAAACCTGTCTCGGCTCAGGAGTGGGAACTAAGGCAGCAGACCAGCAATTGAAGAACACTGGTCTACACCGAGAGACCAGACTCCTTACAAGTGGGAGAGACTTCTCGAAAGCAGCCACAGAAATAAAGGGGTGCCACCTTGGAAGGCTAACACAGACCGTCACCCTGGTATTCCACAGCCAGACACAACTGCCATTCAAAAGTGACGCTCAAAATAAAAAACAAAAGACATTTTAAACAAAAAGGGCGTGTTGACCACGGGTAGCCTTTTGGGGTTTAAACCTAAGACTTATGCCAAAGATGAGGAATGAACTTGAATGGCTTATTTCAGGAAAATAACACGAACTCGAATAAGCCTGGACTCCATAACAACATTGAGCAAGGAAAAAAAAATCTATGAACGTGGTAAAAGTTCACTGGCCCCGACAGTACAAAACAGCAGTAACGGTGACTAACGGGGGCCGATAAAACAAGGCGGAACCCAAGGATCGAACAAGGGCATGTCAGAGCGCTGGCAGAATTCAAAGGCTCCAGGGTCTTGCTCTGGAGAACTGGGCTGGTTTTAGACGGCAGGTTACGTAAGAATGTTAAAGTGTAAACACTGAAAGGAAAGAGAATGTGTGACTTTCAAAACGCATGTTGAGAGGGAAGGAAGAGAAACGGGAAGGGAGGCAGCCAGGATTGTTTTAAAGAGAAAATCTGACTCAGCGCATTAGGAAGAGGAAAGAGAAAGAAAAGTATCTAGCTATACCAGGTAGGTAGCTCTGCCAGAAAACCAGATTCGCGTCCCGGGGGAATGGAGCGATAGCACAGCGGGAGGGCGTTTGCCTTGCATGCGGCCAACCCGGGTTCAATTCCCAGCATCCCATATGGTGTAATTCCTGAGGGCAAAGCCAGGAGGCAACCCCTGTGCGTCGCCAGGTGTGACCCAAAAAGCAAAAAAAGAAAAAGAAAAAGAAAAAAAGAAAAAAAAGATTCGCATCCCAGGACCAAGGGGAAAGCACACAGGGCTGGAATATACCTCCAACAATGGGCTCAAAGCCCACCCACTCCGGGGGCCCCAGCACTGCCGGGGTGACCCTAGGGGCTCCCGCCCAGCACGCCCGAGTGGTGCCGCATCGCGGACCTGAGTATCAGGAGCAGACTGGCCGAGGACAGCCCCAGGCGCCCCTGTACTGCTGCTGGACCCCAGGCGCGCTCTCTCTCTCTCTCTCACTCACACACACACACACACACACACACACACACACACGCACACAGATCCAAGTCACCACACAGCACGCAGAGGAGGGAGTTCCCAGAAGCCAGGGTCAGTGCTCTGGAGTGTGGGGTGGGGGTGGTTGTTCTTTGGTTTGTTTGTGTATCTGCTTACTCTCTTAAACCCTTGCTAAGTATCTTAAGATGGTTGCTACTTCCTCCTTCCGTAGTTCTGTCCATTTCTGCTCTGTTTTGTAGCTCTGTCGTCGAGTCAAAGCTCACGGAGATGTGCTCCAGAGAGGTAGCACAGCCGCCAACCTGGATCTGACTCCCCGCATCCCACACCACAGGCCCCTGAGGACGACCAGGGATGGTCCGTGAGCCGAGTCAGGAGGAAGCCCTAAGCACAGCCAGATGTGGCTCCAACACACACACACACACACACACACACACACACTTTTTTTGAATGATCAGTTAGGAGACCACAAATCAAACTGCAAAAACAGCAGGAAAAACAACATAGCAGAGAGCACAGTATAACTAAAAATTAATAGAAACTAAAAACAAAAACACTTTTCCAAAACATTCATCTGATAAAAATTCAATTATGAAACAACACGGTAAATCATAATGCCCAATAAAATGTTCCAGTAAAAAGCGACCTATGGGTGCCATTATAAAACACTGGGAATAAGCCACGGGGAGTGGCAGGAGCCCACGGGCTGGGCCAGGCACTGCCGCTGGAGCTTCCGCTCCGACCAACGCCACGAGGCGGCAACCCTCGTCGAGTCAGAAGCAGCCCCGAACGCGCCCGATCTCGTCTGGTCTCGGAAGCTCAGCAGGGCTGGGCCTGGTCAGTGCTCGGACGGGAGCAGCAGCCCCGAGCACCACTGGATCCGACCCAGAGCTAGGAAGCAAACAAAGGGACCGAGCCAAGCATCTAATTTGAGAAGTTAAAAATTAAACAGGACGTCCAAAGAACATAAAACTGCGAAAGAGATTAGTAAGAAAGAAAACAATTAAGGAAGCAAAGCAACAAAACGGGATTGGTTGGGGCGGGGGAAGGAGAGTCCCAAACACCAGACGTTCCTTAAAAGAGACACAAACGGGGGCCAGAGAGACAGCACTACAGGCCGGGCGCCCGCCTTGCATGCAAACGACCTGGGTTCGATCCCGGGCATTCCATACGGTCTGAGTGAAGAGCCAGGAGTAATTCCTGACACCCCCAAATAACATAAAAGGGACATCAATTTACAAAAATGGTAGAAACTTACAAAATACTATACACATTTAACGGGGAAACTGAAGTCTCCAGGTGAACTATGCAATCTCCAAGGAAAAAAGTGTTAGCATGTAAAAAAGGTTCCAAATCAGGAACCTACATACACGAAGGAATCAATATACCTGGGCCAGCATCACATCAATCGATCGTTCGAATGCCCCAACTCACAAGGCCAGGAGCCTTTTCCCGGTCGGTAAGAGATCTGCCAGGACAAACCTGCCCCAGGACCCTGCTGCAGGCAGGGACACAAAACCACGTAGAGGAAACAATGTCTTCAACAGAGAAATGTAAGTCTCAAGAGTCGTGAATACAGGGCCGGAGGACGGCACAGCAGACGGGGCATTTGCCTTGCACGCGGCTGGCCTGGGTTTGATCCCGGCATCCCACAGGGTCCCCCGATCTGCACGCATCGCACCGTATCTGCCTGACCAAGTCAAGATAAGCGAAGAGGAAAACGGGCAATCGGCTGAGCAGGAAATTCGGAAGGAAGCGAGAAAGCGAAGGGGTACAGCGAACGGGCACACGGAAAGACACCCAATTTCACGCCCTCAGGGAATCGTCAATGAGACAAACAGGAACCACCTCACACCTGAGAACAGAGGTGGCATCTAAAAGCTGGCACTTTGGGGCTGGAGCAATAGCACAGCCGGGAGGGCATTTGCCTTGCACACGGCCGACCCGGGTTTGATCCTCAGCATCCCCTAGGGTCCCCCGAGCACCGCCAGGGGTGATTCCTGAGTGCATGAGCCAGGAGGAACTCCTGTGCAACGCCGGGTGTGACCCAAAAAAAGCAAAAAATAAATAAATAAAAAATAAAAGCTGGCACAGATGTTGGGAGAGGGGCGCCTCCGCAGACAGCCCTCGGGAGACTGGTGTGCAAGCGGTCCACGTGGGCGCCCTGGGCTCCGGCCTCAGCACAACACAGTCGGAGTGAAGCCCACCCAAGAGCTGAACTGGATGGAAGAAGCCCCGAGCACTGCAGGGTCAGGCCTCAGAACAAAACAGAAACCCGCCCCCAGGAGACTAAGGGAACTCATTCCTTTTCACACAGCATGGGGGGGGTGGGGGGGGGGCACGGCAGCCTGCTCAGGAGCTCGAGGGACACGTGGAGGAGGCTCTGGCATTCTGCCCAATTTGGGCATGGATTACAGCACCGTCTGAATAGTGAAAAAAAAATCAAAAGCAATTCAACTGTCCTCTGGTACAGGAACAAATACCACCCAGGCGTGTGACACACACGTGTGGAGTCCAGAAAGACACGATCCACACCAACTTTGAAGAAATTGCCTCTGGGAAATGGAGAGGAAGGGAAGGGGAAGGCCTTCCAGCTACATCTGCTATGCTCTGTTGTTTTCTGAAAACGAGATTATGAAACATGGTAACACTCTCGAACATCTGGTTAATCTTGTGGCTGAGTAAATGCATATCCTACTGTTTTGTGTGAGTTCTTTCCTCCTTCTTTAAAAGAAGAATTCTAAATGAATTTGAGAAAACATGAACGCACAGTAACTAACCTTGAATCGAAAACCAACTCGACAATGACGACAAAAACATGGGCCTAAGGGAACCATTTTTCTGTCTCGTGGGTTGCCGGGTGGCCACTACCAGTGGCTCAAAGGCCCGAATGGGGCGCAGAAGGGGCGTGGGCTGTGCCCAGGCGGATCCTGAGTCCCACCCCTGACCTGGAGCCGCTTTTCCCCTTGGGCTCCTACGCTGACCCCCGCCCCAGCATCCCCCGTCAGGCATACCTGACCTGAACGGAGAGCCGCTGGGCTCGAAGGGCCAAGGGCTCAGATATAAGGCACCGTTTGGGGAATATGGAAGCACTAACACTTGCTGGGTCACATTCTGAGAAGAAGTGACTTTTTTTTTTAAGTTCAGCAAGTCTAGCTGGAAGTAAACAGCCATTCCCCAGTTTTCTTCAGCCAAGTACGACACTTCAAGTAGCAAAAAGACATTTCTGGCGCTCTCAGCTTGGTCAGCCCCGACAGAACACAGAAAGAAGTTCTCAGGCCAGCGTCTGGGGGCAGTGCTCCCTTGGTCTGAACGTTCTGTGGTTGGAACGGCACTTACAGGGCGACTGCCAACTGTTCCCTTCCTTTCTACCAAGAACAAAAACAAGGCGCTGGAAGGATAGCACAGCGGGGAGGGCGTCTGCCTGGCACGCGGCCGACCCGGGTTCGACTCCCAGCATCCCATAGGGTCCCCTGAGCACCGCCAGGAGTAAGCCCTGAGCAACGCCAGGTGTGACCCAAAAGGCAAAAAACAAAACAAAACAAGAAAAAACAAGCAACCCCTTCCGAGTGCATCCATTACAGGCAGAAGCCCTCGAGGACCCTGACATCGACATTGTTATTCTCAGTACCTCTGTGGTAGAGCAACTGCACTGCTGCATTTCTACACACAGCAGCGGGGTGAGATCCTGGCAGCACCAGCGTCTCCGAGCCACAGCGCCAGCCCAGGCCCCCGCACATGGCAGCAGAGCTGTGTGCAAACCTCACAGCTGAGAAGGCAAGGCCACCTCCTTATCCCCCATCTCTCTCTCTCTCTCTCTCTCACACACACACACACGAGCACGCACACACGGGAGGGGAATGCCTAAGAGTACGGTTGTGGGGCTCGAGAGCACAGCAAGCCCTGAAGACGAGGCTGCAAGACCATCCTGGGACTGCTGCATGCACCGAGAGTGACGCTGACGGCCCATCCTGGGACCACTGCGTGCGCCGAGAGTGAGGCTGAGGGCTCCGCCCGGGTGACCACATGTGCCAAGAGTGAGTCTGCAAACCCACACAGGGGCCACCGCACGTGCTGAGAGCGCCATCCTGGAGTCAATGATTGCACGAGTGAGGCTGAGGGCCTCACGGGGTGACTGTGTGGACCAAGCCCATCCCTGGGGCAACTGCGTGAACCAAGTACAGTCCTGGGCCACCCCCAACCCAACACCACCGGACAGGTCTACGCAAGCACAAAACCGAAGGGTGTGGGTCCCGGCGAGCACCACGACCGAATGGGTATGAGAGCACCGTGGCGGGAGTGCAACCACGCCTGAACGTGCACGAGCGCCACAACTAGAGAGCCGAAACCCGTGAGGCCGCGTGCAGGTGACACGCGTGTGACCCCTCACGGCCAGCCCCGAAAACAGAGGCCCAGGGAGCCACGTGCAGGCTTGCGTGTGACTGCTGTCACCACACTGGCAGCAACACGGGGAGGACAGCGACGACAAGGAATCGGCGAGACTCTGCAGCACAGGGAGCCAAAGAGCAGGCGCTCAAGTATCACCCATCGTCCACACCAGATTTCTGACAGCAAAAAGCCCCAAAAGGCCAATCAGAGGCAGCTGGCCATCGGAAACGCGAGGCTACAGACACGTTGACCTGCAGACAGACGGAGGCTCCTTCGGCTAGGACGCGATCACAGATTCTCACATCAGCCGCAGCAGCACACGCGGCATCCAACTGCAGCGAGAGAGAGGAGAGCCGAGGAAATGCTTGTGGTAAAGGAGTGAAACGAGGAAACAAGTGTGAGAAGAACCGGCATCTTGCACACACACGGACAGGCCAGGGTTAAGAGGTTCACGGCACACGGTCAGGTACCAAGGCCAGGGTTCGGCTCTCCAGGGCCTGCGGGGCCGCACCGTCTCACCCACAAGCCAATCACGGAAGAGCACAACCTCCGGGCGACCTCCCAGTTGTGTTATCAGCAGGGTGGGGCGGGGTCACGCACAGAAAGCCAAGAAGCCAGACCAGGAGGGCCTTAGATGGTTAAAGCCGGGAGGCCTCACTGCTCAGAGCCCGGGAGCGCATGAGAAGGCGTTTCTCCACGACAGCTGTCATTCTCTGGGCCCTGAGCGCCCCGCGGAGGCTGAGGAACGGGCAGCTGGGCGGCCGCTGTGCGTCAGGCAACCTGCAGTGCCCTGCTGTGGAGTTCAACCCTGCAGCAGAGCAGCCGAGCGGCAGAAATGCCCAAGTGTGATTTGCTGTAAGAACTATCTGACTGCGACAGTCGCAGGGTAAGGACAGGCACGCTTCGGCTGGGACCCTCGCTCGAATCCTGAGCCGCAAGTGTCCCCAGCGCACTGCCAGGTCCCCTGAGCTAGGAGGGGCCCTGGTGTGCCACCAGACTGTGTCCCCCTGCAAAAAAAGATCCTGGGACTGCAGGGGAGACACAGAGCACAGAGAACAGGCCTTGCGTGTGGGTGCCTCTGGCTCGATCCCCAACGACATGGCTCCCCAAGCGGCCCCGGAGCATTGCCAGGAATCCCCCCAAACAGAAAGAAAATATGAAGAATCAGCTACCCATCCATCTTCCGAGGTCCGTGTGCACGGCTTTCCTCACTGGCCAGCCTGCCGTTTCGAGGGGAGCACCGTTAGAACACTGCAGCCTTCTGAACACCGAGGCACCCCGAGGAACCCTTTCTCACCGGGGAGCTTCCACAGCGTCAGCCGGTCACTTACGCCGACAAGCCCTGATCCCATGCGAGGACAGAGCTTTCCTTCTCTTTTCCTTCTTTTTGCTGTTTTTGGGGTCACACCCAGCAATGCAGAGGGGTTCCTCCTGGCTTTGCACTCAGGAATTACTCCCGGCAGTGCTCAGGGGACCATATGGGATGCCGGGAATCGAACCCAGGTCGGCCGCATTCAAGGCAAACGCCCTCCCCGCTGTCCAGCCCGGAGAGAGCTTTTCTGACCTTCCTGAGCAAAGGACATGAGTGGGGGTGGTGGCCAACCAGAGGCCTCAATGACCAGCGCCGAGGACCCTCAAGCCTTAGCTCCAGAGTCTGGCCGAGAAACCTGGCGATTGTTTCAATGGCTCCAGGGTGAGATGCAACGATCTCCACACACTCTCTTCTAAGGAAGTCTTTATTCGACCATTTTTTTAGTGAATTATTCATAACAAGCAATACGAAATGAATTATTTATGGCCTGCTATTGGGCCGGGCTTGGGTGGTGGCTGGGAAAGCTGGAAATGATGGTGGTGGGATTGGTGTGGAATTTTGAATGCAACAGATTATCGTGCACTGTCGCACGGGAGCACCGTCCTCCCGTTGTTCATCCATTCGCTCGAGCGGGCACCAGTAACATCTCCACCGTGAGACTTGTTGTTACTGTGTTTGGCATCTTGAATACATCACGGGTGGCTTGCCAGGCTCTGCCTTGCGGGCGGGATGCTCTCGGTAGCTTGCCGGGCTCTCTGAGAGGGGCGGAGGAATCGAACCCGGGTCGGCCTCGTGCAAGGCACACGCCCTCCCTGCTGTGTGTGCTGCTGCTCCAGCCCAGACACGGAAATTCCGGAAACAGACCAGGCACTTGCCTACAGCCATCATTACAGCCTCCCCGTGCTGCCCAGCGTCTAGGTGGCGCCGAGAAGGCCCCGGGGGTGCCTAAACTGGCCCCAGGGAGCTTCCAGCCGGGAAGGCGGGAACCCTGCTGGGGAGACCCCAGCGCCAAGCCCCAAGCAAGCCCCGCCCTGGGTTCGGGAGGAGTCCTGGAAAGCCCCTGAGCTTGGCTGAGGCAGAGGCCGGGATTCTCTCCCAGGGGCTCTGGGGAAGATGAGGACGAGCAGCCCTGAACACGGAACGTCTGATCTGAGTGCTCTACAATGAACGTGGGCACGAGGGCCTAAAAGGAGCTTTTAGAAAGAAGCGAAACGAATGCCGGTAATTTTAAGCGACTGTCGACACACACTCCTCCTTGGACCACTTAAATTCCTCGTAACTCCCATGAAATTGCATTCTAACGAAAAGGCTATTTCTTATCAGGTGTGATGGGAACACCACCATAACGGCTTCCACTCACACCTAACATTCAATCTTCTCTCTCTCTCTCAGGCCCCATTTCCAACAGGAATCCAGACTGGAGTTGCACTCGTCCCACACCTAGGGTCACTGCGCTGCACTCAAGACGTTCCAAATGACACGGAAAGTTTCTCGCAGGGACATTCGTACGAACGAGTTTGTGTGGGTCCCCCTTCCCCCCACCACACACCCAGGTCTCCCAAGCAACGTTCAGGGGTCATGGGTCACTCCCAGAGGTTCTGGGCCAACCAGAACATCCAGCTCAGTGCTGGGCCCAAGGACACCGAGCGGCTTGGGCACCGCAGCCGGGAAGCGTCGTTAACTGCAGGCTGCGTCACAGATGGACCCCAGACATCTTCACCATCCCAAACCCAAAAACGCATCACTGGGGTCCTCTCAGTGTGTCAGATGCACTCGATCAAAGACCCGCAGAACACGACTCGTACCGCTAGGAGTCACCCCTCCTGAGGGCATCCTGTTTTCAATGGACACAGAGCTCCTTCAAGACTGGCCTCAAGGGCCAAGGGAGCTCAAAGGGTTGAGTGAACGCCTGGCATTCGGGAAGCCCAGGTTCGATCCCTGATCCCGCACCCTCGTCCCCACCCACCCCCACCCCTGCCCCACCCAGGCCTACTGAGATCATCCCGCAGGCAAAGAGCCAGGAGTGGCCCCTGAGCCTCACTGGGGATGGCTGAGGGGCTGGAGCAACAGCACGGAGGGGGGCATTTGTCTTGCACGAGGCTGACGGGCTAGATCCCCCGAGCACTGCCAGGAGTCATTCCTGAGCTCAGAGTCGGAGCCACCCCTGAGCACTGCCAGGTGTGCCACCCCCAAAAGAACAACAACAGAACCAGACTCAAAACCCCAAAAACCCAAGAGAGAAAATGATACCTGGCTCGGGCTCTTCCAGAAGGAACATTTTGTCAAAGGCCCACATTTCACCCCGTGGGCTGACTCTTCCTTACAACTAAAGTGCTTTCCACAAACGTGACAAACTCCAGGGTCCGGCGCAGGCAGCAGGCCCGGGTTCCACCCGCGGCATCCCGTCTGGTCCCCCGAGCCTGGCTCCGAGCCTGCCAGGAACCATCCCTGCGCACAGAGCCAGAAGGACGCCCAGCCCACAGCTGAGTGTGGCAAAAACAAAAACCACACATCCGGTGTAATAAAAAAACGGCACACAACTTCATCAGTCAAATCAAACTCCCACATTAAGAAGCTCAAGTCACGGGACTTGCTGTTTCTCTCGCTCTCCTCCTGCTGTCCAGTTCTCAGTATCCCCGACCCTGGGAGGGGACTGAGTTCCACCTGCCGGCTTTGCTGCCCCCTTCCAGACGGCACAGCAGCCTCCCAGGTCCTCCCCAGCATCGAGGTGGCACTATCGTGGAGTCTAGACACTTTGCGATGACCCCGGCGTGTGTCTGGCACCCAACCAGGAATACCCCCCGCAGACAGAGGAGCCCTCCACAGCCCTCGCTCCATCCCGACTCCAGAGCGAGTGACAGTGGGAGGCTCTCTCAGTTGTGGATATTTCTCGGTGGTCAAGCACATGCCTGGCACGTGAGGCCCCGGGCTCCATCCCTGGCAGCACCAGAGGAAAAGGAAATTTAAAAAAAGTCTAACGAGCTGGAGCGCGTGCTTTGCGTGTGGGACCCCAGGTCCAATCCTTGGCCCCGCCTGGTTCCCTAAATAGTGCTGGGAGCAACTCCTGAACACATAAGCAGCCACAGTCTCAGAACACTGGGCTGGGACTGGCCCCCAAACACACACACACACACACACACACACACACACTTTATAGTTTTGATTTAGGAAAAATATGCCCCTCTCGGAGAGCCCGGCAAGCTACCAAGAGTATCTCGCCCACACGGGAGAGCCTGGCAAGCCCCCCGTGACGTATTCGGTATGCCAAACACAGTAACAACAAAGTCTCCAATGGAGACGTTACTGTGCCCGCTCGAGCAAATCGATGACAGTGACGATCAAAATCAATCTATGCACCCAAAATTCATCACCTTCATCACACTGTCCATAAGGCAGAAGGCCTTTTCACTGGTAACAACTCATCACTGGCCTTGGAGGCATGCACCGAGAACAGCGAACTCCCAGCGAGGAGAGTGAAGTTCGACAGGTGCTCGAGAGCCCAGGAGGAGCTCCCGGCCCGGTGTAAGGGCCCGGCCTCCCCACGCGGAGCTCAAAGGAACCCAAAGGCTGCGTCCCGAGCAGGGCCTTTCTCCTCTGTGCCGACACAGCACTGGGCGTGTGTCACACGGCCCGGCAGCTCCTGGCCCGGACAGCAAACCTTCCGCAGGGCCAGGAGAGACGGGGCTGGAGCTCTGGCGCCGGCACCCTGTGATCCCCTGAGCAAGGCTGGGAGAGACCGGGCACAAGCCAGCAGGAGCCCCTGAGCTCCCACAGGTGCGGCCCCAGACTCCCCCGTCCCCACAACCCCGCCAAAGCTCTGCAGAGGCCGGACTTGAAGGCAACAGGCACCCCCGCCCGCCCGGGAGCAGAGACGCGCTAGAGTGAAGCGCACAGACTGGGCTACCAGCCCCGTGAGGGGAGCAGCCGGCATGCCAGGCTGAGGAGCCTCACCTGCCTGGGAGCGGAAGGCGGGCATGCTGGGCACACGGAACCCTCCCAGCAAACCCCGAGGGGGCCCGGGTCCCCGCCAGACCCTGGGTCCCCCGTAGAGAGGCCGTTTCAAACCCAACTTAGGGAGGTGACTGCAACACCATGGGGCTTTATCAGAAAGCAAAAGGAATCCAGGGACGGGCGTGGCCTCGCTGAGCCGGCCTAACCCAGCGACAGCCACAGGGAGAGGACACAGTGCCCAACCCCCTGGCTCACTGCAGAAATGCAAACGGAGGCCGAGCTGCTGCCGACGGTGATCCTGCAGTGAACCTAGGATCTGAGCACGACCAGATGCGAAGAATCCGGCAAAATTCCATTTCAGCTGGACATCGAGGAGAGCACTGTGGCTCTGTCCTCCTGTCGTTCATCGATTTCCTTAAGCGGGCACCAGCAACGTCCCCACTGTGAGACTTGTTGGTACTGTGTTTGGCACATCCAATATGCCACGGGGAGCTTGCCAAGCCATCCGAGTGGGGTGGAGGAATCGAACCCGGGTCGGCCACGTGCAAGGCAGATGCCCTACCCGCTGTGCTATCGCTGAAGCCCTTGGACAGCGAGGAGAGAGGAAACAGAAGCGAAGCATTCTGTGTCAGGGGGAAAGTGCTCGCCCCGCTCCCTGCACGCGGCGAGGCGGCCGGAGACGTCATGCCATGGTGGGGCCGCGGTGCACCAGCTCTGGGCCCGTTTCTTCAGCCAAACCCACCTTCCTTGGGGGCGGGGGACGGAGTGAACGCAGACCAAGGCGCCCCCTTCCTTCGAGGGAGGTGGGGAAGGGGGGCCCTGGCCAGCGCAGCTCACATCAGGCAGTGTCAGAGTCGAGGAGGGGGTCCGGAGGGGACAGCCCAGCAGCCCAGACTGTGGAATCAGGGCTCAGTGCTCAGCCCCTCCTCTGAGCCCCCACTCGGGCCCCACTCTGAAACCAGCGAGGCCGTGGCTCTGCTGGGAAGCAGGACAGCGGGGGGTGGATTCTGATGGATTTTGATGGCTTGTTCCTCTGCCCCAGCACGCCCCACCCGTGTTACAGCCGCCCCCAGCAGGGCTCCGGGTGACTCCTGGCTCGGTGCGAGGGACCACGCGGGGCATCGCTGGG
Source organism: Sorex fumeus (assembly GCF_029834395.1). Classification (NCBI taxonomy): domain Eukaryota; kingdom Metazoa; phylum Chordata; class Mammalia; order Eulipotyphla; family Soricidae; genus Sorex; species Sorex fumeus. The sequence continues at coordinate 977,228 of NW_026606082.1, forward strand.
ACTCCTGCCGGCAAAACCCGCACTCAGCCCTTCGAGCCCTCTCCCTGCTTCCGCGACTCCCGGCAAACGGGGCGTTAACCTGCGCCCGGCTCCCAGCTGCCCGGGCTCCCAGTGCTGCCTCCCGTCCCTGAGCCCTGCGCTCCCCAGCCACGTGCCGGGACCCCCGGAAAGAGTTAACCGCCGATCCCCCCAGGCGGCAGCCCCGCAGCCAATCAAAGCGCGGGAAGGAAGCCCTCCTGGCCGGCTGACAGCCCGGCGCGCTCGTGGCCATATATGGCAAAAAGCACTGGCGGCGCCCGGGCAGGCTGCGCCCGGACAGATCAGCAGCCGGAACCCAGCGCCGCACAAAGGACAGGCGGCTGCTCATCTCCAGGGCCGGGGTGGAGGCCGGCATCCGCCCAGCTCACAGTGACTCACTGCCACGGTCATCAAGAACAGCCCCAGGGTCCAGGGCGAGGTTCCCGGCCAGGACTCTGCGCCATTGTTGGGCCACTGTTGAGCCTGGGGGGGCGGGGGGGGGGGGGAGGTGCCCCCTCCCCGTCACTGGGAGAACATGAATGGCCTCTGTGCCACATCGCGTGACATCACCCCCAAGGCACTGTTCTGCACCAGCGCCCTCCCCTTGCAGGCCCCCCTAGGACCACCCGCCCAGGAAGGGAAAGCTGGCCACAGAGTCGGACCACGAAAAAGAACCTGCCCCAAACCCTGAAGCTACCACAGGCCAAACTGATGTCCGGGGGGCCACGGGCAGGGCCACCCTGGCCCGAAAGGGAGCCGCACTCTGGGAACTGCCCAGGGGCTGCCATCGGCACCAACTGTCACGCTCGCACTCCCCGGGCGGGGCCCGGAACGCGCTTCCCAGGCCCTCGGACTCTCCAGGCTGAGGAAATCAGCCCCACCAGGCAGTGTTTTTGTAATTAAAGCGTCTAACTCCAAAGAAGGAATGCAGAGGATTCAGTGCCAATTGTGCCCCTTTCGAAAACCGCCCTCCCCAGCAAAAAAAAAAACCCAAAACCTACTAACTTTCACATTAACGGAAAATATTATCAAAGATACACACGGTATCTCTTCCTTAAATAAAGAGAGGGAAATAAATACAGAGAGGGCTGCAGCAACAGTACAACACAGGTGTGTGTGTGTGGGGGGGGGGTTTGCGCTGTGCAGAGATGCTCCAAGTTTCCCGCACCCCCACCCCTCCCCAGGCAGTGCCAGACGTGTCAGAAGGGATTCCTGAGCACAGCTGGGCGTGGCTCAAAAACAAAATATGTACATGTGTATACACACACACAGATAGTACAGGATTACGGTACTTGCCTTGCATAAGGACCGCAACCTCCAAATGCAGACACCAAATAAATGGGGGGCATGGCAGAGTGGATGGAGGGACCGGGGGGACTCCAAGCGAGTGGGGACGCGGGTGGGGGTCCTGGGCGCGGTGGTGGTGGTGAAGGTGCAATGACTTTGTACAGCAAAGCCAGACAGGTGAGGGGCTGGAGCGGCAGTTACAGCGGGGAGGACTCCGGGTTCGATTCCCGGCATCCCAGGTGGCCCCTGAGCACCTGCAGGAGGAATTCCCGAGTGCAGAGCCAGGATTAACCTCTGAGCATTGCCGGGTGTGACCCAAAAAGAAAAGAATCCACCATACAGGTGAGACACTGGTCATTACTGAGCGTGCAGGCACAGAAGACCCGCCCTGCGCCATCCTCAAGCCAGAGTGGAGCAGAGGCCTGGTGGCACATCCGGCCTGTGAAGGAAACAGGCCGATGCCGTTCCGGCGTCTGAGTCTTACGACTACGACAGGCAGTCCCCGTCTTTTCCCAAGCCAGAACAGGAAGGATGCTCGCTGGCCCGACTGCAGCAACGACCCTGAGAGGCAGAGCAGGGCCGACTTTTCCTCCGAGCGAGGCCCCAGGAAGGAACCGCAGGGCTGATGAGAGCTCGCAGAAGCCGGTTTTCTCTTTGGTGCCTCTTAGGACCCCACCAGCCAATGTCCCACCGCCCCAGCCCCTAGCGAGGGCAGCCTAGCCCACAACCCGGGGTGCAGGGCTCAGGGGCACCGTGGGATCCTCACCCTGTCGTCACCACGGCCAGCCTGGTGACCTGACTGGGCTCCTCTGTTCCACCCAGGAGAAACCTGAATTCCAAGAAAACCACGTCTGCGCCTCGGCTGGAAGGAACACCCAGAGCTCGTGAGGAGCCCTCGCTGCTCCCTGACAAAGCACATGGGGGCAGCTCGATTGGGGCCGGGGGCGCCCTGTGTCTGGAAGGAGTCCCGTAAGCACAAATTCTTCAAGCACCACGTAGACTCTGCTGAAACTTAAATACCAAGCAGGTCTCTGTATATGCTTTGAGATAAATGTATATAGCGCCAACAAGTTAGTTCCTTGGAAAACACTGAATTACAGGTAAGTACAAAGAAGCCACCAAAGTCACCTTCAGCAACACCATCATTGCTGATATGCCAAACCTTCCCCCCCCAAGCCAGTGGCATGATTTGAAGTTACACACAGGAGTATAGTGGGCTTTGGGACCCCTGGCTGTTGTGTTTCACGAAACACGAAATAACCAAATAAATCTTGCCATACAGAGTAACTTTTTTTCTTTTTTTGGGTCGCACCCAGCAATGCTCAGGGGTCACTCCTGGCTCTGCACTCAGGAACTACATCTGGCGGTGCTTGAGGGACCCTATGGGATGTTGGGGATTGAACCCGGGTTGGCTGCGTGCAAGGCAAGTGCCCTACCTGCTGTGCTATTACTCATGGGGACCCTAAGTGTCTATGTAGTTCTTTTTGTTTTGAGTTTTTTTGGTTTTTTTTTGGGGGGGGGTCACACCCGGTGATGCACAGGGGTTTCTCCTGGCTCTGCACTCAGGAGTCACTCCTGGCGGTGCTCAGGGGACACTATGGGATGCTGGGAATCGAACCCGGGTCGGCCGCGTGCAAGGCAAACGCCCTCCCCGCTGTGCTACTGCTCCAGCCCCTCAATCTATGTCGCTCTTAATGTCTCCCCCCCCCCCGGTTTTTGTGTGTTTGGGGTCACAGGCGGCAGTGCTCAAGGGTCTCTGCTGAGGATGCTGGACGTCACAGGGTGCCGGGAACTGAACTCAGGCCTCCTGCACGCCCACCCTGCACTCAGCTTCGTGCGCTCTCTCGGACTCTAGCGCGTCTTCTGAGGGGAGGAGGGCAGGGGACCAGGGACTTCACCGGCTGGTCGTTTCAGTCATGGAGAATCCCGCTGGTTCACACCATCGTGAGAGAGACTCTGCGATCTCGCTCGCTGCGCTTGGAGGTGACAGCACGCTCGACGGCTGCTCCGAGCGCTCCCCTGAGCGACCGGGCAGCCGTTCTCCAGCGCGGCTCCACTCCCAGAGCCACTGAGCGAACTGGGTCCGGGGCGCTCCCGAATCAAGCGTCTGCCTGAGCACCAGGCTGCGAGGTCGCTGCCGGGCCTGGGCAAGGGGGCCGAGGTCCCGTCTCCGCAGGGCTGCCCGAGCTTCCTCACGACACGGGGCCGCGGGAGCCAGCGCGGGAGCCCCTCGTTCTCTGGGCTCACCTCCTCGCCCTGCCAGGCCGCCACTCACCAGTTGTGCGCCGGCAGCTCGAACTGACGGGGTGGAAGGACGCGAGGGGAGACTCACGGAGGCTCTTTTTCAGTTTTTTGGTTTTGGGTCACACCCGGCAACGCTCAGGGGTCACTCCTGGCTCTGCACTCAGGAATCACTCCTGGTGGTGTGTGGGGGGACCCTGTGGGATGCTGGGAATCGAACCCGGGTTGGCCGCATGCAAGGCCAACGCCCTCCCCGCTGTGCTATTGCTCCAGCCCTCACGGAGGCTCTTCTTGGAGCTGCCACAAAGAGGAAGGTTCGGAGGGACCTGGACCAAGGGCCACCGCACAAAGGACCACGCAGTCTGCGTGCTCGGGCCGGGGCGAAAGTCAAGAGATGAAGATGAGGATGGCTCCAGCCCAGCGCGTCTCGACCTTCTCTGACCCCGGCTTCTTCCCTCTGACTCGGATTCCTTCCCGCAGGCCCCACTCTGCCCACTGGTCCCCTATTCGCTTTTCTTTTTTTTTTTCTTTTTCTTTCTTTTTTGGGTCACACCCAGCGATGCTCAGGGCTGACTCCTGGCTCTGCACTCAGGAATTACTCCTGGCCGTGCTCGGGGACCCTATGGGATGCCGGGATCGAACCGCGTGCAAGGCCCTCCCCGCGGTGCCATCACTCTGGCCCCTTCTCCTATTCTCTTGCCATGCCTCCACGTACGGCGTCCCCCCACGTGGCCCCCGAGGCCCATGTCCTGAGAGCCCAGGGGGGAGCGTACGGCCCCAGGCAAGAGCTGCTCCAGGCACTGCTCCGGCATCTGTCGCCTGACTAATACTCAGGGCACAAGGTGGCAGGGTGGGACTAGAGGGACGGGCGGTGAAGGGACGCAGAGCAGTTGTGGGGTGTTTGACTCGCACGCACCCGGGGGAAACCACTGCGGGGAAGATTTCTTTCAAACTGAAAGTGACGGAGGCGGCTGGAGAGGGAGTCCAAGGGATAAGGCACCCACCTTGCATCCTGCCAACCCCTGTCTGATCCTTGGCACCACATGCTCCCCCCCTCCCCCGCAGTGGGGAGGGGAGGAGGGGGAGGAGGGGGAGGAGGGGGAGGCAGAGAAACAGTGCAGCTGGAACATGCCCTCTGCCCTGCACGCTGCTGACCCCAGGTCAAATCCCCAACATTGCACATGATCCCCCAAGAACCACCAGGAGTGATTACCTGAGCAGCACTGGACGTGGCCAAGCCTTCCCCCCCAAAATGAAAAAAAGGGCTGGAAAAAACCCTAAAGCAACTTGTGTGAGAGACATCAGCCCGAAGGCAGTTACTAGATGTACATGATGGATTAATTTCTCTCCGAAAGTATACAGCTCTATAATAATCCTTGAGTGAAGAAACCACTGATTCACGTAATTAAAAAAAAAATAGTGCCGAATTCTTGCACAAAACCCTCACAGAGAAGGACTATAAAATCAGCTGAAAGGACGGCAGGACGGCAGACAGAATGCCAGACTCCAGGATGGGTTCCCAGGAGAGAGTCACACAGAACTCTCCAAGGGAGGGACAGAGACAGACAAAGGTCAGTAACAGCACCTGGCCACACCCAGGCCCCGGGCTCGATGACTAGCAGGATGGAGGGCGCCAACACTCCACGTCAGGAGGAGGAGAAGGGAAAGCCAAGGCAGGAAGCGAGCGACTCTGCAATCCTGCGCGTGCATCCTCCAACCCGACTGCTGGCCAGAGGACCCGAGGAGAACCCAATCCCCAGGGGGCTCGGGTCCCTGCCCCAACCCCCAGGGAGCGCGGGTTCACGGTGCAGACTCGGGCACTCGGTACTGCTGGGTTGGTCCTGGCCGGGAAGGCGTGTCCGTCCTGCAGCGCCAGACACACTGGGCCGAAACCTGTGGAGCCGTGAGGGAAGGAAGACCCCTCGGTGCTGCCCCACTGCGCGGCCTCCCGGAGACCAGAGGCCTGAGCGCAGGGCGTGCCGGGGCTTGACAGGGCTCAGCCACCCCACCCCGGGCGCCCTCCAGCAGAGCCAGCGATCGACACCCACACCTAGGAGCCTCCCACACAAGCCCCACGGGCCTGGAACACACGCGTTCCCGGGCGCCTCGTCTGCCCGTCCCTGCCTGCTTGAAGACAGGCACCGCGACTGACCCGGATTCTAACCTCGGGCTGGCGAGGCTGCAAGAGCAGGGCCTGTTCACTGTTGCCAGTGACTTGGGGGAAAAACAAAAGAAAACTCGGGGCCAGAGCAAGAGTACACTCAGTAGGCGCGCGCCTTACACACGGCCGTTTGATCCCCACCCTATGCAGTCCCTCAAGGGCCCAGGGCGACAGGACAGCTGGAGGGCATCTGCCTTACTCGAAGCAACCGGGCTCAATCCCCTGAGCACGGCCAGGAGAAATTCAGGAGTAAGCCCTGAGCACTGTGGGCATGCCTCCTTCCTAATCCCCCCTGCAAAATAAATAAATATATATATATATATATATACACATACACATATATACACAGTCCCTCAAGCCTTCCCAGGATTGACCCCTGAGTGCAGAGCCAGGGGTAAGCCCTGAGCACTGCCAAACGTGGCCCAAGTAATAAAAAAACAATAATACAAATTAAAAAATAAAACCCACTCCCTGCTCAGGATCCTGTTTAGCGTGACCCTGGCTGCTGGCGACCTCTCCAGAAGCCCAGAGAACACGGAGCGTCAGTCCCTAGCGCCTGACTCCAGCGTCACTTCGTAACGGATGAAGGATCTTGGTTTTCCTTTGCTCTTGAACAAAAGCAGCGGCTCATTATAAAACAACGTCAGAGGGGCCCGAGAGAGAGCCCGGTGGGCTGTGCATGTGCCTTGCAAGTGGGCGGCTGAGGTCTGAAGCCGGCACCGGGGACCAACGAGAGCAGCCCAGCCCCGAAGCAGAAGCAAAAGCAGCGCCCAAACCATCTTCGAGCCGTCCGGAAGCGGGGGCCTGATCTCTGCCAAGGCTGAGCTCCTCAAAGAGGTGCCAAACACCTCAGTACCAGCCGCCCCCGCCCCCGGGGGGACATTAGAAAACCAGCTCCAGTGAAGACTACGCCCACTGCTCCTGGGGGCAGAATTCCCACAGCAAAGCAACACCACAGCACTGCTTAGGAAAGAAAGACCCGGAAGAGCCTTCGCGGCTGCCACTTCATCCAAACCCGACCACTTTAAAACAATCGATCCAATCAGATCGCCTACAAATCTGGTCAAAAAGCAAAACACTGGGGCTGGAGCAACAGCACAGAGGGTAGAGCGTTTGCCTTGCACGCGGCTGACCCGGGTTCCATTCCCAGCATCTCATATGGTCCCCTGAGTACCGCCAGGAGTGATTCCAGAGTGCAGAGCCAAGACTAACCCCTGAACATCGCCAGGTGTGCCCCCCCCCGCAAAAAAAAAGCAAAATACTAAAGGTCTGTTTCTTATCTAGAGGCTATTTAATGCAAGTGAAAACCACATCTGCTCCAGTTAGCTGAGGGACTGCATGAGGGTCTCTCCCTTAAAGGATATCTACTGGGCCTGGAGCAATAGCACTGCAGGTGGGCCTTTGCCTTGCATGCGCTGACCCCGGTTCGATTCCCAGCATTCCATATGGTCCCCCGAGCACCGCCAGGAGTGCTTCCTGAGTGCATGACCCATAATCCCTGTGTATCACCAGGTGTGACCCAAAGACCAAAGGGGAAAAAAAAAGATATCTATCATGACACAAAGTTTACCAAGGTTTGTGAAAACAAAGACTCACACAGTGCATGTTCAAGGGACTAGGGAGAAAATGTTCTGAGCGTGGGAGGACCAAATTCGATCCCCAGCACTACCCGGACTCCCAAGTCCTGTCGGAAATGCCTCCTCCCCCACCACATACACACACACCCACACACACCCACACACACACACACACACACACACCAAGTCTACCGAGAACTTCTTGACCCACTTGTGCCATTTCTTGAAGGGAAAACACGTCTAACTTATCCCTTGGTCAGTAAAATGGGGAACGAAACCGGTGACTCCCGAACAGCCGAGTGCTGCAGAGTCTGGCCCCGGCGGGCAGTGGAGGCATCTGCTTAGCCCAAACTCCCACCTCCACTGAGCCAGAGAGGAGCGCACTGGGTACGGCACCTGCTCGCCATACGGCTGGCACAGGTTCAATCCCCGGCACCCCATGGGCCCCCAAGCCCCGCCAGGAGTAACTCCTCAGCACTGCTGGGTACGGCCCAAACACCGAAACAAAATCCGCGACTGTAAGGCCCACTTTCCCGGGGCTGACAGATGCAGGGTGGAAAGCACTTGGCCTGCAGGCGGCGGTGCCCACCCCCACCCCAAGCACTGCCAGTCCTGAGCAAAGGGCTGGGAACAGCCTCCGAGCACTGCCAGGTGTGGCCTCCCTGCAGCCCTCCAAAACCGTCAGCTTCCCGTAAGCACCTTGCTCTTGGTGACAGAGACTGGCCCTGGAGACTGAGGCAGGGGGACGACTCAACGTCCCAGAGCACACGGGCTGCCCGACGGAGCCCTGCACTCCGTCTCCAGCACGACGCGGCCCCCTAAGCACTGCCAAGGGGTGCCCGCCGCCCCCCGGAAAAAGGACAGTGGAGACCAAATGCAACTGACATTCAACTCTGATGCCCACGCCCCAAACGGGTCAGCACCGTTGTAACAGCCCAGCGTCCTCAGGGCCAATTAGGAGCGATTGTCTTCATGGAAATAAAAATCCCCAACGAGAAACCAAATTTCCATTAAGGGCGGGGGGAAGGGATCTATTAACAAATAAAGAAATAAAAATACGCTCAGGGGTGCGAGAGCTCTCAAGAGGCTGAGCAGACACTCTGCACTCAGGGTGCCCAGGCTCGACCACCAACAGCACCACAGGGTCCCCTGAAGGGGGCCCAGGGCTGACCCCCTCCAGCACTGATCCGGAAGTGATGCCCGACCACCACCAGGGCCCCCAGACTCAATATATTTACAGGATCACCAATTCTGCGAGTTGCAGGCGTGTTCCCACAGCCGCCGTCTCCTGTTTCCGTGACGAGACGTTCTGCTCCACAACAGCCCACCAACCCGGCCACGCCAACAAAGATCCGATGTGAACCCTCGTTAGTCATGAGGGTCCGAGTGAAGGAGGAGTGCTTTTCCCAGGGAGAACTGTCCTTAGGGGAAAACGCCGAAACAGGCTGGGGAAACCCCACGTGGACAGAAATCCCTGCGTGGTGGCCCCTGCCGGAATCACAAGGGCCAGAGCAGGGTGCGTCCAGGTGCAGGCCCCCCCACCCCCCCATGCCCAGCACAGGGAAACACCTCTGGCGGGAGCCCCCGGTGGCTCCCCCTCGTCTCAAGCAGTCGCGACTCCCACAGGGTAGCAGTCCCGGGGTGTTTCAGTAGCACCATGCCACTTCCGTTCACAGTCCCCTAGAACAGCTGAGACGCCTCAAACCTCCTATCTTCTCCCCCACACCGGAAAAGGCGCCCCAAGGACGGAGTCGGAGGAAGGGGAGCCGGGGAGCCCGCTGGAGGGGGAGGCCCCTGACCTCTCCCCGCCATCCCCGCTGTGCAGAGCCTATACTCAGACTTACCGGTTCCTCCGCGTTGTCCTTCCTGCCCGTGCTGGGCTACCGTGCCATCTGTCCCCCGAGAACTCCAAACCATCGGGGCTGGCGTTCAGGAGAGGCCGTGCACGTGGCCAACCCAGGTTTCAGCACCTTGCCGCCACCTGGTTCCCCCAAACACCAAGCCAGCAGAAGCCTCAGAGCACAGAGCCGCGAGCAGCCCCTGGGCATAACCAAGCGTGGCCCCAAACCCTCCTCCCCCACCAAGATACGTGCTTGTTCTGAAAGCGTCCGTTTTGGTAAAATTTCTAGTGCTTAATTCTCTGAATCAGGGGCACCTGCCTGTGCCGACAGCGTCATCAGAATGGACCGTCAGCGACTCAGTCAGTGGGGGGTGCTGGACCCAGCCCTCCGCGCGCCCGCCGTGGGCGGCTGCCTCCAGACCACTGTCCTCCGGGGCCCCGAGCCCAGAGGGGCGCAGGTCGGGGAGCGGGTCACTTACCTTGTGCAGAGGAAGCACAAGGAAGGCGCCTCCCCCGCTCGCTTCTACGATTATGGCAACGAATCTGGGGTTGACGGCGCAAAAGGAGCTGTCCCAGGTCACGCGGGAAACGCGGATGTCGTCGTAGCACTGGTCGTTCTTCACCGCCTGCCCGAACACGTGCCGGAACTTGCTCTGCCGGACCACTCGCCGCATCGTGTCTGCAGGAGAGCGAGAGCACATCGGGGTTAGCGGCCTGGCGGAAAGCAGATCGGGTCCGCTCCGTCCGGCGGCGAGGTTAGCTGGACAGACGGAAGCTCCAGGTCGGGGCGGGGGGAGGAGGGGAGGCCACGGCGTCGTGTCCCTCTTCCCCCCAAAGTAGCCAAACGGCAAGCACAGGTCTCCCTCAGCTGCACATACCCAGAGAACCCCGCGAAAGGCACTAGGAAAGGAATCACGGAGGAAAAAAATTCTTTTTGACTCCAGTTCAAGCTCCACAACAGGTCAACAGTTTCAATTAATTCCAAGAGAAAGACCAAGGCGAAAACAGTAACAGTAATAATAAAAAATAAGCATCACGAAAACCTTTCGGAAGGGTTAGGAACTGAATAGTAAACACACACACACACACACACACACACACACCATCCCCACCCACCACCACCACCTCTTCCCTGGATAACACAGACCCCAAGGATGAGACATGGCGCAGGACTAAGCCCCCGTGCCTCCCTAGCACACAAAAACAGACCCACAAGGAAACAAACTAACAAACCCATTCCAGGTGAGGTTATCTGGGGAGTGCGAGGCTACAGGCTACAGAAAGGCAGAAAAGTCGGGGGCAACACCCCAGGGGTGGCCCTGCCAAGCCCCTGCCTCACAGCCGAACTCCAAACCAGCAGGCTCTTCCTCGCTGCCAGGCCGAGGGGCGCCAGGAGTAACCCCTGCTTTTTGAAAAAACAAAACAAACGAAACAAGCGCCTTTGCCCTCAGTCCGTGGGGGTGAACGTTCCACTTCCAGGCACTTCCCCTCGGCAGCAACACGGGTTCCACGACCGTCTGTGGTGGAGAACGCGAAGGACGAGTGACTCTCCGTGCTCCCACGAGTCTCCACGTCTCCCTCCAACCCACACAGTCAATCTGCAACCGGGAGGACCAGCAGGCCCCACCTGGCTGCGGCGTCCGACCCTGTCCCTGGCGCCATTTCCCCGGAAGGGAGGGTGGCGCCCAGAGAGCCCTCAACAGTGTGCGATGACTCAGTCCTCCCCCCTCGAGCCTGCCCACGGCGAGGCGCCCACAGCCTGCCCTCTCACCCCCGTCCCCAGGGCCAGCGCGTGGCGTGTGCAGAGCTGCCCCTCAGCTGGGCGGGCAACAGGCCTGCGGCGAGTCCACGCGTCACTCACTGCCCGAACCCCACGCGATGGGCCTTCCCGGCGCCCCCTCCGAACCGTACGTGCGAACGCCGCCGTCCACGCTGCCCGCGCCCTGCACCTGTGAGCACCTCTCGAGCACCTCCGGGAGCTTCCCCGCCAAGCAAACGGAAGGCCTCCCGTTCGGCAAGCGGCCAGCTGGCATCAGGGCCCGTATCGCCATCCGCACAAGGCGGCCGGGATCAGGCGCCCCCCGCCCCACCGCCGGGAGCACCTTCCAACCAGAGTCCCGAGGTCAGGGCTGTGTGCTCTGCACGCACAGGACCCGGGTTCCAACCCCAGGACCCTCCGCTCCCACCATCCCCTGAGCACAGGTGGTGTGTCCCAAGCCTCCCTGGCACTGCCGAGCCCCAGCTTCGGCCCTCCAGCCCACTCTGTCGGGTACCACGGGGAGCGGACACTGGACACTGCGGTGAGGTCCCCCCAAAGTGAACAGGGGCGGAAGGAGCATGCCCTCCTGCCAGCCGCCGTCCTTTATAGGCAAAGCTTATGCAACCCCGAAACACGGACACCTCAACTGAAACTTACCCGGAGGTCGTTCGCCACGAAACACAAGTGACACGTACCTCCAGCCCTTCCCCAAGTCCCAACAAAGGAAAAAGGGCCGGGAAGTGCACAGGCCCCCAGATGCCAGGCCCCCAGCACAGCGCCAGGAGCAGCCCGGCCACACCAGGCGTGACCCAAACGCCAAAGCCAGAGAGCAGAGCCAGGGGGACGGAGGGACCCTCCAAGAGAGCACATGGGGGGGCGCCCGGAGCAACAGTCCTGCGGGCAGGGCTTGGCCTTGCCCGCGGCAGACCCGAGTTCAGTCCCAGGCATCCCTGGTGGTCCCCCAAGCACCGACAGGAGAGACTCCTGAGCGCAGAGCCAGGAGTGACCCCGAGCATGATGGGTGTGGCTCAAAAGGGGAGGGGGAGGGGGAGGGAGAGACCCAGACGGAGGCAGAGGAGAGGAGAGAGGGGGGAGAGAGAGGAGAGAGGGAGGGAGGAAGAGAGGCGCAAATGGGACCCATTAGGCAAGAAGAGACTCAGTGGGGCAGATGTGACTGAAATATGCCCGTCTCGGGAGAGGAGGCTCACAAGAGGGTGCTCGTTCTCTCCCTCTCTCCTCTCTCAAGGCCTGGGTCTCGGTCTCGGTCTCTCTCTCTCTCTCACCCCTCCCAAGAGGAGGGTCTCTCCCAAGGACAGGGACGCGGGGGGAGGGGAGGGCCGTGCTGGGGCCTGCCGGAAGCGGCCAGAGGAGCAGGAGGCCAGGCCCCTTCCTCCCGGCGACGGTCTCCTCGGGGCAGCCAGCACAGCTGACACAGGGATGACCCGGGGCCCCACTGACCACCGGGGGCTCCAGGACACCTGGTGCCAAACGGAGGGATCACCTGCCTCCCCCCAGCCCCCCTCCTCTCCCGGCCCCCGCACGCGTACACGGAGCAAGTCTGCGTTTCTGCCCTCGGGTCCCCCGAGCAGTGCTCGGCCAACCAGCCTGGTGGCCCGACAGGAGGGCCAGGGATGCTGGGGATCACCCAGGGGCCTCCAGGGGCTCACCCGACAGTGCTCGGGCCCCCAAGGCTGCACCCTGCAATACTCCGGGCAACAGGGACTCAACCGGGACCAGCCACGGGAGGAATGCAGGAATGTGCCCTGCCCCGGGACGTCTCTGCGGCCCCGACACCTCACTTTCCAAGGTGAGGAGCAGGTGAACGAAGTCACTCCCTCGGGAATTAAGAGGCCATTTTCCTCTTGGCCGCAGTGGCCAGACACCAGCTCGTCTCCGACAGCGACACACACTGACTAAAATGCCGAGTGCTGGAAGGTCTCGGCCCTCCACAAGCAAAGCCCTTGGCCGCAGTCGCTGAAAGACGCGACACAACCCAGCCCTGCACCAAGCCCCACCCCCGCGGGGGAGTTTCTCTTCCTTCTACTCTGCCGTAAACTTTTGTTTCTAGGGAAAAAAAGGAAATGCTATATATATCTGCTTACTGACACACTACAATGCCTTCTTATTCGCTGCTGTCTGGGGGCCACATCCGGCGGCGCTGGGGGCTTCCTCCTGCCTCTGTGCTCAAGCATCATTCCTGGCAGGGCTCCTGGGACCACACGGGGTGCAAATCCCTCCCCTGCTGCCGACGCCTCGGCCCACTCAGACGCCTCTGACCGCGTTTCTACAGTGCAGGCAGCGGGGACTTACTGGGCCCCTCCCACGCACGGTCCTCCTGCTACAGCCACCGAGCTGGCCCCAGGGCGAGGCTGGTGCTCCCGCTGTGCTGTGTCCACTGGGCGCCCGCCCTGGGCCCCGCTGCCCTCAGGAAGGAAGTACGGCCAGCTCTGCTACACGCGCCAGGTCAGGCCCCCAGGCCCAGGAGACAGACAGCACGAGCACCTGGGCGGGAGTCAGGCCGCCTCGTCAGGAGAGGCACTGCAGCACACGGGAAGTAGGGCAGGCGCCGACTCCGCGCTCAGCACCAGATTCTCTCTGGAAACGGCGCAGAACGCAGAAAGCCGGAGGGACCCTCCAAAGAGCACTGCGGCAGGCGATGGGCACGTTAGAACTGGCACGGGAGAGAGGTGACAAGCACACGATACGCGCCAGACACTCTTTCAGCCCCAGGACCCGACACCAAACCATCAAGACTCAAACCCCAGGGGCCGGAGAGACAGCAACCCCGGGTACACCACACGCCCACCCCACCCCTCGCCCCCCCGCACCACCAGGAGAAATTCCTGAGTGCGAGCCAGGAGTGAGCCCTGAGCATCCTGGGTGGGACCCAATAAACAGGTTCAAGGCCCAGAAGCAGAAGCCCAACATTTACGAGAAAATTACCAACTTTCTTTGCTTTTTGCTTTGGTGGGGTCGCACCCAGCGATGCTCAGGGCTTGCTCCTGGCGCTGCACTCAGGAATCACTCCTGGCGGTGCTCAGGGGACCACGTGGGACGGCGGGGACGGAACCTGGTCAGCCGCAGACAAGGCAAACGCCCTCCCCGCTGTGCTGCGAATCCAGCCCCTGCTAACGTTTCTGGGCCTCAGCTTTCTCGTCTACGGAATGAAAGGCACGGCTGGGCTAGAGACGGCTAAATGAACTGAGCATGCACTTTGCTTGCTGGAGACGTGGGTTCGAACCCTGGCACCAGACGGCCTCCTTAGCGCTGCCTGGAGGGACGCTGGTGCACGAGAGCAGCCGAAAAGAGCTCTCAAGCAGCTCCAGGTGTGCTCAGGGGCACCCCGCCCCCGAATTTTAAAGCACAATTGCTATTAGGATCCCAGCTAACTTATATATAAAAGCTGACCCGCTGATTCTACAATGAGAGCATCCAATTAGATTACAGGTATCTTTCTCATAAAAAGTGATTTTAAAGTTCACTTGGAAAGGATCCCCCCAGCCCCCAAAATAGATCAAAACAACTTGGAAAAATACGTAAAAAAGAATCCAATTCTTTTTGCCTATTTTTTTCCCCAAATGAATTTTCAAATCCCTGGTCAGATTTTATGAAGAAACAGGATTTTAACGGGATACCTTTCCCCTCCACTGTCCTCTAATTTCTTTTCAGCAATGTTTGAGTTACCAGTGTTGAGGCCTTACATCTATCTTCTTATATGACATTTTTTGAAAGTGCTGGAAATATTCAATGGAGAAAGACGCCTTCTCACGAAAAACAGTTCTACGTTTAGTGCTACCGTTCCACAAGGAACCAGGGGAGATGTCCAGTCCTGGGGGTCGGAGCGAAAGTACAGCGGGGAGGGAGAATGCCTTGGACACAGCCGACCTGGGTTCGATCCCAGCATCCCATATGGTGCCCCAAAGAACCACCAGGATTAATTCCTGAGTGTACAGCCAGGAGAAACCCCTGAGCATCGCCAGGGGTGACCCCCTCCCCGCCCCCCCCCAAAGAAAAGAAAAGAAAAGAGGTCCAATCTTATCACTTCCACTCAGCAAACACAAGCAATACAAGTAGGCGAGCTGGATTTCACCACGTTTTTGTGCGTCCATCCAGAAGATGAAATGCGGCCAAAGCATCCACCAGCCGCTGGAGCAGACGGGCTCAATCCCTAACACAGCACCAAGCAAGCACCACTAGTGGTAAGTTCCAAGTACCTCCAGATGAGGCACAAGAACAAACAGGGCCTGAGCGACAGCTCGCTGGGAGGGTGCTTGCCCTGCACGTGGCAGACCCAGGTTCAATTACCCGACAGGCCACAGGGTTCCCGGGGCACCACAAGAAGGAGTTCCTCAGTGCTGGGCCAGAAGTCAGCCCTGAGCATCACAGGGTGTGGCCCCAAACCAAAACACAAGCAAAACTGGACCGTGGAAGGATGACCCACAGGATGGGAGAGAGTGTTTACGAGTCACTTCTGGGATAGAGCCAGGTGGTACCAGGCTGGGGCCCAAGGGTGCCACAGTGCTGCCGGGGCCTGCAGTGCCCGGGCCCACCCAGGCCTTCCCTGTGGTGCTGCGGTCCTGCAGGGGCCACGGCGGCAATGCCTAGGGTCCTCTAGGGTTGCCCCGGCACGACCCCCGACAGTGCCGTGACAGCAATCAAACCAGGGACAGCCTTAATCTCTTGCCAGGCCAGCAGTATCACTTTTCATTTCCGTAAGATACTGAGTTAGGAACCATATCTTGTCAGATACATAAGGGCCTCCTGAGATGCGATGTAGCAACAGAGAGAGCACGAGGGGTCTGCCTTGCATGCAGCTGACCACGGTGTGATCCCTGGCACTGCCCCGGGTACAGCCAAGAGTGGCCCCTGAGCACCATCGGGTATGTACCAACACCCCAACCCCCCCCAAAAAGATGCAATTATTCTACCCATATTCACTAATAGCAGACCCTTCTATGATTCATGCTAAGTCTACTGTAGACAGTCTAGAGGGCTCTCAGTAGAGTGAAAACGGAGGAGCAAAGTGTTTGCAAAGCGAGAAGGCTGCTCCCTCTGGAACCTCCGAAACAAGGACAGCCGCTGGCCTGTGAGCTTCCAGGAAGAAGCTAAGGCCAACAGAGGACCCACATTTAGGTCTTGATCGTCTGGAGATGCACAAATGAACTCCTGAGCAGCAGGTAACATCGATGCTCCCATGTTCCACCTCAAAGCAATCTATGGAGGGAGTCGGGGACAGAGACACAACGGGGAGGAAGGTCCTTGCCTGGCCTGACCCCAGTCTGATCCCCAGCACCACGTACCCCAGGTATGGCCCGAAGCACTGACACCACAAAGAAATTTATGGGGCAAGGGATGTGGCTCGGTGGTCCAGGACCTGCTCCCCTGCACATGTAAGAGCCTCAGGGTTCAATTCCCAGCACCGTTTAAAAAAAAAAAAAAACTTTCTTTAAAAAAAAAAATGGAACTGGGGTCGCAGTGAGAGTACAGCCAGTAGGATCCTTGTCCTTCACACGACTGACCCACGTTCCATCCCCGGCACCCAATATGGTCCTCTGAGCTCCACCAGGAGTGAATCCTAAGCACAGAGTCAGGACTAAGCCCTGAGCACTGCCAGTATGGTCCAAAAACCAAAATAAGTACGAATTTTAAAGAAAAATCCAAACACTAACAAGTGCTACTTCCAGTACTTAACAGCTCATCCAAGAAATCTGCAAAAACAAAATAACCAAAACTGTATGGGCCAGAGAGACAGCTCAGTGGGGCAGAGTGTACGCTTCACACACAGGAGTCCTGCATCTGACCCCGGCAAGCCAGGGTCCCTCAGCACCGCCTTGAGTAGGCCCCCAACTCCCTACAGGTCTGCCCTAAACCCCCAACTCCCTACAGGTCTGCCCTAAACCCACACACGCACACGCAAAACCTCGCACGATGGACAAGCAAACACCTTAGCCAGAAACTCTCCGTAAAGATGAGGCTAAGTGCCAGGGACTTAAAAGCGTCCAAACGCAGTTTACGACAATCATTCTGCACGAAGCTTCCGTCTCCCAGTCCGCTGAAAATCCTTCACCCTGCAGGAGAGGGTAGAGGGTTGTTTCTTACGGTACTGCCAAGCCGAGTGAAGGAGAAGCACTGGATTTTACAGGTCACACAGAAGAGGGGAAACGGAACACTGTGCTGGGACACGCGCTCCGGTGGAGGGATGGGTGTTGGAGCCCTGCAGGCCTGAAAGCCAGCCACGAGCAGCTTTGAAAGGGTCCATCTCACAGTGGGTCCATGAGAGAGAGAGAAAGCAAGCCCAGGGGGAAACGGAGACAAGACAGGGCACTGCACGGGAGTGGCATCCAGCAACTGGCTCCCCGACCACACGGGTCGAGGCTACTGCAGGGTCTCCTACCATCGACCTCCTTTGTATTTGCTTTTTTTATTTAATGAGCCGGTTCTGACGCTTTCCTGTTTATGGGGAAGTTATCTGTTCAAAGGCTCCAGCAGATGGACTGCTGCGGCTTGCAGGAAAGGAAGCACATCCTGCCGGAACACAGACAGGAAAAGCCCTGCCAGGCGAGATCCTGCCGGCACAGCGGCTGTGCTGGGGCATCGGCCAGGCCGTGGCCCCGTGAGCTGAGCGAGCCCCCTCGGCCGGGGTGACCGCAGCCAGGCCTCCAGACGGCCCCACGGGGGGACCTGCCTGTGCCCGCTCGGTGGCTGCTCGGACGGCAGCCGTTTTTTGTTTGTTTGTTTTCTGTTTTTGTTTTTTTTTGCTTTTTGGGTCAAACCCGGCAATGCACAGGGGTTACTCCTGGCTCTGCACTCAGGAGTTACCCCTGGCAGTGCTCAGGGGGACCATATGGGATGCTGAGAATCGAACCGGGGTCGGCTGCGTGCAAGGCAAACGCCCTACCCACTGTGCTATCGCTCCAGCCCCAGACGGCAGCCGTTTTTAATGCAGAAGAATGTTCTGAGCAGCAGAGGCGGCAACGAGCATCCTGAAACCAGCTCCTGAGAACAGCGGGGCCAGCGGTGTCCAGACTCCACTGACGAGGTTGGAAATGGAGCCGTGTAAGAGAACAGACATGCACAAGGGAGCTGCGACCCAAAACAAACACGGGCGGTGCCCTCATTAAGCACAAAACTACAGGGCTGGAGCAATAGCACAGCAGGCAGGGCGTTTGCCTTGCACGTGGCCAACCCGGATTCGTTCCCAGCATCCCACATGGTCCCCTGAGCACCCCCAAGGGCGATTCCTGAGTGCAGAACCAAGGGTGACCCCTGTGCATCGCCAGGTGTGACCCAAAAAGCAAATAAATAAATAAATACAAAACTCCAACTCCTCATTTCTGGGGAGGAGACGCTGAGCTTTTTTCTGGAGAATCAAATGCCACCCCCCCCCCCCCAGCGAGCTCCCTGGGCTGGATGGAGGGCAGGCTTTGCCGGTGGGAGGTCACAGCCCCGATTCCTGTCACCGCAGGCCCCTGAGCACAGCCAGAAGGAGCCAGAGCACCGCTGGGTGTGACCCCAAAAACAATACCAAGAGGAAAAAATATCAAGTTCATGAAGGGTTAGGGAGATCAATGAGGTGAGTGCACGCTTGGCAGGCTGGAGGCCCGGGTCCCAGCCCCAGCAGCAACCAAGTACAGAGCCGGAGCAGCCCCCAAGGACGGTCAGGAACGACTCAAAAAGATGAAATCATTAGGGGGCTGGAGTGACAGCACAGTGGGCAGGGCATTTGCCTTGCACGCAGCTAACCCAGGTTCGATTCCCAGCATCCCATAGGGTCCCCCGAGCACCACCAGGAGTCATTCCTGAGTGCAGAGCCAGGAGGAACCCCTGAGCATCGCTGAGTGTGACCCAAAATGCAAAGAAAAGAAAAAAGAAAAGATGAATTAAAAAGATGCACACACACACACACACACACACACACACACACAACACCTATAATACCCAAAGAGTTTACCTAACAAATCATTTTCACTCCTTGATCAGCAAGCAGGTCTGTACATGAGACATTCTAAGAAAACCTAAGTATGTCATTTATCTACAGAAATAGCAGCTGCGTGTAAAAAAAAAGAAGGAACCAGAGAGCGAGCACAGCAGGAAGGGGCACATAGTTGCCCCAGGTCTGACCCCCAGCATCCCATATGGTCCCTGGAGCCCCACCAGGAATGACCCCTGAGCAGAGCCAGAGATAAGCCCTGAGCACTACTGGGTATGCGGCCCAAAAACCAACCCCAAAATTAAGAACAGCGAGGGGACAGGCCGCGTGAAGTATAGAACACAGCATTAAGTCAGACACACCTCAGACCTCATCTTCACACAGCAGCTCTAAAATGACTGGCACGTCACTAATGACACGAGGTGTTTGCAAAAACACGGTTTTATCCCCTAGAAAAAGTGCTTATACTTGGGCGGGAGCATATGGGGAGTAAGGCATCTTCCTTGCATCTGTCCAACACCAGTTCAAGCCTTAGTACCATGCATGGTCCCCCAAGCAGTGCCAGGAGTGATCCCCGAGCAAAGAGCCAGCAGTAACTGTGGGGTACAACCCAAAAAACAGAACCTTTAAAGAGGGGCTGAGTGACAGCACAAGGCATAGGACATTTGTCCACGAGCCGGGTTCAATCCCCAGCACCCCAAATGGTCTCCTGTGCCCACCAGGAGTAATCCCCGAGGACAGAGCCAGGAGGTGAGCCCTGAGCACCACTGGGTGTGGCCAAAAAATGTGAATAAACGTTCCCATGAAAAGGCAGGAGAGATCTACCGAGAAGCAACCAAGATAGAGTTTCAAAGCTTGACAACTCCAGACTTTTAGGTTTCAGTCTGGAAACGTGTGACTCACCCAAAAATAAAGAACTTGAGGGACAGGGAGAGGGAGAGGGAGAGGGAACGAGTGGAGACCACGAAGTACAGGTCTTTGCGGTCTGATTTTCCAGCTCCTGAGCTTTCATACTTTCTCAGTGACAAACCTCCTCGCCGTCCCTACAACGTGGCCGGCCCCCGTCAGCCAGGGGTCCCCTCCGCGGTTCACGAGGGCACCGCCCCGACAGCTTACGGTTCCGCTCAGCCTGTTTGTACAACTCTGAAATATGGCATTACACTCTGCCCACACTTCATGGGTATGAATAAAAACGGAAAACTCCCAGTACCAGAAACTGGCTGTGCCTCCACGTGTGCTGACACCACCCGCAGGAACGTGGGTAGGCCAAAGGGAGCCGACCTTGGCTTGGGGCCGAAAACGGGGATAAGCCAGGAGACGCTGTGCCGAACTGGGGCAAGTCTGGGAGTGTGAAAGGGCCTGCACGAGGTCTGAAAAGGCAACGTACAGCACAGCAGTAGGGTGTTGGCCTTGCACGCAGCCAACCCGGCCGACCCGGGTTCGATTCCTCCGCCCCACTTGGAGAGCCCGGCAAGCTACCGAGAGTATCCCACCCGCACCGAAAGCCTGGCAAGCTCCCCGTGACGTATTCGAGATGCCAGACACAGTAACAAGTCTCACAATGCAGACATGACTTGGTCCGCTCGAGCAAGTCGATGCATAATGGGAGGACAGTGCTACTTTTTTGTGTTGTTGTTTTTGTTTTCTTGTTGAGTCAGACCCGGCGATGCACAGGAGTTACTACTGGCTCTGCACTCAGGAATTACTCCTGGCGGTGCTCAGGGGACCCTATGGGATGCTGGGAATCGAACCCCGGTCAGTCAGGTGCAAGGCAAACGCACTACCTGCTGTGCTATCGCTCCAGCCCAAATTTTCCACTTTTTAAAGTTTCCTAAAAGTACTAGTTTTTGAACTCCCAGTTTCGGTTCATTTTAGGAATGTGTTAGGAAGTTGTTAACTTACCAAATGGGGTATGCACTGATGATCCAGAATGGGAGACACAGGAGCAGAGAGAGAGGACAGCAGGTACGGAACCAGCCTTGCACGTGGCCAGCTTGGTCTGATGCTGGTACCCCTCCAGCCCCAACAGCTATGACCCCTGAACACAGAGCCTGGAGTCAGCCCTGAGCACCACAAGGTGTGGCCCAAAAACCAAAGGAAAAAAACAGTCAGAACAGGAGACATGAACGTAACTGCTTAAAACAGAGTCGAACAAGAATGAAATGAGCTACAGACGCAATTCATCGTGATGTACACTTAATTATATCTCAGTGAAACTTTTGAAAATGAAACAAGTATGGTAAGAATAGCTAAAATTGGGGCCGGAGCGATAGTACAGCAGGGAGGGCGTTTGCCTTGCAGGCAGCCAACCTCGGTACAATCCCCAACACCCCATGTGGTCTGCCAAGCGCCACCAGGAGTGATTCCTTAGCGAAGAGCCAGGAGTAACCCCTGGACATCTCTGGGTGTGACCCAAAAAGAAAAAGAAAAAAAAAAGAACAGCTAAAATAGCAATATGCAAAATTAAAAAATACGGTTCCATTTGGGCTGGTTGTACAGTAAGTACCAAAGCCTGAAAACCTTGACCAGCCAGTGATGTAGCAGTGGCAGAATATTATACATACGGAAGCCCCTGGCTTCAGTTCCCGGCACCAAGAAAATAAATAAAACTCTTAAGTGGGGTCTCTCACATTTATATTAGAGAGACCCTTTATAACAAAACATGCCCTAATGTGGCCTTAAATCACTTTTAAAACTAAGTGGAAAAAACTGACAGTACAGAAATTCGCTCAGTTGCAAGGACGTGAGTTTTAAAGGCTTCAGGTCTCTTGCTCTTTCGGTGACAGACAACTGGTGAGGGGCTCGGGGGACAGGGGGTGCTTGGGGGTGGCTTCCTGCAGTGCCAGGACCCAGCGGCAGGGATCAAGCCAGGCCTCCTTCGGGCACAGTGCGTGCTCGGTCCCTCGAGGCCTCTCTCCAGCCCTCTTCAAGACGGACACTTGACTGCACTGTCAGAAAGACGATGAGGCTTCCAGGCCTCAGGCCTCCTCGTCGCCTGCTGCTCCCAGCACCAGGATAAACACGGCCGCCTGCCCTTCCCTGGAGACCCCGGCGGGTCCCGCAGAAGCAGGCCCTAAGGGGTGTGTGGCCCTCGTCTCCCTCGAGGGCACCACAGGAGACCAGACGCAGGAGCAAGGACTCAGCTTCGGTCTTGGAAGCGCCAAATTAGTCCCGAGAGCTCCCATACTGCCTGCAGAAGCTTCACAGACACCATCGACCCAGCACTGCCGCTTAAAAATGAATGACGAGGGGGAGGGGGGCCGGTGGAGCCTGGGTTTTGAAAGGCTCTGCGCTGATGACCTACTTTTCTTATCAACAACTGGGGGGAAAGACACAGTTGTATGGGGGCCCAGGCCTCCTACAAGAAGGTGCTCCTCTTGGAGTGAGATTTTAATATTTCTTGGTTTTTTGTTTTTTGCTTTTGGGGTCACACCCGGCGATGCACAGGGGTTACTCCTGGCTCTGCACTCAGGAATTACTCCTAGCGGTGCTCGGGGGACCCTATGGGACGCTGGGGATTGAACCCGGATCACCCGCGTGCAAGGCAAACGCCCTCCCCGCTGTGCTATCGCTCTGGCCCCCGATTTTAATACTTCTTGGGCAAGATTCTTCTAACAGGGTCTGGAGAGAGAGGATGGGGACCTTACCACGCTGACCTGGCACCCTGTGGTCCCACCCACCACCACCAGGAGTGACCCCTGACCACAAGGCCGGGGGTGGTCCCTGAGCACCACCAGGTATGGCCCTGAAACGATCAGCGACAACAACAAAACTTTGTACAACAAAAAATGAAACGGAATGCCCTCTTGCTTCTAAGGCGTATTTTCTTCTTGACTTTTTCCTTTATTTCTGGTTTGGGGGCCACGCTCAGTGGTGCTTACCAGGCCGATAGCTGTCCCCAGCGGCCTTGCCCCATGTGGCCAAAAAGAAATGGGGCGGGGGGGAGGGGGGAGGATAGTACAGGAGGGAGTCAGGGAAAACAATCACCTTGAACCGAAGATCATTTCCTCTCGAGTACCAACAACTACCGAGCACGTATTTCCGGACAATGTGTCATGAGGGCAGTGAGTAGAATGGGCGAGCCTGGCGGGGGCGTCAGGCCCGAGTTCAGCCCGACCTTCATGTATAAAATGGGAGAACTGAAAATGCTTGGGAGTCCCCCAGCCCCCAACAAAGCACACTCGATGAAAACCAAACGGTGACTCCCCGCGGGGTCCTGCGGAGAACACAGCACCTCCGGCAGTGAAGGCTGCCACTACCGTGAGCCCATTCAGCTCAGACCACGCACCCGGCATCGTTGGAGAACAGACCGGGTGGACAGCGAGAGGGCAGGCCAGCCCCCGCTGGCGAGACGATCACAGCCCACAGCCGCGCAGGGTCAATGCTGGACCTATGAATTGGGCAGGGGAGGGGGGGGTAGTTGGCCCAGGGCCAGGCTGTGAGCCTCAAGTCACCAGCACAGATCCGTTGGGAGAAATCATTACTTACTGTGCTTTTTTTTGGGTTACGAACTGTAATCTATGTCTTTGCCTACAAAAGTGCTTAAGGCCTGCTATTTGAAAACAAAATGAACACCCTTCAAAGTCAGAATCTCCTTCAATAAATAAAATTATAAAAAATGGGGAAAAAAAGTAAGGTGGAGTTCATGCACAATTCAATCAGCCTAATCAGTGGCTGAATAAATAGCAGGACTCCTACATAAAAAATTTAAAAAATAAAAAACAAAGTCAGAATCTCCATTTCCAGAATTTTCAGGCATCATAAAGAAACACATAAGCATATCTGTCAAAATTTTGCGGCACCTTAGGACGAATACATTTTCTGTCCTTTTATTTGATGCTTTTTATAAGATCACAACACTTTTTCCTTAATGAAATACCCTTTTTTCTGGGGGGAGGGCACACAGGATAAGGCTCTAAAAGAGAACAAGAAAGTGTAAGAATGTAACCCACTGGCCAAAAGTGGTTACTAGCCAATAAGTACTTCCCCTCCACCCCTTCCTCGCCTTTGACATCTCATTTCACCAACAAATCGGACACACCTCAGGGGAAATGGAAACAAAGCAAGCCCACCTCTGGGGGGGGGGAGCGTTTAAGTTAGGTTTCCTGGGAGTGAGGGGGTCCACACAGCAGGTGAGGAAGGCACCGGCCTCTCACTGGGCCCACCTGGGTTTGATCTCTCACCACTCACCCCTGTATGTTCCCGAGTCCCGCCAGGACTGCTCCCCGAGAACAACGAGGAAGCCCTGCACACCACCAGGAGTGGCCCCAGTCCCCCCACCCAAACAAGATCAAACCCCAGAAAAAGTTATCCTGGGAGTGAATCCTCTCTTACATACAGGTTTTCACCAGCCTTCCCAACTTTAGCGAAAGTGTAACCTCACCCACCTCAAATCCTTCCAAACTGTATGAAAATTCACGAAGAAAATCTCTAACCCGTAATTTTTATGTCGAATTAGTTAATGCCCCAACCACATATCCCCCAAGCACCACCAGGCATGAGCCCCTAAAGCACGGAGCCAGGATAAGCCCTGCACACCAACCGCCGGATACAGCCCCAAAACCAAAACGAATGAACGTATGAATGAACAGAAATCAGCCGGCACAATGGGAACTAAAAGAGAATCTCTCTGTCTCAGATGAAAGAGCAAAAAATCCTTCGGAATAAAGACTAGCAGAAAGATCAGGGAAATTCTTCTCCCAACAACTCTTCCAAATGACTGTGTTTATAGTTTGTAATAGTAATCTTAACAATCACTCTCACCAGAAGTGAACACACAATCACAAAACAATTTTTTGTGGCCACTTCCACATCAATCACATTCACCAGAGCCTACGGATTTTCAAATGTTAATATTATTCAAATGAAATAAACAATAAAACCATCCAACTACTGAAATGGTGAACAATTCACACTCTCCTCTCCGTTCTCATCAAATTCCTTGAGAAAAAGAAGCTGAATGCATTAAATCCTCGGGCTCCCAGAACCACCAAATGTCCTAAACTTGACCTGAGTTCCCCTGATCCCCTGGGGGCCCGGGGGCTACCGCCCAGTCAGACAACTGCAGATTAAGAAGAGCGTGCAATTACAGGCAAGTCCACTGGATAGCTACCTGAACAAAAACCTTCCACGAGACAACGAGACAACGATGGTTCCTTTCTCATCGATCAACAAAGAGCATTCAAGAAGAAAGCACGCTTATGCTAGGAAATCACTTCCTCGTGTTGTTTCTTTTGCTCTTGTCTTTGGGCCACGCCTGCAATGCTCAGGGTGACTCCTGGCTCTGTGCTCAGGAATCATTCCTGGTGGTGCTCAGGGGACCCCCTGTGGTGCCAGAGAGAGAACCTGAGTCGGTCGCGTGTAAGGCAAAAACCTTAACTTTTGTTCTGTCTCTCCAGCCCCAGCCGTTAGTTCTAACGTCAAAGCTTCTCTCCCGACTATAAAATCAACGCCATCACAAACTCCCTGCTACCGACATGTTTCAACATATCAAGACACTTCCACAAACTTACAATAAGTGAGCAGGATGCAGTGTCTCAGTGTTTCTCGAATTCATGCTTTACGTGGGATTCTTACGTTTTTCCCACTTGCGGGGCTGAGTGAGAGTACAGCTGGTCGGGCAGTTGCCTTTCATGTGGCAGACCCAGTGTCCAGACCTGGGCTTCATCCCCGGCATCCCATACGGTCTCCCAGGCACCACCAGGAATATTCCTAAGTGCGAAGCCAGGAGTAAGCCCTGAGTACTCCCGGATGTGACCAAAATAACAGAAAAGTTTCTCCATTTGCAACCGCCTTTTGTGTCTCAGGCTGCCAAAAACAAGACCTCAAATTCACTACGTGGTGGATTTTGATTTCATTTTTGGCACTTGCATGTTCAGAAGGCTTTTCCTCTTACTAAAACTTTTTGTGACCCAACACTGCTACACAACTCCGCATCTACTTAGGTCACCCTTCCGCAAGTGAGACGTCAGGTTCGGGGCCAGAGAAAGAGCTCGTCTCTGTATGCAGAAGGCAGGTTCAATCCCTTACGTCAAAACTCCCCTCGGCAGCAAGCTGGAAGTAGCCCCTGAGTTTACTCCCCCCCAAGACCCCTCTCAAAAAAAAGAACACAAAAAGAAACGGCTAGGCTTTAAATAGTCAGAACTTTACATTTTGCTCTATAAATTCAAAAAAAGTCTGAATAAATGAATGTGTCTATGCATACATCATTTTATAATTTTATTTTTTGGGGGGGCGGGCCCAGGTGTGGTCAGGGTTTCCTCCTGGCTCTGTGCCCAAGGATTACTCCTGGTGGTGTTCAGGGGACCTTAACCCATGCCGGGAATCGAACCCGGGTCAGCTGTGTGCCCGGGTGAGCACCTTACTCTCTGTGGTATCTCTCCAGCCCTGCTACAATTTTATTAATGAAAACAAGAGGTCACCTTCCCACACAGACTGTCCAACGACCTGGCCCCTCAGCAACAGAGCTGGTCCCTACCACTGAATTCAGACGTGGGCCTCTTTTGACAATCATAGATTTTAAAAGTCAATCAAAACACGGAGCTTGCCGTGAACACTCAGCAACTGATTTAAGTGCCAAACCACAAAAATCACGTCCCTGGACCCAGGAGGTAGCCCAGAGAGCCAAGCGCACGCTCTACAAGCAGGAGACCGGACGCTGCGCCCCTGACCTCAATGTTCCCCCAAATACGCCAGGAGGGAGCCCAAACATCATCAGGTTCAATAAAATTGGGGGGTGGGAATCAAGTCCCTAATCATGACTAAACATCACAAAACATTTGAATGAGGGCTGGAGCGATACTATAGTGATAGCAGAGAGGGCTTTTGCCTTCCACGAGGACAACCTGGGTTCGATCCCCAGCATCCCATATGGTCCCCTGGGCACCGCCAGGATTAATTTCTGAGTGCAGAGCCAGGAGGAACCCCTGTGCATGGCTGGGTGTGACCCAAAAAACAAAACAAAACAAACACACACACACACACACACACACAAACAAAATACTTGAATGAGAACAGTTCTTGGAAAGCAGGCAGTCCTCCAGGGTCTGGGCTCACAGAAGAGGCAGTACTAAGACAGGAAAGGCGACCTGTTTCCCGGTAGTGGAGGGACGCGGGGACTTTCTGGCCCATTCACAGGGGAACAAACAGGTCCGCAGAGCAGCAGCCTGTCCTGGCAGCAGAAGAAGCTGCGGCCCGGCCCCGTCTGTAACCATGACCCTGCCCTGAACTCCCTTCTCATAGGTCACAGAAAACAAGTCCCTCTTTTCCCTTTCAAGCTGTGGTTCTCAAAGAGAGAGAGAGAGAGAGAGAGAGAGAGAGAGAGAGAGAGAGAGAAAAGATCACGAGTATTTAAGGAGGGGGGAAAGAAGTCATGACAATCACTGCTTCAGAGTGGAACAGGAAGGCCCTTTCAAAGGCAGAAAAGGCTGCCTGGTCCCCTCTCAGCCGGCCCCCCCAACCCCTCACCCCGCCCACATGCCCTCGTCCCACTTGTTCCACTGGCTTTCCGAGAGAAAACATAAAGAGTAAGGAATCGCCTTTTCAAATATTAAAATCACATCGCTGAGAAGATGAGGGGCGGGTGAGCAGGGCCGTCCCCGGCGAGGGTGGCCAGTGGTCTCGCCCAGCGGGCCTGACCGCCAAGAACACACACGAGCCGTCTGCTCTGTCACTGTTCTTTTTCTCTCGGTTTTTGGGTAACACCTGTTCAGGGCTCAGGGGCTACTCCTGGGCTCTGCATTCGGGGATCACTCCTGGCGGGGCTCAGGGAACCTTGGGGGGGGGGGGGGGGCGCCAGGGATTGAACCCAGGCAGGCTGCACGCGAAGCAAGTGCCTTTCCTGCTGTCAGCACTACCTTGCCGTCCTGTTACTACTCTTTTTTTTTTCCTGTTACTACTCTTAAAAGCAATCGGGTTAACCAGAGTAAAGGGGGGGGGGAGGAGGGGGAGGGGAGGGGGAGGAGGAGGGGGAGGAGGAGGAGGAGGAGGAGGAGGAGGAGGAGGAAGCTGGCAGGCAGCCTGGCAGGAGACCAGGGGAAGCCACACCTGGGCTTCTCTCGAGCACATGGTTCCCTGCTTCACCTCATGCTCCCCAGGCCCCAGGATGCAGAACCACATCATCACCAAGAGCAGCATCACGGAGCTGAGTAAGAGCACGGACCTGTCGGTGTCGGCGGCTCTGGGTTCAACAGCAGCAAGGCAGGAGAAAAAGAAAGAAAGAAAGAAAGAAAGAAAGAAAGAAAGAAAGAAAGAAAGAAAGAAAAGCAAGCAAAGAATCCACAAAACCACACGTCCGTGAATCACACATTCGCCAGTCTGGGCCAGGAACGTACCCACCACTTCCTCTGAATCTGCACACACAAGATGCCACGAGTTCCAGCCAAATGACTTAGACTCTGGAGCGCGAGCCAGAGCGGAGCTGGAGACGGCACAGGCTCCCCGCTGCCTCGGGAACAGACGGCACTTCTGCCTCGAGACCCCCGGGTCCAGAGCCGAGGAGTGTGGGCTCTCCCACCTGAGAATGCCTTCCACCTGACGAAGGCATGCGCCGACCCCTGTCCCAGACCGTAGGAGCAAACTGAAGTTTTGGCGGGGAGCAGGGAGACAGCCCTCCTGCGGCAGCAACAGAGGCCCACGCGCGCACGCCTCCGGGACGGCTCCTCTTTCTCAAACAGATAACGCGCATCTCATTAAATACCACCCCAAAAGAGCCGTGGCCAGCTCGCCTTGGCTCCGGTCCCTCGCTCGCCTGCCAAGAAAAACGAGAATGACAATGTTAAGCTGAAAACACCACGAGCCACAAAATTAAATCACCATCTCGCTTGTAAAGTGACTAGTCGCCTAATAAATTCTTCTGCTTAACGGGACGATCGCTCAAGCTCACACGAGTCTCCCAGTCCCCCTTGGGCAGCAGCTGAGTTTTCCTACGACCGAAAAAAGAGGGAAAAAATAGACTCAAGTTCCTAAGAATGAAAGGAATCGGAATCTTTAACTAGAAAAGAATGCTTGACCATCATAAAAAGGAATTTCAGTATCTTTCTCATGAAGTAAAGCAAACAACGGTGATTAAACATTTGTCCTAAGGAGATGGCACTTGTGAATTTTGTCAAGAATCCCGACAATGTCAAACACACAGACACACACAGACGCACACGGATACAGACACACACACACAGAGACACACACACACCCTCAAAGGTCTCACTCTCCCTCCAGGGACAGTCCTTTCACCAAAATGGGAAACTGAGACCCGAAAGAGAGCACGGCAGGCTATGGCCAACAAAGGGTCCACCCCCAGGCACTGCCAGGAGTGATCCCTGAGCACAGACCCAGGAGTTAAGCCCTGAGCACTTTGGGGTGTGGCCCCAAAACAAAAAACACTGGAAAATGACCGTTCTGTTCTCGCAGGAGTCACCCGAGCGATCCGGGAACAGCCCTTCGTGCCTGAACACCCCGTGAGTCCAGACACCAGTGACAGGGCGTCACACTGCGAAGCAGGGACCAACTTCTGCTAACGGGGAGGGTCCTCATCAACACCTCCCGCGGCCTCTGGAGTTTCAGTCCTGGACTTGCTCCTGTCAAACTCAGCCTTCACGTGGACAAATGGCCTAATGACGGGGCCAGAGGGACAGGATGGTGGGGGCGGGGGGAGGCTTGCCCGGCACAGGGCTGACCCAGGTTCAAGCCCAGCATCCCCCTCTGGTTCCCCCAAGCACTGCCAGGGCTAATTCCTGGGTGCAGAGCCAGGAGTAAGCCCTGCCCGTTGTTACCCCACGTGACCCCAGAGGAATACGCATTAAAGAGAAATCCTTACAAGCACTGCTTCCTAAAGGACGGGTCAGAAGACTGAGGAAAATCGAGGGAGGAATGAGCACCAACAAGAAACTTTCCATGAAAACGGGAAACCAGAACCGACCAAAGGCGGGTCCAGGTGCCTCCCCAAAAGGCACCTCGAAGGCCTCCGGAAGCGGATGAAGGGCCGGAGTGTGCGCTGCCCGTCAGGAGAGCGGAGGCGAACGCAGGCACGGCTAGGAGGGGCCAAGGGAGCCGGTGGCGGCGGTGGCGGCGGGCAGGGGAGAGAGCACCGAGCCAGACGCCAACCTGGGAAGAACCCTGGGGGGAAGTTCAGGGGCGGAGGGACAGCACAGCAGGAAGGAAGGGCGCTGGATCCCCGAGCACCGCCAGGAGTGATTCCCGAGTGCAGCACCAGAAGGAACCCCTGAGCATCGCCGGTGGTGACCCCAAAGACAAAAAAGAAAGAAGGAAGAAAAAGCCCAGAGGGACGAGGACTGTGCCCCAAGGCCAAGGTCTGAGTCGGGAAGTCCCCTCGGCTTCCCGGCCCCGCACCCCACTCAGTGCTCGGCCCACAGTGCCCCACACGGCGGGTGTCGGAGGCCGGGTACGGAGAGAGAACGCAGTGCGGGCTTGGCAAGACGACTCACCCAGGGCGGCGGGGGTTCTAAAGGCCCCTCCCCCCTCCCCCACCCCCCAGCCTCAGGGCAGCCTGAGAAATCAGGGCCCAGAGCCCTCGCTGGGATGTTTCTGTTTCCCGTCTGGATTTCTTTGATTTGAGGCACTGTGATTCACAGGACAGTTAATGATGGGGTTGCCCGTGGACCAGGCTCCAGCCCCACCCCCTTCGCCAGCCTCTCAGGGCCCCCACCCCCACCCGTATCCACATCCCCTTCCCAGTGATTTCCTGGGTGATATTCAGCGATGAAACGTTCTTCAGGATCTCCCTGAAAAGAGGGGCTGCAGCTGCAGGGCCTGGGGGGAAGGAAGTCACTGGAGAGGGTGAAGGTTCAGTCCCAGGGGAGGGGCTCTCCCGCCCCCACCCCCACCCTCAGTCTCTCGGTGGACCCTACTGTCCAGTCTGGTTTCTCTTCACGTGGGGGGGCAGGGGAACCCTGCCTGGGCACTCCCGGCTTCGGCAGCACATGGGGGAGGGGGGGGGAGGCAGCTCTGAGAGAAGGGACCACCGAGGAAAGGCTGCTTGGAGGATCGCTGGGGACGCGCGATGGTGCTGAAAGCACACTCTGGACCAGGCACGCCGGCCATTCGATGCCTCTCCTGCAGACTCCAACACCCCAAAGGAAAGAGAGCAAAAGGGAACGCCCGGCCGCAGAGGCGGGGCGGGGTGGAGAGGATGGGCGGGGGCGGGAGGGCTGCTGGGAGCACTGCGGGCAGAGAATGGGCACTGGTGGAGGGATGGGTACTTGAGCACTGTCTAGCTGAAACCCAAGCTCGTAAGTCTCCAACTGTACCTCACGGTATTTCCCCAATCAAAAAAAAAGAAAAGAAAACGACAGGCCGGCTTCACCAGCCCCGGACGCCTGGGGGGGCCTTTTCCCACACCCAACCTGACATCGGACACAGGCTGGCGGGCGACACCGCCGGGCGAGTGGCCTGCGGTGACCGCAGCCTCCTCCCCCAGTCCTGAAAAGATGGAACTTCTGCCAGAAACGAAACCATTTTCCCTAAAATAGAATGAATAGACGCATAAGGGCTAAAGAACAGACGCCTGACTGAAGTTATTTCCCATTCAGAGACGCAAAGAAGAAAAGGGCGGGGAGCCGCCTTATTTTTCACCACTGCCCCAGTCCAGAATTAGACATTCCCCCTCCTCAGTGATTCAAGGACCAAGCTGCTGAGGTAGGGTACGAGACATCCATACACTCGTGGATTATTATCGGAAACTACTTACACCTAATGACTTACTCTGCTGGAACCGCAGCAGTTCCATTCACTAGCAAATACTTGAGAGGCCGGAGAGGTAGGACAGAGACAGACCCCTCCACGCAGCTGTCCCAGGTTCGACCCCAGTGCCACAAACGGTCCCGAGAACACCTCCAGGGACCACTCCTGAGCACAGAGCCAGAAAGGCCCCTGAGCACCACCAGTATGGCCAAGGGGAAAAAAAAAACCTTAGAAGTGCAAAAGAACATAAATTCAGTATCTAAAGTACCAGGAGGTTTGCTCCGTGGCTTGGAGGCCAGCCGCACACTCTAGGGGTAAAGGCAGCTCAGAGAGGGGAGCACCAAATAATGGGTGTTGGGAAGATCCGCCCAGGATGGGAGATGCATGCTGAAAGCAGGCTATAGACCGAACATGATTGCCACTCAATGCCTCTCTTGCAAAACACAGCACCCAAGAGGAGAGAGAGAACAAAAGGGAATGCCCTGCCACAGAGGCAGGGGAGGATGGGGGGGATAGGGGGGTGGGAGGGATACTGGGATTAGGGGTGGTGGAGAATGGGCACTGGTGGAGGGATGGGTACTCGACCATTGTATAACTGAAACCCAAGCACAAAAATTTCTAAGTCTACAACTGTACCTTATGGTGTTTCACTAATAATAAAAATTCTCAGAAAAAATAAATTCGGTGGTCATTAATAGGTAAACCACATCGTTTTTTGTTCTTAATCTTTTTTTTTTTTTTTATTTTCAGGTCACACCCAGAAATGCTCAGGGATTACTCCTGGCTCTGCACTCAGGAATCACTCCTGGTGGTGCTCGGGGGACAATATGGGACGCTGGGGATCGAACCCGGGTCGGCCGCATGCAAAGCAAACGCCCTCCCCGCTGTGCTCTCGCCCCGGCCCTCTTCTTCAATTTGACAGTTAAGCCAGCAAGGTAGTGTCACTACCTCCACCACAGAGAATAAAACAGGTTGAAGGAGCAAAAGTCCCTGCAGAGCCTCTGCTTCCGAGGCAGCCGGGTGGGTTCTGCACGGGGAATCCAACTTCCAGACCACACGCTCTCCGGAACATCAGCAGTGGCAACCCCAGCCCGGTGCCAGGAGCAGTCAGGCACGACCAGGGTGGCCCCAGAGACTCCCCCGCCCGCACCCTCCCCCATAAATGCTAATATTCAGTGCCAAGAGACCAAGGAGCAGTTTTCTTTAAAGAAAATAGCTTAAGGGCCGGGGTACATGAAGCCTGGTTCAGTCCCGGGTGCGAGGCTGGTCCCTGAGCACACCAGCTGTGCCCCTTCCAGCAGGGAACCCCACTGTCTCTCACACCGGCTCCTCCTGCCCAGCACACTCTGAACACAAAAACGTTTTTAGAACAAGAAACTGAAGGAGATGAGGGGCCTGACCTCACCCCAGGAGACCAAGAGGAAACCAGAAGCTCCTTTCTCTTTCCTTTTCCACCTACCTGGCCAAATTCAAACCACCTGAATGAGAAAAGGGGGGTGTGTGGGGGGGTAACAGGACAATGTATCCCAAATGGCCAACTGGGCTCTCCTGATTCTCAGGAAGGTAACTAGGTGAAGGATTGTGAACTACTGGTTTGTGGTTTAGAGGGAGCCTCAGCCGGCAGTGCTCAGGTCTTGCTCCTGGCTCTGTGCTCTGGGATCCCTCCTGGCAAGGCTCAGGGGACCACATGAGGAGCTGGGGAACTGAACCCCAGTTGGCAGTGAGCCCTCCCCGCTGTACTAGCCTAGTCCTCTGGCCCCTCGGAGCACTGTTTTAAGAGTGATTATAAGACCACACAACC
Organism: Sorex fumeus; assembly: GCF_029834395.1. Lineage (NCBI taxonomy): Eukaryota > Metazoa > Chordata > Mammalia > Eulipotyphla > Soricidae > Sorex > Sorex fumeus. The sequence goes on from NW_026606082.1 coordinate 1,010,538, forward strand.
AAATGAAGGATTGCCGAATGTTCCATCACTGAGCCGAGAGGGCAAAGCAGGGCGGTCCCTCTGGCCCGCTCCGACCCGCCCCTCCCCGCCCAGGCGTGCAGGGTCAGGCCGCTAGCTGAAGGCACGGGCTTGGGACCAGCAGGCGCGGCCGCAGTTGGCGTGGTGAGACCCTACGGAACCCGGCGCGTTCCCGGGCCATCTGCCCCACCAGGGAGGCCGTGTGCCCGTCATCGCTGTTCCCGAGGGAGCAATCTTCTGCCCTGGGGAAAGTGAGCCAGACACCTGGCTCTCCGTCTGAGCCATCTCCGGGGAAGAACTGAAACGGGGGGCCGGGAAGGCAGGGTGGGGAGGAGGGGAACTGCCCCCAAACTTCAGTGGATCTCTGCACAGGCAGCAGGGCTGGGAGAAACCCGCTCGCTCGCTTCCTGTCAACCCCGTCAACCCCGCAGCTCCGGGAGGCGTGAGCCGAGGTCCCTTCCAAGGGACTTTGTCCCTCTCACATTCTGATGGGGGGGTGCCTTTCACAGTGCCGCCGTAAGTTCTGATGCAGTTCCGGGCAGCCCATGGCAGTGCTGAAGGTCTACGTGGACGGGACGAGGTTCTGCCTGCTGGGGGAGGCTTCCTGGAGTGCTCCAAAGGACAAGCCAGCGAACTCAACACGAAAACACTGTGGAGGGGCCGGAGGGGCAGGGTGTTTGCACGCGGCCGACCTGGGTTCTATCCCCGGCATCCCATATGGTCCCCTGAGCACCAACAGGAGTAATTCCTGAGCATCACTGGGTGTGACCCAAAAAGCAAGCAAACAAGCAAGCAATAAAGAAAGGGGACTGGAGTGACAGCACAGCAGGTAGGGCGTTTGCTTGGCATGCGGCTGACCTGGGTTCAATTCCCAGCATCCCATATGATCCCAAGCACCGCCAGGAGTGATTCCTGAGTGCAAAGCCAGGAGGTGACCCAAAAAGCAAACAAAAAAAACAAACAAAAAAACCACGGTTTGTCCCGCTGTTTATCGATTTGCTCAAGCGGGCCCAGTAATGTCTCCATTTCTTTGAGACTTGTTGTTACTGTGTTTGGCATATTGTAGCTTGCCAGGCTTTGCCGTGCAGGCGAGACACTCTTGGTAGTTTGCCGGGCTCTCCAAGAGGGGCGGAGGAATCGAACCCGGCTCGGCCGGGACTGGCTGCGCACAAGGCAAACGCCCTAACGCTGTGCTATCGCAAAAAAGAAAAGCAAAAAAAAAAAAGAGAGAGAGAGAAACATCGTGGAAAGAACAGAAGTTTCAGGGAGCAACCACAGACATGCAGATAGAGGAAGGGGAGTAACGGGAGACAGGACAGGAGGCTCGGGTCACAGCCACGTTACGAAGTCTGACTCAGAGAGAGAGAGAGAGAGGAAGGGGCTGGAGGCTTGGGTCCGAGACCTGGCGCTGCATGGGGACCTGGGCACTCCCAGGTGTGAGCTCCTAACACCAAGCCAGAAGAAGCAGACCCCTGCCCCACCCTCCGCTCTCCGAGCCAGGTGCGACGCTGGGCACACACGCAGAGGAAGTCTGAAACTGAGGCTGGGGGAAACCAAGGGACCCCAGGTTCCGTCCCCGGCCCCATCCCGCCAGGCTGTGCCGGAGACACAGCGCAGGCGGCAAGGTAAGTGCTCGCCTTGCGGACGTCCAACTCGGGTTCCATCCCCCACACCCCATGGTACCCTGAGCAGCACCAGGAGTGACCGCCAGTGAGAGCCAGGGGTCGGCAGATCCCAGCACTGTGTGACCCCCCCCCACCCTTCCCAAAGCACGGCAGCATGTCACACCCACTCGGATGACTGAAATCACAAGTCAGGCGCTGACCAGGATGTGGAGGAATTAAAGCCCGTGCGACCTCGGCGCGGCCTGGCAGTTTGACAGACGGGCCCGGGAGAGAGCTCAGCGGGTCCGTCGGAGCACGGGCCCTGCGTGCCGAGACACGGGTCTGAGCCCCTGCGCGCCACCAGGCGTGGCCCAAAGGCAGATGTCTCTCCTTGCAGAGACAGGCGAGATGAAGTCAGTGTGCAGGTTCCCACAGAAACCCGAGTAGTGGAGCAGGTAAGGCAGGGCCGGCCCGGGCTCCATCCCTGGCACCTCACACGGGCACCCCAGCCCGTCAGGAGGGATCCCTGAACACCGCCAGGTGTGAGCCCAAGGCTGAACTTTAAAACAAGGACAACGTAGTGCTGGAGCAAGAGCACAGCGGGTGGGCACCGGCCTTGCGCCCGCCCCCCATACAGCCCCGAGCCCGGCCGGGAGTGGACCCTGAGTTCAGGCAGGAATAAGCCCTGGCTACTGCGAGGCGTGGCCTCCACCCACTCCAAGAAAAGGAGCCAGAGAGATAGGACAGCAGGTAGGGGACTTGAATTGCACAAGGGCAAGCCAGATTTGCCGTTCAGCATCCCACACGGTCCCCTGAGCACCGCCAGGACTGATGGCGAGCACAGAGACAGGTGCGAGCCCTGAGCATTGCCAGGTGTGCCCCAAAACAAAACACAATTAAACTGCACACAAATGCGTGTAACAGCATTATTCGTAAGAATCCAAAAAAGGGGAGAAACCCAAATATTCATTAGCTGAAGATTAAAAATAAAAAATCCCTATCATAGTTTGTCAGAATAGTATTGTCATTAAAATGGGAATACTGTGGAGAGGTAACACAGTGAGTGAGGAGCCTGCCTTGCAGGTGATCCATCCGGGTTTGATCCCCAGTAACACACGGGGTCCCCCGACCACTGCCAGGAGTGACCCCTGAGCAGGGCCAGGAGAAAGCTCTGAGCACTGCTGGGGTGCGGCCCCAAAACACTAACAATGGTAAGTGCAATAACATAAACCTTCAAAGCATTAACCAAAATGCCATGTCTTATGATTCCATTTAGACGAAAGGATGGAAACACACAAGTCAAGAGACAAAAAGAAGTCTGGTTCTCCGGGGAGGAAGGAACATGGGGCAGGGGGAGGGTGCAAGAGGGGTGCGAGGTTCCTTTGGGGGCTGATGTGAATGTTCTAGAATTCAACGAGGGTCGCACGTGAATGGACCCCTTGAACTGTACGTTTAATGGGTGAACGGCCTGGTGTATCACACTTCAGGAAGGCTGTTACAAAACAGAAGATTCCATTACACACCGTCCTGAAATGCAAAATAGTCTCAAAATTGAACATCGCATCTCGCTCATTTTAATAGTTTTTATTTGGGGGGTCGGGGGCAGGGCCTGGGAGCAAACCGAGGGGCTCGTACAGGCAGGTGGGTGCTCCACCTGTAAGTCACCTCCACGGCCCACTCACTCACGCCGAAGGACCTGAACTAGGGCAGCGAAAACCCAGAGAGATTCTGTTACTTAACATGCTGGGTACTAGGTCATACTGAAATATTCATGAGGATTTCCACGTTTTAATAGAGAAAAGGCATCTTGAGCTTAAAAAGACAGCGGCAGGGAAGAGTTTTCAGAACTCTGGAACAGAACAGCAGAGGATGTCATGCAACGACACACACACACACACACACACACAGACTAGGACCCTTAACAGAAAAATGATACCCCTGAACTACTGTTCTGAAAAAGCCAGGGCTAAAACAGGCCAATTAAAAATTTATTTCTAAAACATCAGTTTGTGGCAAATCACAGTATCCAAAATTTTACCAAAGAACTGAACTGCCACATTCCCGGTTATAGCAAGACCTAATAATTTATCTTTTATTCCACAATAGGTACTAGAGGGAATCATCTCCTCAAGGTGGCTGTACACCAAAGTGACCCCAAAGTGAAAGATGTCATAAGCGTAAAAATCAGATCACGGGCCAGGGAGACAGTTCAAAGGGCACGGTTTGCCCGTAGGAGCCCCGGGTATAAGAGTGGCCCTGGAGAACCAAATCCAGAACAGTCCCACATCTGCCAGCTCTGGGTACAGCGGGTAGAGTGCTCGCCCTGCACAGAATCCCATCCTCCGCACCCCATAGGGTTCCCGAGGCACTGCCGGGAATGACCCCCGAGGGCAGAGCCAGGAGGAAGCCCTGAGCACCACCAGTGTGGCCCGAAAGACAAAACGAAAAACTAAACAAAAACAAACTGCCAGCACTGTCTGGTATGACCCAAAAGTCAAAAAATAATTTTAAAAAAATCCAACAATGCTTTTTAAAAGGCTGTTTTTCCAACTCTGAATCTAACGCCACACTGTGTACAAACAGGCCTAGATGCTGATGGTGCACTCAAAGTAACAAATGACCAAAAATCTTTTAATATGGTGGGCAATAAGACGTCACTGATGTGTCTACTACAATTCATCAGGCTTGGGCCGGACAGAGTCCAGGGGGTCAAGTGCTGGTCGTGCGGCCACCAGTTCGATCCTCAGCACTGTAGACGGTCCCCTGAGCCCCACATCACCAGGAATGATCCCTGATCACAGCTGGGTGTGGCAAAAAAAAAATTCCCATCAGGTTTTATGGGGCGAGGGAGGCGGCAGAGAACACATAAGCCTTGTCTGTTGCATATGGCTGGGGGTTGCCCCCTGAACAATAACAACAAAAATGAACCAGCAGACTTCAGTGAATCCTACAGCACCAACAATCAAAAACAAATACAGACGAAGCACATTCTGGATCTGGCCGAGAGGAGCGACTCTAGCCTCGACGCCAAGCTCAGCCCAGTCTTCGGTGCGCTCGGTGACATCCACCACAAAATGCTGTGCTGAGGGGCCGGGGCGAGGGCGCACGGATCCCAGCACCCCACATCACGGACCCGGGGGCCTCGCCGGGGGTCTGACACAGAGCCAGGACCCAGCCCTGAGCACCACTGGACGTGGCCCCAAAACAAAAGACAACAACAACAACCAAAAAAACCCCTTGTGCTTTGAGGCTTCCTATGGAACTCCAGGCACAGCTGTTGTTTTCCCACTCGGGCGACCTCCGGGAGCCAAAGTTCCAGCGACTTCATCCTCTCCAACAAGCACCGCAGACCCCGCAGCGTCCCTGGTCCCCCCAGTCCTCGAATCCGCCTGCGTCCAGTCCACGCAACGCCCGGAGAGGGGGCTCTGCTCGGTGCAAGGCTGCGCTTGCCCGGGGGGCGGCTCGCGTCTCGAGGGGCGCGCGGGGCACCCTCCCCTCGCCTTCTCCACGGAACCCGGGGCACAAAGCGACGGCTTCCACTTCATCACGCTCCTGTCCAGCCCGGCGGGCCCGGGTGTGCGGCCAGAGTTCCGCCAGATAAGGACAATGACGCGCATTCTTGCGGAGAGCGACCGAGCCCGCGAGGAGGACGCGGCTTTCGCACGGGCACCCCGGGCGGGAAAGGCGCCGGGCCGGGGCCTAAGAGTCCTGCGAGGGTCGCGCGCGAAGCCCCCCGCCCCCCACCCCGCCCGACCCCCACCCCACCCCCACCCCAGGCCGGGCGGAACGCACGACCCGAATCGCCTCGGGGAAAGCCAGCACTCCGGCTCCGCTCCCGCGCCGCCACGAGCCACTTGCAACTGTCGCGCTCCCGCGGTTGCAACAGTAGCGCGAGGACTTCGGCCGCCCCAGGCCATATATAGGAGGCGCCGCCGCGGCCACGAGGCGGCAGGGCGACGTCGCCTTTTCCAGCCGGCGAGCGCCCCGCGAGCGCTCCCAAAAGGCGGCGGCCCCCCGCCCCGCCCGGGACCCCCCGCCCGGCCCCCCCCGAGCGCCCGCTCGCTCCCAGGCCCGCGGGGCGACCGGGCGGGCCCCGCCGGCTCCTCCCGACGCGAGCGCCAGCCCGCGCGCCCGCCACCCCGGGCCCCGGGCCCCCCGCGGCCCGCCCGCGACCACCGGCTCCCCCCCGCCGCCCCGCGCCCCCGGCCCAGCCCCGCCCCGCCCGGGCCCCGCGCCCCCGGGCTGCGCGCCCCGACTCCCGCGGCCCCGCCCCGCCCGCCGACACCCCACCCAGGCGGGCGGGCCCGCAGCCCCCCGCCCGCCGCCCCGCGCCCGCGCCCGCGCCCGCGCCGGACCCGCCCGCCCCGCTCGCGCGCGCCGCGCACCCACCAGGGCCCGGTGCCGGAGGCGCCGCCGCGGTCCGCGCTGCAAAGCCGGCGAAGCCTCCAACCGCCGCCGCCTCCCGCCTGGCACTGAGCGCCGCGCGGGGGAGGGGCGCCGGCCGCCGCCGCCGCCGCCGCCGCCGCGCGCAGGCCCCGCCCCCGCGCCGCGCCGCGCCCAACCGGGGCCGCCGCGCCGCGCCACGCCCACTTCCGGGGGGCAGCCCGCTTCCCGCCCTCGGCCCCGCCTCGCGCTCGCCGGCGCCCCCTCCGGCCGCGCCGAGGCGTGCGGGCGCCGCGGGCGGGGGGCGGCGCCCCGCGAGGCCACGCCCACGGGCGCCTCGGGGCCCCGGCGGGAGGCTTCGGGCGCCGTCGCTCGGTCTGCGGAGCCGCGGACCCCCGATTCCTCGAGGCCGCTCCCGGAGCCCCCGGAAGACCGAACGCCAGGGCCTCCCAGCCCCGCCCTCCCTCGGGCGGCGTCCGCCGGGGCCCTGAGCCCCGCCGCCCTCCCTCGCCGCCCCCGGAAGACCCGCCGCCCACGGCCCGGCTAAGCCCCGCCCCTGGCCCTCGAGGCCCCGCCCCTGGCCCGGAAGCCCCGCCCCTAAGTTCTAGAGGTCCCGCCCTGAGCCTAAAGGCCCCGCCCCTGGTCCTGGAGGCCCTGCTCTGATGATTGTAGGAGCCCCGGCCCAGTCCTAGAGGGCCCCACCCCTGATCCAAAGGGCGCCCCCGCTCCTGACGCTGAGACCCCGCCCCTGGTCCTAGAGGCCCTGCTCTGAATGTAGAAGCCCCGCCCCTGGTCCTAGAGGTCCCGCCCCTGAGCCTAAAGGCCCCGCCCCTGGTCCTAGAGGCCCTGCTGATTATAGAAGCCCCGCCCCTGGTCCTAGAGGCCCCACCCCCGATCCAAAGGGTCCCACCCCTGACGCTGAGGCCCCGCCCCTGGTCCTAGAGGCCCTGCTCTGATGATTGTAGAAGCCCCGCCCCCGTCCTAGAGGCCCCACCCCTGATCCAAAGGGCCCCGCCCCTGATGCTGGGGCCCCGCCCCTGGTCCCAGAGGCTCCGCCCCTGACTCTAAAGGCCCCCGTCCCGATCCCACAGGCCCCGCCCCTGACCCCAAAGACCCCGCCCTTATTCTAGAGGCCCCGCCCCTGACGCTGAGGCCCCTCCACCCTGGTCCCACAGGCCCCGCCCTGACTATGTAGAGGCCCCGCCCCTGGTGGCATAGGCCCCGCCCCTTGCCCCTCCTTTCCTTCGGTGCCACTGTCGCAGTCCCAGTACCGGGGTGGGGCTGTTCCCTTAGGCCCGCCGCTCGGTCTTGGGAGGGTCCGTCTGGACCCCGTTTCGCCGGTGAGGAAGTGAAGGACACAGTGCGCTCCCTCCCTTCTCCTAAGTCCCCCCCCCTCGCGTTTGCTTCCTGGCTAGGCGCCGCCTCTCCCGCCCCCGCCCCCACCCCGCAACCCCTCCCCAGCCCGCCCAGCCGCTCTGCCGCGGCTGTGTCCTGGGGCGCTTGCCTGGGCTCCGCAGGCTCCGGCCTTTCCCCGTCTTTACTATTACGTGCTCTCGTTCAGTAGCCGCTCGCCTCTTCTGCAGTGTGGAGATTTTAGAAAACGAGCCCTAAGGAATCGAATAAACTAAGCTGGGAGCCGCGGACAAGGGTGCGGTTTACTTCCCGGAGCCAGGATCTTTGCAAGTGCGGGTGCGGTAGGGGAGGGGTGTTCGTTTGGAAAACGTCAGCCTCAGAGGAACAAAAAGAAGTCCCCTTGCATCCAGGCAGTTATCACAGCAAATTGGGCTTCTAAGCCCTCAGTCAAACAGGGACAGGGCCGACCCCCGGAAGGGTTCCACCGCCTTTCCTACAGGTCAGGTCATCTGTCTGGATTACACGCAGCGATGAGCTGCAAGGACCCTCAATTCCTTGAGGGTCAGGCTCCTGGCCACAGCAAGGTCTGCCACTCTGCTTACATAACACGGGGATGACCACGCTCCCTACCGTGCCAAGGGGGGACAGGCACAGAAGCTATGGTTATCCTGATTCTGAGACCTCCTCCTCTGTGTTCAGAAACAGGACCCCGTGGCTCTTGGATTAGTTTGATCCCGGGTTAATCAGGTTCCCGCAGGCACCCAAGAAACCTGGACTGTTCCCTCGGCCCTTCGAAGAATGAAAATTAAGGGGTTGATGCAGAATCCGGGCTATCAAGCGGAAGATGAATTCTGACTGGGAAGGGGAAAACAAGAAACCCGTCCCGAGATGACAAGAGCCCCTTGTCATCTGCTCTTTGTCCTGTGACTCAGCCCCTCCGCATCATGTGAGTTTCCGTCCTCTCTCCTGGAAAACCCGGTCCCTGGCCCGTTGCTGCCAGGGAGCGAGAAACCTCCCTCGCTTGACTTTTGCTTCCTCAGCTCCCGCTTGCCTCTGTGTGATCCCAGTATGTAGAAAATGAGAAGTTTGGTTTTTCTCTTCCTAATCAGTCTGATGCTGATTTGATTATTCAGCCAGTCTGAGAAGAAGCCAAAGGGCTGGGGGAAGTTTTCTCTCCCCGCTCCCCATTCAATTCTTGCCTTGAATGAAACAGAGACACTGAGTTATGAGTGGGCTTGGGAAAAAGAAGGAAAAGGGAGCCCAGGAGAGAGCTGAGGGCACAGGAGTCTATGGTGCCGAGCATGGCTAGGGCCCCAAGTTTCATATCGGCGCTGCCACTCCCCAGAACCACCTACAAGCATTGCTGGCCTGGCCTGCTTCCCCCCCACAAAGAAAAAAGGTGAAGAAACTATTTGAGATGAACTTGGAAACCAAGTTGCCGGTACTTTTTGGAAACAGAGTATAGCTAATGCTTATCCATCTTTTTGTAGACCCTCCTTAATCATACCGTAAAGACAATTTTTTGATTGGGTCAACCCTGGGAGGTGCTCAGAGGTTACTCCTGGCTCAGTGCTCAGGGATCTCTCCCAGTAGTACTCAAGGGGCCATATGATACTGGGAATCACACCCACATATTCGAGCCAGACCCAGTAGTGCTTGAAGCTGACCATTCCTAGAGATTCTCAGAAACCTCGTGGTGCTGGGCATCGAGCTGGGATTGGCTGCATGCAAGACAAGCACCTTAACCCTTATGCTACCCTTCTGGTCCCCAAACAGGGTTTTGGTGGAGGATTTTGGCGGGGGGTGGGGTGGGGAGCCATACCTTCTAGTGCTCAGTGCCCAGTGCTCAGAGGTTCCTGTCGCAGTGCTGGGGAAATAAGGTGGCATTCTGCGTGCAAAGCATGGCTCTAGTCACAAAAACAGTTCACTCCACCCATCAGGATGGAAAATCAGAGAGCCAGAGACGTTCAAGCACTGGCTAGGTTCGCAGCACGTGCCCAGCCTTGCTCTTCCTTGTCTGCATGCCTGGCCAGTTGGCCATCCCCTGAAAATGCCTGTGTGGCTGAGTGACCGGAAAGAGCACGGGCTTTGGATTCAGACAGACTTGGTGTTACATTCGGGCTCCGGGCCCTTGCAGCTGTGTGACCTTAGCAAATCGCTTCCCCACGCTGAGTCCTCTTCCTCTCAAATGCTGACATCAAGGATGTAATTTTGAGGTTCAGGAGTTTCAGGCCAGGGATATGTTCTGTGGCAGAATCCCAGCTCTGTAGGCATGAGAGCTCCGATACCAATGCCCGGCTTGGCAGGTCAAGCCTGACCCTGTCCTCGTGACTCCAGCTACGACAGGCAGGACCCACCACACAGCACAATGTCCCTGGGCGTTGCAGCCCTGGTGACACTCAGATACTGCTCCAACAGCAAAGAGAAACTGGTTCAGCTGATTTGGGGCCCCACCGAGCGGTGCTCAGGGAGTACTCCTGGCAAGATTCAGGGGATAAAATTCATTTTAATGTTTTTTGGGGGCCACACCCAGTGGTGCTCAGGGCTGACTCCTGGCTCAGTGCTGGGGGATCACTCCTGGAGGTGCTCAGGGGATTGTATGTAACACCAGGGTCAACCACGTGCAAGGTTAAGTTCCTTACCCTCTGTTCTGTCTCTGTCCACACACACACAAAAAGACACACCTGGTCTTTTTCTTTTTCTTTTTTTCGGCTTTTTAGGTTACACCGGCAATGTACAAAGATTACTCCTGGCTCTGCCCTCAGGAATCACTCCTGGCAGTGCTCAGAGGACCATATGGGAAGTAGGGACCAAATGTGGATCAGCTGTGTGCAAGCCAAATGCCCTCCCAGCTGGATGATCACTCCAGCCCTTGATCTGACTGGGTTTTTTTTTCTTTTTTTTGCTTTTTGGGTCACACCTGGCGATGCACAGGGGTTACTCCTGGCTCTGCACTCCTGGCGGTGCTCAGGGAACCATATGGGATGCTGGGAATCAAACTCAGGTCGGCCGTGTGCAAGGCAAACGCCCTACCCATTGTGCTATCTCTCCAGCCCTGATCTGGCTATTCTTTTTTTTTTTTTTTTTTTTTTTTTTGCTTTTTGGGTCACACCCGGCGATGCTCAGGGGTTACTCCTGGCTCATGCACTCAGGAATTGCTCCTGGCGGTGCTCGGGGGACCATATGGGGTGCTGGGAATCGAACCTGGGTCGGCCATGTTGGCTGCGTGCAAGGCAAACGCCCTACCCCCTGTGCTATTGCTCCAGCCCCCAGATCTGGCTATTCTTGAACTCGCCAGAACTCTAGACCCAAAGAACCCTGGGCTAGGTGCATGCAGGCCTTGGGTTCTGGGCCTGACGCTGGAGTTGAGAATCGTCCAGAGCTGATGATTTCGCAAGGGACCTACTGACAGAGGCCAAGTGAGGGAGGACTGAATGATGGGGAAAGCTGAGGGTGATTCCAAGTCATAGGCAGGCAGGTGGTGGGAGTACGAAGCATGGCGGGACCTGCACTTAGGGCCCCCAGGACGGATCATTTTTCTTGTTTCTCTTCTTAGCAAGTGGGGACGTTAGTCTTGGGTTACCAGGGCAACCTGAAAGCCAAGAGAATCAGCTCGCTGGAAGCATTAACAAGTGGTAATAATATTAAATAAAGGAAAGTCTCGAAACCCCTAGAGTCATCTCAGTAAGGGAGACCCCTAATTGCGGGACAGAGGAGGCAGAGTTCAGAGAATGTTAAATTTAATATTTACCCTGCACTAATCCATCTCGATGCAGGATGCTGGAGGATGTTTTGATTTTTAGTATTTTCTTTTCTTGCAAAACAGGAATTAGGAATGATGGATAAGCTACAAATAGGACGCTTTTTTTCAGAGGACTTGGGGGCGGGTATTCAGGAACTTATCCTAGGTCTGTCTGGGTTCAGAAGTGACCCTTGGTGGTGCCAGGGATTCAAACTGGGGTCATCTGTGTGTACAGCAAGTGCCTAACTCCTGTACTCTTGCTCCAGACCCTACTGCTGAGTCTTAAAAGATTGCAGGATCAGAGTGATTGTACAGCAGGTAGAGTGTTTGCCTTGCATGTGGCTGACCCGGGTTCGAGCCCCAGTGCCCCTGAGTTCAGCAGAAGTGATTCTTAAAAGCACAGAGCTAGAGGTAAGCCCTGAGAACCGCTCAGTATAACAGAAACAAATAAAATTTTATTGTTTAGAGGCCCCCCGAGAAGGGTGGAGGAATCGAACCCGGCTCGACTGGGCTGGCTACGTACAAGGCAAGTCTCTCCGCCCCTCTCGGACAGCCCGGCCAGCTACTGAGAGTATCTTGCCCACACGGCAGAGCCTGGCAAGCTCCCCGTGACGTATTCGATATGCCAAACACAGTAACAACAAGTCTCAAAATGGAGATGGTACTGGGCCCGCTCGAGCAAGTTGATGAACAACGGGAGGACAGCGTTTGTTGTTTGTTTTGTTTGTTTAGAGGCTCAAAAGCACCCCCCAAAAAAGAAAACACGGAACAAGAAATATCCCTACAAAGAACAAGTCAGCCATAACCAAATCCTGCACCTCAGAAATCATTTCTGTGACAATGTGTCAGGTGAAATACGAAAAGGGTGGGCGCTGGAACATTGTAACTGAAACCCAATCACAAGCAGCCTTGTAACTGTGTATCTCACTGTGATTCAGTGAAAAAAATTAATTAAAAATATAAAAAGACGGGGCTGGAGAGATAGTACAGCGGGTGGGGCGTTTGCCTTGCACGTGGCCGACCCGGGTTCGATTCCCAGCATCCCATATGGTCCCCTGAGCACTGCCAGGAGTGACTCCCGAGTGCAGAGCCAGTAGTAACCCCTGTGCATCGCCAGGTGAGACCCAAAAAGAAAAAAAAAAAATATATATATATATATAAAAGGGAACATGTGGGCCAGAGAGATAGTACAGCAGGTAAGGGGCTTCCCAGCCAAGCTAGGAAAAATTCCTGGCACCACATAAGGTTCCCTGAGCCCTGCCAGGAGTAAGCCCTGAGCACAGATGTGTGTGGTCCAATAAAACAAACCCCCGAAAGTGCATATTGGGACCAGACAAATGACTGAGAGGCCTGTCATGCATTCTTTGCTGGGTTCAACCCCCTATGGCACACAGCACTGAGCACTGAGCTGGGAGTGGCCCCTAACCACCCCCAGGTGTGGCCCGAGAACCTAGAAGATTAAAAAAAAAAAAAAGGACATACTAATGTCTGACCTTCCTTGGCCAACTGAAGCACATCTGGAACATCTTACACGTCATTAGGAAACGATCTTGTTTCCTGCGAAATTCTTGCCTTTGTCCTGTTTGGAGACCTCTGGGGTTTCTGATGACCTGGGAAAGGTCTGACTTCACAGGAGCACAGATCGGCCCTGGCAGAGAGGGTGTCACCAGGTGTTCCCTGCACACAGGGCAGTGATGGCTCAGGAGGGCAAAGAGAGAGGCAGAGGCCGGACGCTGGAGGACCAGACTGAGGGACCCATGGGATGCCGGGCTCAACCGGGGTTGGCCACGCGCGAGGCGAATGCCCAGCCCGCGGCACTCGGCCCCTGCTCCCAAGCATCCTTCCGCGGCGGTACACCAACCGCCTCCTCTTCTTGGTCCCATCGGGCCTTTCCGCAGCCAACAGCGGTATAAAAAATAAAAAACAATGTGCTAACGCAAAACAGGAGTGGTCTGGGACTGGAGAGATAGCACAGCTGAGAGGGCGTTTGCCTTGCACGCGGCCGACCCGGGTTCGATTCCCAGCATCCCATAGGGTCCCCTGAGCACCGCCAGGAGTAACTCCTGAGTGCAGAGCCAGGAGGAACCCCTGTGCATCACTGGGTGTGACCCCAAAAGCAAAAAAAAAAAAAAAAAACAGGAGTGGTCCTGTCCCTCCTCACGGACTCCGTCTTCGTTCTCCCCCTACCCCTAACCACGTCTTAGCTGTCCCAGGCTCCCAGCCACCTTGCAGGGTGTCTGCAGAGCATGAAGCAGCTACTTTGTGTGTGTTTCCCATGGCACAGACCCTGCTGAGGGGCAGCGAGTCTCTGCCCCGTCCCAGGACTCAGCTTCGGCTGTTAACTCCTGGCTCCTGTGCTCCGGGATGACGCAGCGTGCATGGTCTTTTGAGGATCATCCGCAGTGCTGGGCGTGGAGTGAGAGCCGGCTTTGAGGAAAGCGAGCACATTGACCCCTGTGCAATCTCTCCGGTCCAGAGTCTCTTCTATTGTACTTGGTTTCTTTTAAAGTGTTTTGCTTGATGGCTCACAGCTGGTAATGCTCAGGGCTTCCTCCAGCTCTGCGCTTAGGGGACACTCCTGGCTGGGCTAGTGGACCATTTGGGGTGCCGGGGACTGAACTCGGGTTGGAAACTTACGAGGCAAGTGTCTTCCCACTTCACCAGCCTTTACCCACTCAACGAGTGTATGTTCTTTTCTTTTCTTTTCTTTTCTTTTCTTTTCTTTTCTTTTCTTTTTGGCTTTTGGGTCACACACAGTGATGCTCAGGGGTTACGCCTGACTCTGCACTCAGGAATCACTCCTGGCAGTGCTTAGGGGACCCTGTGGAATGTCGGGGATTAAACCCAGTCAGCTGTATGAAAAGCAAACTCCCTCCCCTGAGCTATTCCTCTGGCCCCTCAACAAGTGTATTTTATTTTATTTGCTTTTTTTGGGGTCACACCTGTCGATGCTCAGGGGTTCCTCCTGGCTCTGCACTCAGGAATTACTCCTGGCAGTGCTTGGGGGACCCTATGGGATGCTGGGGAATCGAACCCGTGTCAGCCGCGTGCAAGGCCAACAACGCCCTAACCGCTGTGCTATCACTCCAGTCCCAACAAGTGCATTTTAGAACACAAGAAATGACCAGACAAAGCAGAATATTCTATAAGGAAAAAGGGCAATCCAGGGCCGAAGCGATAGTACAGTACAAAAAAAGAAAACAACACCCCCCCCCAAAATGAAAAGAACTGAAAGAAGAAACCGACATAAATCTATGACTATACTTTTGTTTATTCATATACTTTTTTGGGGGGGTCACACCGGGCGATGCCCAGGGGTTACTCCTGACTTTGCACTCAGGAATCACTCCTGGTGGTGCTCGGGGGACCCTATGGGATGCTGGGAATCGAACCCGGGTCGGCCGTGTGCAAGGCAAAGGCCCTACCCACTGAGCTATCATTCTGGCCCCTATTCATATACTTTTAAGGGGGGGCACACCCAGTGGTGCTCGGGGCTTTCTCCTGGCTCTGTGCTCAAGGATCACTCCTGGAAGTGCTCAGCAGACCCCATGGGAAATCGAACCTGTATCTAGCGTGCAAGGCAAGGGCCCTACGCCCTGTCCCCAGCCCCACCCACCACAATCACGGTTTCCACACTCCTTTCTCAGCCACTGAAATACTTGGCAGGAAGTCCACAGTCGTAGGATACTAAGTGACAACTGAATCCTCCTTCTTTTCAACTGCTTGCGAAACAGACGCCAAGATAGACTGAACCGTATTTTGTGCCGCCCTGGACCTGACTCAGCCCGGAACCCTAAAGCGAGCTTCAACAAATCGACGATTTCATTTGAGTATTTTTCTGTGGGTCCGGGGCGGGACCTGGTGGCACTCGGGAATTCCTTCCAGTTCCCTCCCTGCAGATGCTCAGGAAGGAACCCGGACCTCCTGCAAAGCCTGGCCTCTTGACCTGGTCCAACCTCTTTTTGTCAAAGAGGCAAAATGAGCTCTGTGGGCGGGGAGAAGAAAGCCTTGTCACTCATGACACTGGAACTAATGACCTGCACATCCTTTTTTTTTTTTTGGCTTTTTTGGGTCACACCTGGCGATGCACGGGGTTGCTCCTGGCTCTGCACTCAGGAATCACCCCTGGCAGTAGCTCAGGGGACCATATGGGATGCTGGGAATCGAACCCCCGTTGGCCGCAAGGCAAACGCCCTACCCGCTGTGCTCACTCCAGCCCCTGATCTGCACATCTTCAGGCAGAAGAAAAACCAACCTTTTATTGGGAGGGGGGAGCCACACCCAGCAGTGCTCCAAGGTTACTCCTGGCTCTGTGCTCAGGGATCACTCCTGGGGAGCTCAGGGGACCATATGGGGTGCTGCGGGTTGAACCCGGGTCAGCTGCGTACGAGGCAAGTGCTCTCATCACTGTATTATCGCTCGAGCTCGGAGTCTCAAACTTCATACAAAAATTAACTCAGAAACCAGAGAGAGAGAGAGAGAGAGAGGGAGGGAGAGAGTGAGAGAGAGGCAGAGAGAGAGAGGGAGGGAGAGAGAAAGAGGGAGCGCTCAGTGGGCTGAGCACCTGCTCTGCAGGCAGAAGGCCCCAGTCATGAGGGTCCCCCCAGCACCACCAGGAGCAGGGGCAGTGTAGCTTCTGGCCCTAACACTGTCCCTACTTCCGCCACCAAGGAAGTTTAATGTAGGCCACAGACTTGGGTGTCAAAGGTAAAACTGTTGGGGCTGGAGAGAGAGCACAGCGGGTAGGGCGTTTGCCTTGCATGCGGCGGACCCGGGTTCGATTCCCAGCATCCCATAGGGTCCCCTGAGCACCGCCAGGAGTAACTCCTGAGTGCAGAGCCGGGAGGAACCCCTGTGCATCGCCAGGTGTGACCCAAAAAGCAAAAAAAAAAAAAAAAAAGGTAAAACTGTTAAACTTAAAACAGTTAAACAACAACAATTTTTTGTTTGTTTGTTTTGGCACCACACCCAGTAGTATTCAGGAAGCTACTCCTGGTTCTGTGCTCAGGGGACCATCTGGTCCTAGGTTTGAACCAGGAACTGCCACATGCAGGACGAGTTTCTGGACTCTTGTGCGAGCACTGCAGTCCCAAACAATGAAGCATTTTCTGATAGAAATGTTTTTGTAGAAAATAAATAAATAAATAAATAAAATGTTTTTGTTTGTCTTGGGTTTTTGTGATCAGATTAACTCTCTCCAAGCTCAACAACTCTTCTTCTTTGTTTGCTTTTTGGGCCATTCCTGGTGGTGCTCAGGGCTTGCTCCCGGCTCTGTGCTCAGGGATCACTCCTGGTGGGGCTCAGGGGGACCAGATAGGATGCAGGGACGGGAACTGGGTGTGTTGCATGCAAGGCAAACATCCTGCTCGCTGGACTATCTCTCTGGCCCTGTATCCACTGTCCACTGTCCTCCCGTTGTTCATCGAGTTGCTCGAGCGGGCACCAGTAACGTCTCACAACAAATTGTGAGACTTGTTGTTACTGTGTTTGGCATATCGAATACGTCATGGTTATCTTGCCAGGCTTTGCCGTGTGGGCGAGATACTCTGAGTAGCTTGCCGGGCTCTCCGAGAGGGACGGAGGAATCGAACCTGGGTCGGCCGCGTGCAAGGCAAACGCCTTACCTGCTGTGCTATTGCTCCAGCCCCTGGCCCTGTATATATTTTTTAAATATTTTGTTGCAATGTACAACCAGTGATTTCAAACTTTAGAAAGTCACCTTTAAGACAGGAGCAAAACAATTCTACTTTTTTCTATTTAGTTTTGGCGGCTACACCCAGGAGTGCTGAAGGGCCTTCTTCTTTGTTTGCTTCTTGGGCCATACCTGGTGGTGCTCCTGGCTCTGTGCTCAGGGATCACTCCTGGTGGGGCTCAGGGGGACCAGGTAGGGTGCAGGGGATGGGAACTGGGCTCGGAGGTTGCTCCCAGCAGTTATGTAGGGAACTCTGAGGGGCTGGCATAGGACCCTGGGCCTCCCCTGCATGAAGCAGGTGCTCAGCCTGTCAAAAACTCTCTCTCTGGCCCCCAGGCGGGGAAGGAATTCTATAAATCCTACAATCAGAGCGAGCCCCCCGGCGACCCCCCTCTTCAGAGCCCCACGCAGCTGCAAGAATTTCCAGGCAGCGCTTCTCTGGAGACTGATCAGAATGTAAAGCCGAGGCTTGGCACAAAAAGGGCTCATTCATCCCCATAAATGTCATTATTGAGGAAATAAACCTTGTCACTGCCTGTGCCATCTGCGGCAGCCTGGGCTAGGGCTTCCAGCGCGGAGGCCTCGGCCAATCAAACGCCTCCATCTCCCACCCGCGGGGAAAGGGTTTAATTACCAGCAACAAAAGCTCTGAGCAGAGGCGCCTAGTGCCAGGGAGTCAGCATCCCCGGGCCGCCCTGCCGGGCAGTCGGACAGTCTGACGTCTGCAGGCATGTCTCTGATGTATGCAGCTAGGAGAGTGGTCCTGCTCTCCACGGGGGTAGGGGCCAGGGGCGCCCACGCTGCCCAGGCAGCCCCCTCCCTGCTGGCAATGAAGAATTAATCCCCAGAGGTCCTTACGGGCAGGAGGCTAAGAAACCCCCGACTCTGGCTACTGGACCCTTAGGGACTTTACAGGAAAAATCCCATTCCCTTCTGAGGGCCTGCTAGCACGTCCATTTTGCAGAAGAAGAAACCGAGGCTCAGAGGGATGGATTTCAGGATCTCATGGCCCCAGCTTGCGGAATCAGGAATCATCTCAGGGCTGGAGAGATGGGACAGCGGGGAGCAGGCTTGCGTTGCCTGTGGCCCACACGGTTGGATCTCCAGCGCCGCATATGGTCCCCTGGGCACCATCAGGAGGGACCCCTGAGCTCAGAGTCAGGAATAGCCCTGAGCATCACTGGATATGGTCCAAAAACCCCCGACCTGCGCTGCGCTATAAAAAGAAGGAGAAGGGGAGAGAGGGAGGAAGGAGGAGAAGAAGGAGAAGGAGAAGAAGGAGGAGGAGAAGGAGAAGAAGTAGGAGACGAAGGAGAAGAAGGAGGAGATGGAGAAGAAGGAGAAGGAGGAGGAGGAGAAGAAGAAGGAGAAGAAGGAGGAGAAGGAGAAGAAGGAGAAGAAGGAGGAGGAGGAGGAGAAGGAGAAGGACGAGGAGGAGAAGAAGGAGAAGGAGGAGGAGGAGAAGGAGGAGAAGAGGGAGGAGGAGGAGGAGAAGAAGGAGAAGAAGGAGAAGGAGGAGGAGGAGGAGGAGAAGGAGGAGAAGGAGGAGGAGAAGGAGGAGAAGGAGGAGAAGGAGAAGAAGGAGAAGAAGGAGGAGGAGGAGAAGGAGGAGAAGGAGGAGGAGAAGGAGGAGAAGAAGGAGAAGAAGGAGGAGGAGGAGAAGGAGAAGGAGAAGAAGGAGAAGAAGGAGGAGGAGGAGAAGGAGGAGAAGGAGAAGAAGGAGGAGGAGGAGGAGAAGGAGGAGAAGAAGGAGAAGAAGGAGGAGGAGGAGAAGGAGAAGAAGGAGAAGAAGGAGGAGGAGGAGGAGAAGAAGGAGGAGAAGGAGGAGGAGGAGGAGAAGAAGGAGAAGAAGGAGGAGGAGGAGGAGAAGAAGGAAGAGAAGGAGAAGAAGAAGAAGGAGGAGGAGGAGAAGGAGAAGAAGGAGGAGGAGAAGGAGAAGAAGGAGAAGGAGGAGGAGGAGAAGGAGAAGAAGGAGGAGAAGGAGGAGAAGGAGAAGAAGGAGGAGGAGGAGGAGAAGAAGGAAGAGAAGGAGAAGAAGAAGAAGGAGGAGGAGGAGAAGGAGAAGAAGGAGGAGGAGAAGGAGAAGAAGGAGAAGGAGGAGGAGGAGAAGGAGAAGAAGGAGGAGAAGGAGGAGAAGGAGAAGAAGGAGGAGGAGGAGGAGAAGGAGAAGGACGAGGAGGAGAAGAAGGAGAAGGAGGAGGAGGAGGGAAGGAGAAGGAGGAGGAGGAGAAGGAGAGAAGGAGGAGAAGGAGAGGAGGAGAAGAAGGAGAAGAAGGAGGAGGAGGAGAAGGAGAAGGAGAAGAAGGAGAAGAAGGAGGAGGAGGAGAAGGAGGAGAAGGAGGAGGAGAAGGAGGAGAAGAAGGAGAAGAAGGAGGAGGAGGAGAAGGAGAAGAAGGAGAAGAAGGAGGAGGAGGAGGAGAAGAAGGAGGAGAAGGAGGAGGAGGAGGAGAAGAAGGAGAAGAAGGAGGAGGAGGAGGAGAAGAAGGAAGAGAAGGAGGAGGAGGAGAAGGAGAAGAAGAAGAAGGAGGAGGAGGAGAAGGAGAAGAAGGAGGAGGAGAAGGAGAAGAAGGAGAAGGAGGAGGAGGAGAAGGAGAAGAAGGAGGAGAAGGAGGAGAAGGAGAAGAAGGAGGAGGAGGAGGAGAAGAAGGAAGAGAAGGAGAAGAAGAAGAAGGAGGAGGAGGAGAAGGAGAAGAAGGAGGAGGAGAAGGAGAAGAAGGAGAAGGAGGAGGAGGAGAAGGAGAAGAAGGAGGAGAAGGAGGAGAAGGAGAAGAAGGAGGAGGAGGAGGAGAAGAAGGAGAAGAAGGAGGAGGAGGAGAAGGAGGAGAAGGAGAAGGAGAAGAAGGAGGAGGAGGAGAAGGAGGAGAAGGAGGAGGAGAAGGAGGAGAAGAAGGAGAAGAAGGAGAAGGAGGAGGAGGAGGAGGAGAAGGAGAAGGAGAAGAAGGAGGAGGAGGAGAAGGAGGAGAAGGAGGAGGAGAAGGAGGAGAAGAAGGAGAAGAAGGAGAAGAAGGAGGAGGAGGAGGAGAAGGAGGAGGAGGAGAAAGAGAAGAAGGAGAAGAAGGAGGAGGAGGAGAAGAAGGAGAAGAAGGAGGAGGAGGAGGAGAAGAAGGAGGAGAAGGAGGAGGAGGAGAAGGAGAAGAAGGAGAAGAAGGAGAAGAAGGAGGAGGAGGAGAAGGAGAAGAAGGAGGAGGAGAAGGAGAAGAAGGAGAAGGAGGAGGAGAAGGAGGAGAAGGAGGAGGAGGAGGAGGAGAAGAAGGAGGAGGAGGAGTAGGTGGAGGAGGAGGAGGAGGAGGAGGAGGAGGAGGAGGAGGAGGAGGAGGAGAAGCAGTAGCTGCCGCCTGGGCCAGCCTGCCTTAGGGGCAGGACTTCGTCACTCAGTGACACCATCACCCAGCAGCAGCCTCCAGACATGGGAACTGGGGCTTCTGAGTCCGTCTAGAGCACATGCTGGCTGTGCAAAAGGCCCGCTCCTGCGGGGACCTCATGGGAAGGGGGGCTTTGTGGGCCGTCCCCCACGCCCCACCGAGGTCGCCAGCTGCCCCCCACGAGCGGCTCTCCAGCACGGCCACGGCCCCGGAGGCACAAGGACTTAGCACAGAGAACCAGCCGCTTGGAGCAGAAAAGCAAATGGACTTGTGTTGATCCGCGCCACCAAGCCTGCCCGGAGGGGAAGGGGCGTTGACCGGCCCGCCCGCTCCTCTCTGGAAAGAAAGATGGCGGCCGCACGGGAGCCTTGTGGAAAGCGGGTTTGAGCCGGGCTCGGGGAAGCGGCGGGGACCTCATGGGAAGGGGGGCTTTGTGGGCCGTCCCCCACGCCCCACCGAGGTCGCCAGCTGCCCCCCACGAGCGGCTCTCCGGCACGGCCACGACTCCAGGGCACAGAAACCAATCTCCTAACTATCTAACTTTTAATAGAAATTCTTCCAGGGTCAATAAGTAAAATAGCAGAAATTCAAAACCGCGTGGCCTTAAACCAAGTTGTAGAAAGCTAATCATTTCACAACGCTGTTTCAGCATGTCTGAATGTGGGGGGTGGGTCGTAAACTCTAAACAATAATTGTGCATCTTCTATCGAAATAATCTATCTAGTCAAAGTAGATAGAGTATTAACTAGAACTCATCTGCCTCACAAGAATTGGGAGGGGTGGGAGGTGGGGGTCTATTGGGGTTCGGGGTTAAAAATGAGTATTGGTAAAGGGAAATGTATTCGGTATCTACATGACTGAGACCTAAACCCGAAAGCTCTGTAACTTTTCCCACAGTGATTCAATAAATAAATAAATTATAAAAAAAAAAAAAAAAAAAAAGGCCCGCTCCTGTCCCCCGGCACCACCAGGTGTGCAGTTGAGGCCAACCAGACCCAAAAGGGTCAGTGCGAAGGGTTCAGCAGCGCCCCCTGCAGGCTGTGGTCCCAGCCCCTGTGCGTGATTCATTTCCTGATCACCGAGCATCAAGCCTGAGCACTGCTGGGTGTGACCCCCAACCAAAACCAAAAACAATACCAATAAAAGGGCAAAGTGAGAAAAGAAAAATGAAGAAAAACTTCGGTGCCAGAGAGCTAAGACAGCACACAGGGTGCTTGCCTGGCAGCGCAGGTGAACTTGGTTTGATGGTTTGAGCCCCAGGACCCCATATGGTCTCCTGAGCACCGCCAGGAGTGATCCCTGTGGTCGAGCCAGGAGTAAGGCCTGAACGTCGCTGGATGTGCCCCCCCCAACAAGAACAACCCCTCCCCTCTCAAAACAAACAAACCAACAAAATCATCTTGGCCGGGCCATACAGTCGTGAGCGATCCCTGTTCCCTGACGTCCCCGTCTGTGAAATGGGACGATCGCAATCACACCCTTCAGGGGCATGGAGTGACATCATGAAGGTCAGCCCTTTGGCAGGGAGGGGGCTTCATCCAGGCTGGGGCCTACTCAGTGGTGTGAGGGAGACCCCATGGAATGCCAGGGATTGACCTGGGGTCGGCTGGGCACCTCCCTCCTCTCTCCGGCCTGTGAACAGGATGGACATAAAACCAGGGTGCAGCTGGGAGTCCTGGCCCGCGCCAGTCAGGCTGCTGGCGCTGTTAACACGCTGGTCGTCAGGGTGGTGCCATTTATAGGGGAAGGTCCTGAGGGTTCAGGTGGTCCAGGTGGCAACGGCGCTGACTCACTTCACTCAGCCGCCTGGGCGGTGACATCATCTTGTTTTGACCCCAGGGGGGCCAGGCTCGGACAACCGCCCTTCTCGAGACTGTCCCCAGGGCCAAGGACCCAGCCCCATCGCCAGCGCACCTGCCCCAGCCTCCAGCCTTGGGGCCTGCACCTGGACTGGGAGGTGGGGCAGGGGTCAGAGGTCACAGGCACAGGCTTGGCGTTCCCAAGGCATAGAGTTCCTCCTCGGCACCATCTGGGTCCCCACGTACTGCCGGGGGTGGTGCTGGTGGGCCCCAGCACAGGGATCTTGGGGACGAGTACTGAGTTGGACTCGGTCCTGACACTGTTGGCTGAGTACCCTGGGGAGTGGCCCTGGGCTGCTGGGAGCTCTGTTCCCCACCCACCCCACCCAAAAGAGAACAAAGGGAGGGGCTGGAGCGATAGCACAGCGGGGAGGGCGTTTGCCTTGTGGCGGACCAGGGTTCGATCCCCATCATCCCGTATGGTCCCCCGAGCACCGCCAGGAGTGATTCCTGAGTGCAGAGCCAGGAGTAACCCCTGAGCATCGCCGGGTGTGACCCAAAATGAAAAAAAAATGTGAAGACCTTTTCTTTTTTGTGGGGGTTGCGGGGTGGGAGGTGGGTTGGGGAACCAACCAGTTGGCCATGTGCAAGGCAGGCGCCCTCCCCGCTGTGCTCTTGCTCCAGGCCCTGAAGGTCTTTTCCAGGACAATGACAAAGTGGGGATGGCCCTGCCGTGACCTGCGGAAACAGGGCGCTCCCTTCCCCGGTCCTCTTGCCTGCCGAGCACCGCACACCTCCGAGGCCCGAGTTTGATCTGTGCAATGAGCCCGCGAAGTTCCTATCCCACAGGTCAAAGAGGCAAAGGCATCTGGGCCGTAGCACCCAGTTGGGGTTCAGAGGAGACTCTGACCTTGTGATTGGGGCTTGGCGCGGGACCTTTTACCACCAACAATAAATTGAATTACTCCACCATTGTCACATGCATACTGTGTCCATACCCTATACTATTTCACAAATCTCTCTCTCACCCATGCTTTTAATTTTATTTTTATTTATTTATTTATTACTTTTTGGGTTACATTTGGAGATGCTCAGGGGTTCCTCCTGGCTCTCCATTCAGGAATTCCTCCTGGTGGTGCTTGGGGGACCCTATGGGATGCTGGCGATTGAACCCATGTCAGCCATGTACAAGGCAAACGCCCTCCCTGCTGTGATGTCGCTCCAGCCTTCACCCATGCTTTTTCATGTTTGGGCCACACCTGATGATGCTCAGGGCTTGCTCCTGCCTCTGTGCTCAGGGATCACTGCTGGCAGTACTCAGGGGTGCCTAAGAGGTGCTGAGGTTTGAATTGGGGATGGAGGCTTGCAAGGCAAACACCCTCCCTGCTGTACTATCGTCCCGGTCCTTCAACTGTCATCCTCAACACGTCGAGGCTGCAGTGAGATTCATGTCGCCCACCACCTGGAGGTCTCACGAATACGCCTCTGTTTGGTTAGACGGCACCGAACTCAGTGTGATATGATTTCTAGGGGGCAGGGAATTTGAGCCACGCCTGGCTGTGCTCAGGGCTAACTCCTGGCTCTGCACTCAGTGATCACGCCTGGTGGGGCTTGGGGGACCCTGTGTGACGCCAGGGATCGAACCCAGGTCAGCTGCACGCAGGCAACATCCTACCCACGGGGCTATTTCTCTGATCCCCGAAGTGTACTATGAAACGCTGGCAGCAATAAACCTTTATTTTAAATTTTTTAAAATCGAATCACCATGAGATACAGAGTTACAAAGTTGTTCGTGATTGGGTTTGTGTTATACAATGTTCCAACACCTGTCCCTCCGATACTCATCCCCGCGCCAGTGGACATTTCCCACCCACACTGTCCGCAGCTGCCCTCCTGCACCAACCCCCCAGGCTGCCCTGCCCCGAGGGCAGGCACTTTCCTTCTCTCTCTCTGTCTCCCTCTGTCTCTATCTCTCTCTCTCTCTCTCTGTGTCTCTCTTTTGCTCGCTCACTCTCTCTCTCTGTCTGTCTGTCTCTCTCTGTCTCATTTTCTCTCACCCTCTGTCTCTCACTCTCTCTGTCTCTCTCTCTCGGTCTCCGTCTCTCTCCTTTTGACATTGTGGTTTGCAATACAAAAACTGAATGGTTATCATGTATATCACTTTACCTGCTTCTAGCAGTCAATAAACATTTCTGCCTGTCCGATGTGACATCCAAGTGTGAGGGACCAGTGGTAACGCACCAGCATCAGCGTGTTCATTGAGCACCTACTGTGCCCTGGCGCTGGGTGAAGTCCCCAGGTCCTGGGTGTCCCCTCTTCACCCGTCTCCTCGGCCACCAGTGAGGCCCAGGCGGGTCCCCAGATGATGATCTGGCCCTTCCGCCACAAGCAAGGCTCCCTGCTGGAGCGAGCCAGGGCCAGTCCGGTAGGTCCAATCCAGTAGCCCCGCAGGGCGCCCAAGTCTTGGGACTCGGGGAACATTTTTGATTTAATTCAATTTGATGCAGTTGAATTTAATTTAAGCCCGGGTGTGTTCGTCAGCACAGGTTGTCATAACAAACTACCAAACGGTGGCTGCAACCAAGGCTCTTTCCCACTGTGAGAGAGGCTGGGAAGGAAGGGGGGGGAGCAGGCAGCCCGGTTCAGTGGCGAGGAGGAGGGCAGAGGGGGCAGAGAAGCGGGACCGAGTCCTCCTCGTTCTTTCTTTTCCAAGCTCCCACACAGCCCAAGACCCATTTCCGGCCAGACTTGGCGCAGCTGGACAGGTCAATACTCAGGCCTTAGGGCTGGAGGTCTTGGGGCTCTGCCCGGCGGGGCCGGATGCAGGGATTTGCCTGCAGAGATGCAGGTTTTTGTTTGTTCGGTTCGGTTTTGGGGTCACCCCCAGTGGTACTTAGAAATAACTCCTGGGGCTGGAGCGATAGCACAACAGGGAGGGCATTTGCCTTGCACGCGGCTGACCGGGTTCGATCTCCGGCATCCCATATGGTCCCCAGAGCACCACCAGGAGTGATTCCTGAGTGCATGAGCCAGGAGGAACCCCTGAGCATTGCTGGGTGTGACCCAAAAAGAAAAAAAAATTTAAAAAGAAAAAAAAGATTTAAAAGAAATGACTCGGGGGACCGTATGAGCTACCAGGATCGATCCTGGGTCAGCCACTTGATCACTTGATCACTTGAATTCCCGTTAACCGGCGAGTTGCTCGAGCGGGCGCCAGTAACGTTTCCATTTGTCCCTGTCGCGTGCTAGTGTAGCCCAATGGCGTCTGTTCGTTCTAGGAACACGAAGAGCCTCAAATCGATCATTCAGGATCTTGATGAAGAAGTCTGACCATCTGGTAGGTGGGCGGCCACGCGGTCTTTTGACATCCCGTGGAATCCAGTCGGTAACAGCTCTAGTCCAGCGGTCATCTCCAAATCTCATTACGTGTCCAGCCTATCTGATTTTTGATGCCTTGGCAAACGAGACAGCATCCGTGATACTCCAATAGTGTTCTCATCCTGTTTGCGTAGGGCCCAGGTCTCTGAGGCATATGTTAATGCAGGAAGAACAGTGGAATCAAAGAGATGTGCCCGGAGCCGGAGGTTCTTCGTCCTCTTAGCTATTTCTTCGACGTTCTTGAAGGCGTTCCAAGCCGCTCTCTTCCTCCTGCGCAGCTCGGGTGCCAGGTCATTTGTCATGTTGACTTCTCGACCTAGGTACACATAGCTGTTGCATTCGGAGATGGTCGTTCCGTTGAGAGCGAATGGGGTGTCAGGAACGAGGCTGTTTCTCATAAACATTGTGTTCGTAAGATTCAGCTGTAGTCCTACCTTTCCACACTCACGGTCAAAGTCGGCCAGCATTTGTGCCGCTTGGCTGATGTTTGGTGTTATTAAAACAATGTCATCAGCAAAGTGGAGGTGGTGTAGTTGCCGACCATCTATATTCACTCCCATTCCTTCCCATTCCAGTCGTCGCATGATGTTCTCGAGGGTGGCACTGAAGAGTTTTGGTGAAATGGTATCACCCTGCCGAACTCCTCTCTTGACATCAACGATCACTTCTTTGTAGAATGGTGAGATCCTGGTAGTGAATCCGCAATACAGCTCACGGAGGATCCTGATGTATTGGGCTTGAATGCCCTGTTTGGCTAGGGCTTTTATGATCACTTCCATCTCAACAGAACCAAAGGCCTTCTTTAAATCAATGAACGTTAAGCAGAGCGGCATCTTGAACTCCCGAGAAACCTCAATGAGCTTGGTTATCGTGTGGATATGGTTGATGGTGCCGAATCCTTTGCGGAACCCGGCAGTCATCTTGGTCTTGTAGTTGGCGAAGGACAGGCGGGCCTTACGAATACTTTTCCCGGCTTCTGCCGCATCTACCAGTACTTCTGCTCTTCTCTCTTTGAGGTCTTCCTTGATCGCATCTCTGCACTGCTTTGCGAGCTCGGACGTTAGCTTGCGGTTGCCTGAGGCATGCGCCAAACCACGTTGGCGAATAAGCTCAAGAGTTTTCAAGACAGTCGTCTTTTTTGTTTTTTTTTTTTGCTTTTGGGGTCACACCTGGCGATGCACAGGGGTTCCTCCTGGCTCTGCACTCAGGAGTTACTCCTGGCGGTGCTCAGGGGACCATGTGGGATGCTGGGAATCGAACCTGGGTTGGCCGTGTGCAAGGCAAACACCCTACCCGCTGTGCTATTGCTCCAGCCCCTGACAGTTGTCTTTTTGTGGCTATCTCTCTCTTGGCGTTCCTCGCACAATCATGGAGGTGCTGAACCAATCGATCGTATTCCTCGTCCATACTGTCAACAACGGCATCTTCCCATGTTGCAGCATTAGTGCCAAAGAGCTCCCAGTTGGTGGTCATTCTGGGAGTTCTCTTCTTAAACTTTGCAGCCCTTTCTCCCCGCTCTGAAGTAGAATTTTGCATGAAGGAGACGGTGGTCCGGGCCCGTTTGGAATTTTGGGACAACAGCGACATCGGTAGGCAAAACCGTCGATTGAATATGATGGTCAGCCAAACTCCCTCCCCTCTGTGCTATTGCCGTGACCCAGGAGAGAAATTTCCTAAGATCAGTGAGTGGCACCTGACTGAAACCTCTGGGAAGAGGGGCCAGAGGTGTCCCGAGGTGCCGCTTTATGGCAATCGGCACCAGCAGGTGAGGTCCCTAACTGGGAAGGGTCTGGGCGTTAGGGAAGGGGAGCAGAGTGGGAGGAGGTTGGAAGCAAGAGTTTGAAGAGGTGGGTGCTCACTACATGAGTGCTCCCTGCCCCGAGCGGGAGGGGGCTGCCTTCACTGGCCTCTTCTGGCCAACCCAGGGTCTTCATCTGTGGTGCTTGTGAACCTGCTGCAGAATATGGAGCCTGGAGGGGATCGAGAGGCCCCAGTCGGACACTCGGTGCCTGTGTGGACACTCAGCCCTGCCTCTTCTGCTCCAAATCAGGACTCCAGCCCCATCGGAGTAGGGTCCCCATCTTGGCCTCGAACTTCTGCCCCTCCCATGGCTATTTTTTTCTTTTGGGGTCACAACTGGCGATGCACAGGGGTTCCTCCTGGCTCTGCACTCAGGAATTACTCCTGGCGGTGCTCAGGGGACCCTATGGGATGCTGGGAATTGGAACCTGGGTCAGCCACATGCAAGGCAAACACCCTCCCCTCTGTGCTATCGCTCCAGCCCCCTCCCACGGCTGTACGTGGCTGCCTGGGGACCGGCAGCGGCAGAAGGAGCCAGTGATGGCACCGACCCACACTTTGTAGGCTCTGCCGTCCCTCTGGGAGCCTGGCCATAGCCTAGGGGCCCAGCTGTGAGACAGCTTCCGGCAGTGAGAGTGAGGACCGGGCCGCAGACTCCAGCCGCGTGGGGGCAGGGGGGACGAACTCTGCTCCCGTGGGGGGCGCTGTCTCCTGCCCAAACGGCGCCAACCATGTACGCGGGCCTTGGCTTGTGTGGTTTTCCGCGGGACTGGGGAGGGCAGCCAGGGCCTCAGCTAAGCAAGGCGGGGGTTCTGGGGTGAGCCCTGATCCCGTCCCCGGGCACTGGGGGGTGGCTGGAATCCCCCCTTCCCGGGCAGACTTGGGGTAAGCCATCAGGGGTGGGGAGGGTGGGAGGTTTTGTGGGGCCCAGACAGGAAGTCTTTGGGGCTGAACAGATTGTCTGCAGGCGGCCACTGGCCTTGCACACAGCCGACCCGGGTTCTGTCCTTGGCAACCCTGAGGGTTACTCCTGGCTTTGCACTCGGGAATTACTCCCAGCAGGGCTCGAGGGGCCATATGGGATGTCAGGGATTGAACTCGGGCCGGCTGCGTGCCAGGCAAATCCCGCTGTACTAGGGCTCCAGCCCCTAAACAAAACGTCGGGGGGGGGGGGGGGGGGGAGGCCGCAGGCAGTGTTCAGGGCCACCAGCTCTGAGCCGAGGGATCATACCTGGAGGACTCAGAGGCCATAAAGGCTGCCAAGGATCAAACCCAAGTTTGCTGTGAGCAAGGTAAGAGCCCTACCCACTGTACTATCTTCCCGGCCCCCACAGCTGGTTTGCTTTAGAGCTGGTGCTGGACCCACACAGCCTGCTGTCAGGCCTGACTCTGCTGTTTGCTGAGCAGCTAGTAAGTGCAGTCATTATGGGTCATCTCCAACTCTCCTGCGACCACACCCCATTCTGCAGAGAGGGCAAGAAGCTCTCAGAGAGGTAAGGCAGTGGGACCAAGGTCACACAGCCAGCGAGTGGCCTGACTCTCTCTTGAGCAACTACGGTATCAGGTATGGGGCAGTCACAATAAACCCAACCCAGCCCTCGGGGGACTCGTGGTCTTGAGTTTGCCCCTGGGGTGCTCAGATTAAATAGCTTTCTCTTCTGCTTGGGGGGCATGCTGGCTCGGGGTGGACTCTGGAATTTTGTCTGCCTCTGGCTGGTGCAGGAATCACTCGTTCTGAGTCTCTTCCCTGGGAAGGTGCTGGTCATGAGGCCGCCCGTCCCAGGCGGTCCAGGAAACATCGCCGTGGGCTGGGGAGATAGCGCAGCTAGGAGGAGACAGTACAAGCCTTTTCCATCTCTGGCGCCATATATGGGCCTCTGAGCTCTCCAGGAAGTGACCCCTGAGCACTGAGCCAGAAGGAAGCCCTGAGTACTCCGGGGTGTGACCAAAAACCAAACCAACAAACATAGACACGTCACCAGGGTCATCACCATGTGGATCACAACAGATGGTGTTTCCTTTTCTTCCTTTTCTTCCTCTTTTTGGAGGGTGGGTTTAGGGAGGGGATCCCGGGGGAGCTCAGGAGGTCCTGGGGTCCCTCTCGGTATTTTTCAGCAATAACATGCTCAGTGACCATGGCAGTGTGTGTGTGTGTGTGTGTGTCTGTGTGTGTGTGTGTGTGTCTGTGTCTGTGTGCGCGCGGTGGAGTGGAGCAGTTTGGGGGAGTCCCAGCCCCAGGTGCTCGGGGCTAGTCCTGGCTCTGTGCTCAGGAGTGACCCCTGGTGGTGCTAAGAGGGGCGAGCCCGCTGTGGAGGGGGCGAGGGTCGAACCCGGGCTGTCTCTGGGGCCCAGGTGGTTTGTTCCATCCCGTCTCAATAGCAAGGCGGAGGTTTCGGCCCGGCGGCAAGCTCACTCATTACCCAGGAAGCTTCATGCGTTTGGTGGAGAGGTGAGGAGCCTCAGTTGCTGCTCAGAGGGGCCAGGGAGCACTGTTCAGGGCTCTGTTCAACTGGCCAGGGCTGACAGTTCAGTGAGAGGGACCAAGGATGCAGGGCCAGGGACCATCGAGGGGCTCCAGAGAGACTTGGGGGTTGGGGGGGTCAGTCGGGCAATGCATGCCTTGTAGCCCCAGGCCTAGGAACTTTTTGGCGGCATTATTTTGGGGCCACACCCAAGGCTTGCTCCTGGCCCTGCACCACTCCTGGCCATGCTGGGCGGCCGTAGGAAGTGCCGGGATCGAACCCAGGTTGTCCTGCGTGCAAGGCAAATGCCCTCCCCACTGTGCGATCGCTGGCCCCATCCCGGGGAACTTTTTTCCCCCCCTTCATTTATTTTGTGAAAGCACCAAGATTTACAAAGTTACTCATATTGGCATTTTCTATTTATTTATTTTTTTAAGTCACGTAGGCCTGCAGCAGGCTGTGCACACACGCGGGTGCCGTCCACGCGGCTGCGCCGGGGGGGGGGGGCAGAGGAGAGGGTCAGTCACAGTGTCCTACATCATTGTCCAGTTCTCGTCTTGCCTTTTTTTTTTTCCTATTTGGGTCGCAACCGGGAATGCTCAGGGGTTCCTCCTGGCTCTGCACTCAGGAATCGCTCCTGGCGGTGCTCGGGGGACCACCCTATGGGATGCCAGGGATCGAACCCGGGTGGGCCTTATACAAGGCCAACACCCTCCCCCGTGCTATTGCTCCGGCTCCCCAGTTCTCGTCTTGCTCGGACGAGAGCCCCCTCCACCCGGGCTCCGCTGGCCCGGCCCGGCCCTCATCCATCCACTGCCCGCTGCCCGCCGCCCGCCCGGCTCTGTTGTGGCAGATGTTTGGCTGTGCCATGGCAACGCCAGGACAGGATGTGCCTCTGGCTCGAGGCGGGGACAAGCCCACGCTCCCCGCGGCCCACGCTCTCCCCCTCCCCGCAGGCTCGCTGGGAGACCAGCTCGGGGCCAGGTCCGGGACAAGCAGTGCTTGTACCCGGGACAGGCCGAGCCGGGGTACGTCCGCTGTGGGGTCCGGGGAGGGGAGGAGGGCGCGTGTGTGCCCGAGCAGCTGGCCTGCTCCCTCTGCCCTGCCCCACAGTCAGCGGGAACCACTCACCCAGGGCTCCTTTGAGCCGGCACCTGAGCTGTGTCTCTTATCTGGGTCACACCCGGAGATGCTCAGGGCAGACTCCTGGCTTTGCACTCAGGAACTACTCCTGGCGGTGCTCGGGGGACTCTAGGGGGTGTGAGGGCTCGAACCCCGGTCTGCCAGGTGCAAGGCAGATGATAGACACGTGTGGAGTGGCAAAGGGCAGAGAGGTGGTAGGGGGTGAAGACGCTTATCCTGCAGGGGGCTGACCCATTTTTTGGTTTGTTTTTGGGGAACCACACCCAGGAATGCTCAGGGATCACTCCTGGTTCTGTACTCAGGAGGTGGGTTTGTGGGACCCTCTGGGACGCCAGGGATCAAAGCCCTGTGCAAGGCAAGTGTTCGACCTGCTGTGCTCTGCCTCTGGCCTCAGCTTGATCCACGTTTGATCCCTGGAAACGTGTCCGGAGTGATCCTTGAGCACCACTGTGAGTCCAGGACCCCAAAGGGGAGGGGGGTATTGCCTAGTGCTCTTCACACAGTGCTCATTCGCCTCACCCCCTCGTGAAAGTGCTCCCTGGTGCAGGCACATCCACGCTCCAGGGGACCTGGCATGAGCCAGCGAGGAGCACACTGGGAACAGGTTTACCCCCCAGTTCCTGATGATCCTGGTGTGCTCGGACCCAGGACCCACACCTGGAGGGACTCGAGGGACTCTGGGGGTGGGGAATCGAACCCGGCGCCCAGCTCTCCGGTCCCCGCCCTCTCCTCTAGCGGACGAGCAGGTCGTCCTGACTTCCCTCCTGTCCAGACTCCTGAAGCCCAACCCAGCTGGCTGGGCCTCGGGCAGGGGCCGGCCCCCGGGGCCGAAGCAAAGAAAACCCGTACCCGTTGGGCGTCCCTGGCAAGGCCGTGCGCACCAGTACTGTTGCTCTGAGGACGAGCTGGGCTAACAGGCATCCCTGCAGCCCGAGTCACGGCTCCCCGGCACGGCTGGGGAACGCTCAGGTTCCGGTGGGGTGATGTGGGCGTCGCCCCTGGGAAGCGCGCGTGGAATGTGGCTGCAACCAGACGTGATTGCATCACAGTGTGAGCCCGACAGCTTCTAAACTTGGCCCTCGGCGTTCCCTGGGAATCCAGCGGGAATACACCGAGTGCCGGGCCCGGCTTCCGGGCTCTGCCTGGAGTCCAGGAGCGGCCGTGAGGGGCCTTCAGCCTGCCGGGACGGGCCGCGTCCGGGGGTCCTCACCCTGGCAGTTCTAGTAGCTCACCTCCACTGGCCCCCGCGTCCGAGGTGGGTGCTGGGATGTTCTTCGGAGCCCACCTCTATGACAGTTTCCGCGTGGGTATGAGAACAAAACACCCGCACCCAAATCCCACCCGGGGGGACAGTGGAACGGGGGTGCCCTCCCTGCGCCCCATGATCTGTCTCCCTGAGGAAACCAGGAGGGAGGAGGCCCGTGCCTGGGAGGGGTGAGCATTTCTGGGACTCCGGGGACTCTGTCGTGTCGGGAGAAAAACCCTGGTCACCCGCAGGCAAAGGGAGAATTTTACTTACGCCCTGTCCTCTCAGGTCCCCGCTCTACCTTGGGGCGCCTGGAGCCAACTGGAAGGTTCTAGCGTCGGCGCTTTCGTGGGTCCAACTCAACGGACCGAGGCCCCTTGGCGTCCCACTAGTTTCCTTCCTGTGGAGCCCTGGGCCCCACCTGCCAGGATTTTTGTCTTGGTTTTGGGCTACACCTGGTGGTGCTCAGAGCTTATTCCTGGCTCTGCACTCAGGAATCGCTCCTGGCAGGGCACGGGGATCAAGGGGCGCCGGGGATGGAACCGGAACAGCCACATGCAAGGCAAGGGCCCTCCCTGCTGCCCCCTGGCCCCCCTCCCCGCAGCCAGCTTTGAGTTGTGGCTGCCTTGACTGATTTCTGCCACCGTGCTCTCTGGAATGGCCTGGGGGGTGGGGGTGCAGGCTGGTCTAACCCGGCCAGGTTTCCGGGGGCACTTAACACAGCAGTTGTCAACAGCTGGCCCGCCAGCGTGGGAGGTCACCCAGGGTGTAACTGTGGGTCCCTCTGGCTTAGCACACCTGAAGGTCTGCAGAGACTGGCCACGGGGACCACAGTGATGCCCCACAGCCCTGAGCCAGGGCCGAAGACGCCGTTGTCTTTTTCATAAGCTTACAGGCCATCAACTGTTTTATACAGAAAAAGTTTATTTTCCTCACAAGAAGCACACAGACTATATACAGTACACACCAAACAGAAGTAAAAAAAAAAGTGCATTATGCATCTCCTACTGCAAATTCACAGTATAAAAGATACTGCCTTTTAAATATATAAAAAAGGGAAACAATAATAATAACTGAAAAACAAAACACCCGACAGAACTCATTTACTAGAACCCATGGGCAGTTTTCTGCTCCTCTCGGGGTGGGGAGGTGGGAGCGGCCGGACCTGGATTTTGTGTCCAAGAGCTCAGGACACCGACAGGAGAGGGGGAAAGGGTGGCCTGGGTGGAAACAGAGTCCCTGTTAATGAGAGAGTACAATAATGTGATGGGGAGGGAGCGCCAGGACAGTGCCACCCTCTGCTGGCCTTGGTCCTTGGTCCTCTCCTCTCCCCGCCAGCCTGTGCCGCCTCACTGCACGGACCTCAGTGCCGCGTCCAGCAACGGCCCCTCTGGCTGGGGAGACCCGCCAAGGCCCACTGCACAGTGGGGGAGCACGCGCGCGCGCGCGCACACACACACACACACACACACACACACACACGCGTCTCTGGGGCGGCCCAGGCCTCCTCTGCCGACAAGGGGACAGGTCCAATCACAGGAGGGGCGAGCTTCCTGGTTTCCCATAAATACACAGTATTTGTAAACTAGTATTAAGGCACTCAATTGTAGAACAGGACCGTGGAGGGAGGTGGGGTGGGGGAGACGTGGCCGCGGGAGTGATGCCGGGGTGGTCTGATTAGCAGCGTGCACAGATGCACACACTCTGTCGCGGCGCAGGTGACTGGCCAGACCCAGGGTGGGGGTGGCAGCACCTGTCTCCTGGGTCTCCTGGGCAGATCAGGTCTGCGAGGGGGCAGGGGCGGGGGGAGGGCTGGCTGTGGCGTATCCTGCCCCCCCCCCCCCCCACCTCTGTGGTCATGACTAAACGAAGCGGCACAGCTTCCCACAAAGTGATCCGGGGAGCAGGGGGACGGGGGGGGGGGGTCACTGGCCTTTGGGGTGTGGCAGAGTGGGGGACAGAACTGGCTGGTCCTACAGAGGCTTGGACTCTGGCAACCCTGGCTTGCCCACGGGGAGTGGGTGTGCGTGCATGGGGGTGGGGACAGGCTTCAGAAGGGCCTGGAATGCTCCCTGGCTGGAGTGGGCAGGAGTGGAGCAGGGTGGGGGGGTCAGGCCCGCTGGCCAGGGTGAGCCCTAGGGAGTCACCCGCATTGGGACAAGCCACAGAGCAGACAGGGGAGCAGTGCTCTTCTCCCCCCTCCTGACTGCCCCCCCCCAACTCTGCCCAGCAGCCCCAGACACCTGGAGCCCTCAGTTCACCGCACCCCCCGCCCAGCAGCCCCTCTGCCCCACAGACTGTCAGTGGGGGAAGGGGAAGGCAGGCGGCACAGGACACCAGCAGAAGCCCCCGCACCGGGACCGTGCTGGGCTCAGGAGGGGCTCTCGCCCCCGCACGAGCCCCCCATCATGGCCTCTCCCCAGGGCCTCAGGTGCAGGAGCCTGGCAGGCTGCGGAACAGAAGACTCATTGTCAAGCTGGCACCGGTTAGGGTGGCAGCGGCAACATCAAACTGCCATTTTTCATGGGCCCCGGTCTCGGGGGAGAGCCTGTTTCCTCTCCTCAGAGTCAGAAGCTTCCTGGCTGACGTGCCAACTGTGTGTGAGCCACGGAGGAAGGCGGTCCACGGCAGGGCCTCCTTCCACCCTGCACTGGGCCGAGGAGACCCAACGCTCTCTGGATGCCCATTTTCAAGTATCTGTCACTTTCCCAGCCTGTGGCCACCAAACCTTAACAGCCCTCCTGGACCTACGAAGGGCTCCACCACGTGACATCTGATGGGCAGAAACTACTTGGGATCCGTTTCTGGGGCACCGCTTGTGTTGGCTGAGGCAGCAGGGTAACCTGCCTGAGGCTTCAGGAATAAGTGGACCCACACCTTTTAAGGGGACTTCAGTCAGCGGTGGCAGGAAAACAGGTTTCTGGAAAGTAAAATAACGAATATTTGAAAAAGCACGAGGTCCTGGAGAAGACCGCGTGTCTCTGCAGTACTTCCCTCCGGCTGAGCCGTGGACCACCTCTTCCTAGAGAGCAGAGTGAGGGTGTGTGTGTGGGGGGTCCTCGCCACAGGAGGGTTCCCTCAACAGGAGGCCCAGGGGCAGTCCGATGTCCCTTCTCAACGCGGAAACCGCGCCAAGCTGGGAGTGAAACGAGCGGCGTCTTTCACCCAGAGCATTTACCCTCCGGTCCTGCTGACCACAGAAACGGGGAGGCCCTGCCCGCGTCACGGATGCGGCCCACAGACCTGTCCTGAGGGGCCTGGAAGAACCAGGGAGGAGCAGGAGGCGGGGCTCCCGGCACAGGAAAGGATGACAGTGAACACCGAGAGGCTCCCACCGTGCATTTCTCCCGCTGCGGCTGCTGCAAGGGGCCCGAAAGCCGGCCTGGGAAGAGGCCTCCTCCCCCTGCCCAGGAGCTGGGGGACACACTCCTGGCAGGACCCCACCCCCGTGAACAGACAACCACTGACGCCCTAAACCTATGCTCTCTCCCCGCCTGCCTTGGCCAACCAAATGGGCTGTGACGCAAACCTCCCATTAGCTACGACGGAGCACAGGCCTCATGTTCTCCCACCAACCGGGTGCGAGGCACAGACACAGGGCTTGCCTGCACACCTTGGATGGTCCGATGGATGGACAGATGGACGGACGGATGGGTAGGCGAACAGATGGTGAGATGGACAAACGGGCAGACAGACGGGTGAACGAGTGGGCAAGTGAACAGATGGATGGGCAAAGACTCTCACAGCACTGGCCTCGAGCAGCACAGAGCCGGTGGCGCCCAGTGTCACACTTCCACACAGGACTCCAGTGGTCGGGCAGCTTAAAGTCTTAACACTTTTTGGGGGTCTGACCCCCCCAAATTGTTTTTGGAAAAGCCTTTTCTGACAGCATTATTCCCTGGAATGCGCCTTGGTCATTACTGTTCGTGAAGAAAAAAAACACATGGCAAGAGCAGAGGTAGGACTTCTATTGTCTGGGAGAGCGCGCACGTCTGTGTGTGTGTGTGTGTGTGTGTGTGTGCGCGCGCGCGTGCGTGTGCGCGCACGTGGGCTGCACTGTACTTGCGCCCCCGAGCAGAGGACACGGTGCCACTGCTTTCTTGCCCAGAGTGAGGGGCGCTTCTGGCCCCTGTGCCCACCGGTGAGCACTCTTCTCGACAACTCACATGGCGGGTGTGGAAGTGGCACGGCCGCGTGGTCTCTATGTGGTCTCCGGCTCGAGCTGCGGAGTCTCGCTCCTGCTCCTCCTCCTCTTCTCTCTGGCAAGAAGCAGGCTGTCAGGAGAGCAGCCCCGAGGTGCGGGGGTGAGAGGCATCCTGATGTGAGGGTCCACAGGGACCCCGGGTGGGATGGACGTGGGGGGCTGCGGGTCAGCTTTCGCTCGCCT
Source organism: Sorex fumeus (assembly GCF_029834395.1). Taxonomy (NCBI): domain Eukaryota; kingdom Metazoa; phylum Chordata; class Mammalia; order Eulipotyphla; family Soricidae; genus Sorex; species Sorex fumeus. The sequence goes on from NW_026606082.1 coordinate 1,046,907, forward strand.
GTGAGGGGGGACTGTGCAAGTTTCTGGACCTGTCGACTTTCCCCGCCGGTGTCGTGGCGGGGGTGGCCAGGGGCCCGTGGGGGAAGGGGCAGCGGACGAGCGTGGCATCCTGGGAGTCGGCCAGGGTGGACGCGTCGGCCTCGCTGGACAGGTCCTCGGTGGAGAAGTTGAGGCTCCCGAGCTTGGCGAGGGAGTGCGAGCGCTTGAGCGGGGAGGAGACGGTGAGGCCGGCCAGCCGCAGGCGCGTCTCGATCTCCTGCGCGCGCTGCTTCACCAGCCCGGGCCGGCCGCGCACGCTGTGCAGGCTGTCGCTGCTGGAGCTCCGCGTCAGGTTGGAGCTCAGCGAGGACGAGGTGGGCGTGTAGCAGACGGTCTTCAGGAAGTCTCGGGAGAAGTGGCTGCTGTGGTCCAGGCGGCAGAGCTGCAGAGGGGGGCTCTTCAGGGAGGTGCCCTCGGTGAGGGCCGGGCCAGGCCCCACCGCCTCGCCCTCGTCAATGTCGGGCGGAGCCAGGTCCTCCGCCGCCGCGTCCTCCTCGGGGATGCTGGCGCCCAGCCTGCTGTCCCTGCGGGCGCCGGGCTCCGCGGGGACGCCCTGCAGCCTCTCCAGCTCTTTGGTGTGCTTGCGGACCAAGCCGGCCTTCTGCAGCTGGATGATGGACTCCTGGTGCTGCATCAGGTAGCTGCTGGCGCTCGGCTTCTCCGCCTCCTTCCGGAACAGCAGCCGCAGGTCCTTGGCCGGCTTCGGGTCCCTCCTGGGAGACGCATCCTCCTTCGCCGCTTCCAGACCGGGAGGGCTCTTGGTAAGGGTACACTTGGGCAAGACTTTCTGGGAGTCTCTGGAAGGTTCCGAAAGGCCAGCAGTGACCGGGAGCTCCAGGGTGCCCCCGGCCCCGCCCACACCCGGTCTCCATGAGTCCGCAGGGAGCAGCGGGGGCATTTCGGGGGAGCCCAGCGGTGGGGACCTGCTGGCCGCGGGAGCCATGGGTGACGATGTGAGGTGGGGCAGGAAGGTGGGCTGCGTGCAGATGGCGGGGGCCCCAGGGTTCTGGCCCTGCTCCCCCGAGGCCTCAGGGGCTCTGCTGGCGGCTGGGTACATGCATTCTGCGCAGGACTTGTAGGAAGGCTTCACTTTGTGAAGGATCCCGAAAATAGCGTCGTGCTGAAAGGGACAAGAACACAGAGAGCACGCAGGAATGAGCCCCAGCGGCCGCCACCGGGGAGGACTCCAGAGAGGAGCCCCCGCCCCGGCCCGCCCCCACCACAGGAGATGGAAGGCTGGAGAGACTCAGCCGCAGGGCCAGAGCGGGCAGGAGGGGGCCCCTGCCGTTCCCCCACCTCTGCCCCTCTGCCAGCCGCCCCGCATGGCCCTCCCCTGAGCTCTGCCCCAAATGTGACAGGAGAAAAGAGAGAAGTGCTGCAAGCGTGCGAGGCCACTCTGCCTTTCGGGAAGTGGCCACGATACTGCCCCTTTCCACAAAGACAGCGCTTGTGGCTCGAAGGCAGACCGGACCCCACCCGCTGCTTCCCACCTGGCACAAGCTGACATGGCCCCAAAGAGCCATCCAGTGGCGGCCAGGACAAGCGAGGTAGCAACGGGGTGACGGTATAGCACAGAGTCACAGACCCAGAGGGGTGCACACCGCGAAGGGGCCGGGCTGGAGGGAGTTTAACAGAAAACAAGAAGCCGGCACGACAGGACAGCGGGGAGGGGGCTGGCCTTCCATGTGGTCAACTTGGGTTTGATCCCCAGCACCCCAAATAGTTTCCCAATCCCCACCAGGAGTGTTCCCTGAGCACAGAGCTGGGAGTAAGCCCTGAACATTGCCAGGGGTGGCCCTAAAAGCAATTCCCTCCCTGCCACCTCCAACCCCTCCCTCAACCCCCCCAGAAAAACGAACATGTTTCCAGTCTTCTCTGAGGAAAATGACTATAGCTTCTGGTCACTCAAGGTCTAAGCCAACGCCCTGCGCCTCTCTCCAGGCCCCTCTGGACCACCTCCAGCAGGCACCAGGATGACGGAGGGCAGAGACCAGCCCAGAGCAGCAGCGAGGGAATTCAGGGCCGTCACCTTCCGGTTCAGAGGTGTCTGGCCGCGAGAATCCTTGCCTAGATTTAGAAAATGTTTGGGGCAAAGGGCTGATGCTCTGAGCTCCTCCCGCCCAGCGAGGGGTGTGTCCCCAGCCCCCCACCCCGTCAGAGATTAATCCCCTCCTGTGTGGCTGACTGAAGTCCCGAGGAAAGCAGCCAGTGGCCAGTGCAGGATTTCCTGAAGGGTCAGGGGCCCGTGGTCATGCATGTGTGTATACATGTGTGCACAGGGTGTGGGAATGGTGTGAACAGCGACACACACACACACACACACACACACATACACACACACGATCTCCCACAAATCTGGATCCCTGGGGCTGGCACCTGGTGGTATGGCTCGAGCTCAGGGCCCAGAACGTTCTGAGGCACTCAGCGTTCCTCACGCCGAGCTGCTGGCTCCCACATCCTGACGGTGCATGTGGCATGACAGGAGGCGTGCATAGGCCACGGCTGGTGGCAGGCCCAAGACCGCTGCATCAATGCTCCTGTTTGGGGAGTGCCCCTCGCCCACTGGAGGGATGGGTGTGAGAAGTGCCGGGTCGGGGGGGGGTGCCCTCATCCCCCCCGAGGAAAGGCTTCCTTAGGACGTGCAGGCAGCTGTGGGCACTGAGGGAGGAGGGGCGCCGACCCAGGGGCTCAGGGCATCTCTGTGCCAGCTCCTCGTCCCGGCTCCTATGCCCCCCTGCGCCCCCCTCCTCACTGCTGCACACCTCAGATGGAGTGACAGCTCTGAGAGTTGGGGTACGCGCATAGGGCGCGCGGCAGGAAGCTCCCTGTTGGGGGTCTGTGTGGCAGCAGCAGAGCTGGGGCCAATCACCAGAGCCCCCCGGAAACCAGCCTCCAGGAGAAGGAAAAGGTCGGGGCTGGAGAGGGACGATTTTCTGAGCAGGTCCGGGGCCGGCAACAGCCTGTTGTGAACGGGGTAGTGCTCAGGCCCCTGGGGTTCAGGCTTCACTCTGGGGTCACATCGGGATACCCGATAACCCTGAGGAATGGCCGCCAAACCACAAACAGCCCTGTCACCTCCCAAGGCATGTGAGAAGACGACCACGGATCTGGGCTTTGTTCCAAGACAACCCCGGGTGTGAGGGAAAGCGCAGGGCCAGGGAGGTGGGCTGGCTGGCTGCGGGGGTGCACAAGCAGGGTGAGGGGCATGGGGGGGTTGTTTTAAAAAATATTTCTTTTGGGTTCTTAGGCAATATCCAGGGATGCTCAGGACTTCCTCCTGTTTCTGCACTCAGGGATCACTCCTGGCAGACTCAGGGGACCAGAGGGGGTACCAGGGATGGAACCCAAGTCAGTCACATGGGAGGCCGGTGCCCTCCCTGCTGTGTTCTTTCTCCAGTGGGGCTGTCCTGAGTGTTAGGTGAGGAGGGAGGCTGGCACGCCTTCCTGGAATAGGAACATGGTGCACGTGGTGTGTGTGTGTGTGTGTGTGTGTGCGCGTGTGTGCACGTGGGTGTGTGCGTGCGCGTGTGTTGGGGTGACCCCAGTCCCAGTGTCCTGACAGTCCCCTGTACCCCACAAGACGGCACTTGGAAATAAACCCACTGGTCGCAGCAGGTGGGGCTACGCGAGGGGGCAGAGAGACACGGCAGCAGAGTGGGGTGTGCTGCCCCCCACCCCGCCATCCCCAGACATCTACCTCGAAGTCCTCCGGGCAGCTCCTCTTGCTGTTGTTGTTATTGAGGTTCTCCCGGTCGAGCAAGCTGGGGTCGGGTGGAGCGGGGGCCCAGCGCCACTTCCCGGCTCCCGGGGCCTCCTCCCGCTCCATCTCCTCCGCCAGGGGTAAGGAGCCTCTCTGGGCTTTGGGGCTCCCGAACTCGAGTCTCCTCTTCACGTCCCGGTCAGAGGAGCTGGGCCCCTGCTGGGGATGTCTGGCCGGCCGAGGCACCTCGGCCGCGTCCTCCCATGCCGTGTCCCTCTCCAGACGGGCCAGCGGGACGGCGCTGCCTTGCTCCTCGCCTGGGGAGCGCGGGAGGGGGTCCGAGAGCCGTCGGAAACAGCAGGGGTGACTGGCCGCTCCGGGGAGCCCGGGCTGGGGGGCAGTGTCCAAGCAGAGCAGCCGCGGTGGTTCCAGGGCGCTGTCCAGGGTGCCGGGGCCTGCGTGTCCAGGCCCCGCGGGGCCGTCCCCGGGCAGCTGGGGACAGTGCTCGGGCTGTGGGCGCCACAGCTTGTTGTGCCGTTGCTTGCTGGGGGAGGAAGGCAGAGGAGGGTCACTGGGCACTGGGGCAGAGTGAGCCTGCAAGGCACAGTCCCAGGACTAGGGTTGGGGTGGGGGCCATCGGGCCTCCCTCTATTCACTGCCCTGAGACGGTGTGAGGACATGGGCCGCCGGCACCCGGGAGAAGCCTTCAAGGACTTCCTGCCACGTGAAGTGATGATGTGGTAGCTACGGGAAAGCAAGTGCAGACGGGGGCGGGGGGCAGCGGGGGGAGCCCGCGGGATGTCGGAGTCTGCCTCAGCCGTGAACCCGGCCCCGGAGCCGCATGTCCTCCACGCAGACCCTCCCCACGGCTGCACAAAGTGTACCCCCGTGCGGCCAGGAGACAGGCAGAGCCCTGCGCCATGCTGGAACAGTCTCAGCAAACCTAAGTCTCACTTAGGTCAGAGAGAGCACAGCTCGGCCTTTCGATTTAAACAGCAGCTAGAGAAGCCAGGGAGATCGTTCACAGGACAGAAGCGCATGCGGGGAATGCGTGAGGCCCCAAGTTCAGTCCCCAGCAAAGCATGACCCAGGCCCTGCTTGGGGGCCCCACTGAAATTCACCAAGCAGCTGCCAGGGCTGGAGAGAGAATACAGGGGGTAAGGCACTTGCCTTGCTTGGGGCTGATGGTGATTCGATCCCTATCACCAAGCACTGCCAGGAGTGGCCCCTGAGCTCCAGCTGGGAAGGGTGCCTGGGGACCTCGGGGGGTGGCCAAACCACACCCCCTACCCACACCACGGTAAGTGAACAAAAAGTCGCGATGTGCCACTTCCCGCCAAGCACCCGCAGGGCTGAGCTGCCAGGACGTGCCTGTCCCTCTCTCGGTGATGTTGTCAGGTGGGAGTGCACGTGAAGGCGGAGGCTCGCAGGGTGCCCAGCTTCTGGGTCTCCCTCTGCATCCGCAGCGGGCCCTGGGACGGGGCTCAGCACCACACAAAGCCCAGGAGACAGACATTCGTGTGTTCAGGCCCCACCTGGGATTAGAAGTCTGGCACCTCGCCCTCTGGGAGTGTAAGGGCTTTTTCATTTTTGTTTGTGAGCCACACCCAGCAGTGCTCAGGGGCCATTCCCAGCGGGGCTCGGGAGGACCATATGGGAAACCGGGGATGGAGCCTGGGTCAGCTGCGTCCGAGGCAAGTACCCACCCACTGTGCTATGTCTCTGGCCCCACAGGGGCACACTAGCTTTATGTGTGTGCGCCAACAAAATCAACACAGCTCCTGAGGTGGGGAGGGAGGCGGGGTGGGAGAAACAGAAAGGAGAGGAGAGAGAGAGAGAGAGAGAGAGAGAGAGAGAGAGAGAGAGAGAGAGAGGAGAGAGGAGAGAGGGAGAAAGGAGAGTGAGGAGAGAGGGGGGAGACATGAGAGAGAGAGAGAGACAGAGACAGACAGAGACAGAGACAGACAGAGACAGACAGAAGAGAGGAGAGAGACCGCGCCTTGGAGGCCGCTCCCAGGCCCCCGTCCAGCCCGCCCTCCTGTCCGGCAGCGCCCACCTGGCATCCAAGATGCCCTCATACTCCGACAGCTGCCTCATGAAGCCGGCGTTGGGCCGCGTGATGCTGCGCTTCTGCTTCACGTAGCTGTACGCCTTCTCCAGAGGCCAGCCGAACTCCTTCATGGCGTAGGCGATGACCGTGGAGGCCGAGCGGCTCACCCCCATCTTGCAATGGACCAGGCACTTGGAATGGTTCCTCCTGTGGGGCGGGGAGACAGCACAGCGGGCAGGTGTCTGTCTTGCCTGCCACAGACCCGGGTTCGACCCTCAGCAGCCCACATGGTCCCCAGAGCCCGCCCCCAAACAACAAGAGTAAACAACAACGGTGCAACCTGCCTGAAGAGCCTCACCCTCGGGCTCTTGGCTAGTGAGGCGGGTCGTTGTACAGCCCTGCCCTCGCTCCAGGAAAACTCCTCGGCAACATCGGTTGGTGACCCTGGAGCTGTCCATGGGCACAAACGATGCCAGGGCAGGCGAGGAGAATAAGACCCCCATGCAGGAAGCACCCACACAGCACAAAGGGCGGTTGTGGAGGCCACGGGGCCTCTCCCGCAGCAGAGCTGGCCACGGGGCTCCCGGAGGGAAAGAAACAGGGTCACCCAACCTCTAGTGCCGAGGCGCCCAGGAAAGGAGACCCCAGCGACAGCAGGGCGGAGGAGCTGCACCTGGCCCAGAGGCCCAGCGGGTGTGGGGCAGGGAGAGCAAGGCTGGGCAGAGCCCCTGGAAGGGCACATTGGCCCTCTGGGGAAGAGGAGGGAGGGCACGAAGGGGCGGCACCTGGAGGCCGTTCCTGCCCGTATCAGCCCAGGCAGCGGCTTGCAGCGCACAGTCACGCCCGAAGCAGCCAGGAGCAGGCTCACTTCCCACCCCTCGCCCACGCTGAAAGCTGGACCCTTTCTGGGCCGGAGTGACAGTACAGATAGAAAGGTGTTTGCCTCGCAGGTGACCAACCTGGGTTCGATCCCCAGCCTCCCACAGGGTTCCCCGAGCACTGCCAGGAGTGACCCCTTAGCATCGCTGCGTGCGAACCACCCCCACCTCCCAAACTGAAACGAAACGGAAGACTGGCCCCCTTCTCTGCACCCCCGCCCCCTTGTGCGAACGTTAGAAAGAGAAAGCAGGATGAGGATGAGTGTGTGGGAGCCAGCGACCAGCCCCACCGCACTCCGGCAGGAAAGCGGCTCTTGTGGGTGAAGAGGGCAGATGCCCATGGGGAGGCCGCCACCGATGACCGCCCCTTGGCTCAGCACCTCTCTACAGGCCGGGAGCCCCAACAGCCTCTTGGGGTCCGACCTTGGTCTGGAATGAGTGCGGAGCACGAAGCTGGGGTCAGACAGTCGCACTCAAAGAGCTCACTCGGGCTCCCCACCCAGGAGAGCAACAGCTCTGCCCTTGTGGTTCTGGGTCTAAGCCGGGCCACCACGGTCCCCAGGGACCTCTGTCCCTCCACACTGCTCCCCCTACCCCGCCCCTGCTCACGCTTACTTGGCTTTGTTGATGAAGTGGTATGCCTCGTTCCAGTGGGCAAGAAGGTCTGTTGTTTCTTCATCATACACGCGGATGTTATGGTAGGCGAACAGGCCCGGGAAAAAATTATCAATCTCTCTAGTGACATTTAAAATGTAATCAACACTGCAATGAGATTAAAAAAAGAAAAAAGAAAAGAACAAATCTGAAGAATCTGAAGGAGAAAATATCTGAAACAAAGTAACTAAAAACTGCATAGAGAAAAAACCTGAAAATACACATTAATAAAGGACAGATGTTTACGGTGGGACTTTCCATTTTTCTCAAACAGAATTTTTTGAGGTATTTTCCTAAAAGTCCTCTACACAATGACAGTGTTATATGTGTATACGTATGTGTATACCTTTAAATAGGAAAAACTTGAAAACTCAGCACTGTTCTATAATATCAACCCTGGAGAGTAGATATACACATCACTTAAGTGAATTTTCAAAATCTCTTAAAGTTTCAAAATTCGTAACTGCAATATGTAGAGGCTTAAAATCTACGCCTATATAATAACAAAACAGAATCTAACTGTTCACTATTTATATCCTTGGGAATTTCCTTAAACCCTCGTTGAAGCAATGCAGGCTATAAATAAATACTGAGAGGGCCAACTATCCCAAGCTCTGAAGTTTTCTAAACTTAATATATTCCTGGAGGACCAAAACATTAGGGGTAAGAAAACATCTCCAGTAGAGTTCAGAAGAGAATTACTTTATAAGTGCTTTTCAAAACTACTTGAAAAAATTATTCCCAACAAGAGAGAAAGCATGAGACAGTTATCACCTTATACTTTAAGAGTATTTTTTCATTGCGAGAACGCACCTTAACCAGTGGTTCCAAAGATATATTTTAAGACTTGTTTAGTCTTGAGTTTCAAACGCAGTAATTCAAGAATGTCTCTAGGTCAGACCCACTGAACAGCGATTTTTGTGGCTGTGTTATTTAAAAGCAAAAATGTCCAGACATCTGTTCTGGAAGGTCTAGATCTAAACATCTGCCAGCCCAGTTCCCGCCACTAAACCTTTCTCAGGCTAAGCGAGGTGGTCAGGTGTTTCTGGCCAGCCTGGAGGACTGAGCGGCAAACTCCCTGCAGGCCCGCCGCCAGAACCAGCAGTGCTCTGGGGAGTGCGGCTGGGGCCCACCCAGTTGGCACGTGTCCACGTGGACACTCTTGGCAGCTCAGCCGGGCAGCGGGGGCAACGGGAGGGGACCATGACCTGTACCGCTGGAGTGTGACTCAGAATCATTCTCCCTGACACCTGGGGTCACAGGAAACCCAGAAGGATGCTCAGACCTGGGAGTCACTCAGCGGATGTGCAACGCTGTCCGGGTTTGGCTATGTCCCTCAGCTGGGTGGCTCGGGGGTAGGATGGGGTTCCTAAGGCTGCCTGGAAGACAGGGGAAGACACGGGGAGCAGACTCACCCTGAGCCCTGCAGTTCCTCCAGATTGGACGCATTCCATTCAGAGCCCTAGGGGACAGATCACACAGACCTCTGTGAGTGTCACATCTCAGCCTCTGCTGCTGTGGGATCCCCCAGGAACCCTGCCCTGAGCGGGCCGCCTGAGTCCAGGGCCCTCGACCTCAGAGAACAGAAACTGCAACCCAGCGTCAAAGAAGGGGCCAGGCCCAGGCTGACCTTGGGAGACTGACTAGGCTCCCCCTGCAAACTCTTCCCTGCTCGGGTTCCGCTCAAGTGAGCTCCTGGCCCGAGCGGCAGCGAGCTCCGAGCTGCCCAACAGGAAGATGCTTTCAGGCTCATACTCCTCACAGGGGACATCAATGACCTTTTGTTTCTGGGAGATATTCTGGCAATATCCTCACGCTCTACTCTGGTTTCTGCCCTGGCCATATTTTGCATATGGAAAGCTTGGTTCTGGCACCGAATGGTCCCCTTCCCTCCACCCACCCAGCACTGCCCGATGTGGTTGGTTCCAAAACCAAGAGATGGATCCAAATGATGAAACCATTAAGATCAAACTTTTTGAGGGCATTTAATGAAAATACATAACATTTGAAGGAAAATATGAACTGTACAAACACACTGCACGCAGGATGGGAGTCTCATGGGGAGGGTGCTTGCCTTGCATGTGGCCAATGTAGGTTTGATCCTCAGCACCCCACATGCTTTCCTGAACACTGTCAGAAGTCTGTCCCCAGAGATATACTGCATGTTTATTTCTTTTCACTTATTTGTTGGGAAGCTGTATGTTGAAAGAAAGAAGGGGAAGGAGTTGGAGAGAGGGCATGGGGGTACAGACATAGCTGATCTGGGTTCGGTCCCCGATAATACATTTGGTCCCCCTGGTACTGCCAGGAGGCATGTCTGAGCACAGAGCCGGGAATAAGCCCTGAGCACAGCCAAGTATGCTCCACAAGCCCCCTTCCCTTCAAAAGAAAAAGAGGTAAAGGTAAAGGTAAAGGCCCTCCGTTGATCGTCGATTTGCTCGAGCGGGCCCAGTAACGTCTCCATTGGAGACTTTGTTGTTACTGTGTCTGGCATATCGAATACTCTCGGTAGCTTGCCGGGCTCTCCGAGAGGGGCGGAGGAATCGAACTCGGGTCGGCCATGTTGGCCGCGTGTAAGGCGAACGCCCTACCCGCTGTGCTATCGCTCCAGCCCTAAAAGAAAAAGAAAATAAATAAAAAGGACAAAGGAATATACCAAAATGTAACAGTGGTGACATAACCATGATGTCTGGATCTGTGAAAGTAGAATCTCCTATTTTCTTCTTTAGACTAATGTTACCTCCAAACTTCCTGTGACAACTCTTAATTGGATATTTAAAAACAAAAAACAAAAAAAAAAACCACACTATTAGAGAAAAACAAACCATTTCTGAGCAAGCAAAGAGGATGGGAAGGAACCAGACGTGCAAAGCCACAGTCGTAACCGTGGCTCTGCCCTGGGAAGCGCAAATGACACAGTATTGTCACAAAGAGCTGCTCAGTGTCCCAGGAAGCTCCTTCCTCCTTGGAGGGCACCAGGGTCCTCAGGTGCAGGGGGGCTGGGGGACCCCCCGCAGGGATTGAGGGAGGCTAGCAATGTGTGGGTCTTCACACTCAGGAGAGGCTCAATCATAAAAATTCCTTTAGTATCTCTCATGGAAAAAGTGACCTCAAGCACCAAACCACACTGACAAAAACAATGTGAGCTCTGAGAAGGCTGTTACCACCCCCTAGTGGAGGGCCTGCCAGGGACAAAATCGGGGTGAAACCTGGCACTCAGGGCTCCCCGAGGGTTCAGGACAGGCTTCCTCTCAACACGGGGGAGGCTGATAAAGGAAAACACAGCAAGCAGAGATTTGGGGGGAGAGGAGTGGGGCATGGGTGACTCCAGACGTGGTCAGGGATCACTCCTGGGGCCCGGGGGACCATAAGCAGTGCTGGGGGTCAAAGTGGGGCCGAGTGTCTGGTGTACGCAAGGCAAGTGCCTTAACGCTTGTACCATTCCTCTCGTCCTCAATATGCATTTTATGATTTCTTTTTTTGCCATATCCTGCTGTGTTTAGGACTGACTCCTGGCTCTGTGCTCAGGGATCACTCCTGAAGGGACTCAGGGAATTGTATGGGGTGCTGAGGCGTGAATCTGCGTTGTCTGGATGCAAGGCCAGGAATAAGTCCTGAGCTCTCACCTCCCACCCAAGAAAACACCCCCCCCAAAAAAAAGAAAGAAAAAGAAAAGAATCCGAGGGAGATGGAGGGAAAGGAGCTCTACAGAGCCCCCACGGCAACCCAGGGAGAGCTGCCCTTCAGCTCTCCTCTGGGTCTCAGCCAGATAATACATTTGGTATTATCAGATGTATTACCAAATACTCCTCTTCCTGGGCCTCAGACTCAGTCCCGGGGCCGGGAGCACAGGCTCCCTTGGGTATGTGGGATTTGAGCACCCCCGCCTCCCAAGCCACTTGGTGGCAACTGTGTGAAGTGATGGCAGCGGGAGAGGCAGGGGAGCATCTGGAAAGGAGCACCTGCCGACCAAGGGCAAGAGCTTTCAAACAGCCAGAGCATGCGGCCTTGCCTGCGAGCACCAGAGGGCCACGATGAGAAGGGTGCGGGAGGGGATGGGGGTGTCTGTAAGGAGTCAGGGTCAAGTCCCCTGCCATCCGAGTGCTTCCCTTCTGCGACCTGCTTGTGGCTGGCCTGGGGCCTGCCACTCCCCTGTCTCCCCCCTCCCCACCACCCACCCCACAACCTGAGCCTGTGGCTGCGCTTACGAGATAAAGGTGGTCAAAGATGAGGGAAGGCTTGTCCATCTGGCCCAGGATGAGGAGCATCTCGTTGTCGATGAATTCCTTGAACTCCTTCAGGTTGCAGTTCATCTGTTTCTCCAGCTCATTCCGGATCTGCAGGGCAGGGGACGTCAGGGGAAGGGGTCAGACCAGAGCAGCTGGCTTACTTCCCAAGGAGTGCAGCCACAGGACAAACCACTTCCCAGAAGTTTTCTCGGGGAGAACACGGGTGTGGCCGGAGGCCGTGGCCTTAGGTGTGACTGTGGGAAATTTAGTGTTTCCAGAAAAGCAACTGATTCCCATGGGACCATCCCCACCGAGTTGAGAGCACAAACACAATTTCACAACATGCTACTGAGTACATCCCGCCCAAAACCTTCACTACAACTGTTTTTGTTTATTTATTTATTTGTTTGGTTTTTGGGCTACACCTGGCAATGCTCAGGGGTTACTTCTGGCTCTGCACTTAGAACTCACTCCTGGCGGTACTCAGGGGACCCTATGGGATGGCGGGGAATCAAGCCTGGGTGAGCTATGTGCAAGGCAAACGCCTTACCTGCTGTACTGTGTCTCAGCACCTACAATTAGTTTCTTATCTTGCTTTTGAAAGGTACCATCCTATGAATTCCCTCCTCCAAAATTCCGGGCATCCTAAGCAATGCTCAGGGATCCTGAGGGCCACCTAGTGATGCTTGCCCGCCTGGAGAGAACCCAGTGCTGGGATGGCCAGTAATACGAGGATGCTTGGGCCCCCTCAGCGCTGGGGATCAAAACTTGGGAGCCTGAACATATGAAATAGGTGCCCTGGATGTCTGACCTCTCTTCCTACCCGGCTCTAGTCTTAATTTTTTAGAGAATAGTACAGTGGATAAGGCACTTGCCTTGTCTGTCACCAATCCAGATTTAATCCCCAGCACTGTAATTGGTCCCCCAAGCAGTTAGGAATGATCCCTGAGCCCAGAATCAGGCATAAGCTCTGAGTGCTGCTGGAATCTCCTCCCTCCCCCCTTCCAACCCATCAAAAAATACACAAGTAACAATCATCACCACCCCAGGGCAGATGGAAGATGGTTCAGGGTCACCCCACTGGAATGTGGAAGAAATCAGGTTTGCGACATCGCCAAGCGAATGAACTGAAGGTGCCTTAGGCCAGAGGGGGCTTAGAACAATCTGCAGGATCCCCGGGGTTCTCAGGAAGGGCCTCAGAGCTGGTCAAGAAGGGTCCTGCGGTTGGACTCCCAGGTCTGAGGCCACGTGCCACGTGAAGGCCGCCGACAGGGAAGCACTTGCTCACCTCTTTGGAAGTGACGTTCTCGAGGTCCTGGCTCATCATGATGCTTCGTAGTTTGGCTCTGATGAGGTGCTCAGTCCTTTCCCCTTCGGTTGGCCTGGGAATGAAGGAGTTTTAGGGAAGAAAGGAAGACTGGAGGCCGGAGGGTCAAAGTCTGCCAGATCTCAGACGCTTATGGTGCGGGAAGCCAGTTCAGAGGACAGGTGTGACGGGCAGGGGAGAGTGACAGGTGCAGTAGGCAGATGCGCTGGGGCATGTCGCCGGCTCACGCCTTTGGAGTAAGTTTCCCAGTGGCAGCTATAGGCCCCTGCAGCCTGCCTGGGTCTCCGCCCTGGATGGCACTGTGACCTGTGACCTCCTGCCGGGACCTTCCTGACCTGGACTCAGCAACTGTGGGCTTCCCATGGCTTCCCTCCAGGGCAACTCTCCCTGTCTGATCCCCCCAGGCCACTCGCTTCCCCATCAGCCCTCATGACCACTCCATGGCTTCTGGCCCTCTCCTCACTCTAGCTGCCCCCTCTGCCCTTGGCCCCCTTAAGATGCTGTGACCCAGGGTCCTAATGAGGGTCCTAACCGAGAGGAGGGGGAGCTCCTTCCTTCCGAGGAGAGAGACTGGAACCAAGTGTGACCTCCAGCCTGTGACCCTCCCTGCTGCCTCTGTCTGTGTCCGGAGAAGCAGCCGCACTGGTGACGTCTCTGCACTGGCAGGGGATGGCCCGCCTGAGCACTGAGCACAGCCAGAGAGGTGGCCTGCGGACCGCCCGCGACTCTGAGACTCGGGTAGAAGTCAGGGACCTGCTCCCCCAGGAAGGCGCTCCTGGCTGAATCTGTGCATGATTTTACAAGGGAGATGAGGGCGGGGTGCCGGAGAGGGGGAGGGCCCCCCTCGAGCTGTGGCAGCCAGGGCGCTGCTGGCCTTGCTTACTTGTCCACAAACAGGGCTGGAGAGTCGGGCCGCGTGGACTCCAGGTCCTGCATGGCGTTCCACTCATTGATGCAGCTCTGGTCGGAGCCGATGCAGCTCTCGTAGTAGGTGGCCCAGAGGAGCGCCACGCCTCCGGGGAAGTAGTTGTGTCTCCGAGCCACTTCGCAGGCCTTGTGCAGGACCTGCAGCGCTGACCTGGGCGAGGGGGGTGGGCAGGGTCAGCAGGAAGCTCCAGGAACCCGGCTCCAAAGCACCGGCAGGTGACTCCGAAAGGACAGAATGATCCCCAGTTACAATCCCCAGGCACTAATGTATTCCGTCTCTCCTGGGGCTCGGGCACCAGCGCAGTCGGTGTCTCCGGAAGGACAGAATGATCCCCAGTTCCGCCCACGGAAACAGAACAACCGCTGAAGTCTCCCCTGGACCCCAGTCATTCCATGGCCTGTGAGTGAGCCCCCCAGGAGGAAAGATTTCCTTCTGAGGTCGGGGCGCCCCTGGACGCGGCCAGGACATAAAGCCCTGCTGGAAGGCAAGTCTCGAGAGCACAGCACGGCAGACTGCAGACTGCGGCCCCTCACATTCCCCCAGTCCCCTTCAGTGTTCCAGGACCTTTCTAGGGAGAAGCTTGCATTTCCTAAGGAAAACAGTCCTTGCATGCAGGGGGGTGGGGGACAGAGAGCGCGGGAGGGATGGAGGGAGGACAGATGACCCAGGGACACTCAGAAAAATCCGAAGCATCCAGAGAGTTATGATTCCGCCATTTCCTCCTAAATGACCCTGAGCTGAGGGCAGTGCAAGGCACAACGGAGGCGAAGACCCAGCGCAGCGTGAACTTGGGGCCCCACTGTTGGCGGGACTGCCTGTCCCAAAGAGCTGGGGTCAGGGATCCCAAGAGTCAGGTCTTGAAACTCGGGGTGGGAGGAGCCACCCAGAAGCCCTCCCAGATTGCTCCCGACTGCTGGTGCTGCCCGCTGGGTCAGGGAGGTCTGTATAGGCTTTTGACACACAACACATGGCTGCCAGACTTGGAGCAGCTCCGGATGGCTCACATCCAGCCCTCTCCTGCAGCCCCGCACCTCACGAGCCCCTTCTTCCTCCCAGTGAGGGCACAGATGTGTCCCGTCTCTCCTAGGGCTCGGGCCCCAGCACAGTGCACTGCTCTCCAGAGAAGGCACGCGAGACCCACAGGGCCGGAAGGGGGCCCTGGGACGCCACTGCTGCACTGGCACAAATCAGAACTATGACAGACACCACTTCTTAGCACTCGTCAAAGGACCGCTGTGAGGAAAAACAACACCACAGCTTGGGACCCAGAAGAGGACTCAGCTTCCCGACAGAAGTCGGTGGGGTGGTTCCCCAGGTGGTTCTCAAGGGAGAAAGATCTAGAAATCCCGTAGGATCACAGAATCCTACTTTGAGGCAAACACCCCAAAGAAAGGCAGGCGGGACTCAAACAGAGAGGCTGGACCCCAAAGCTCACAGCAACTCAATTCTGTACCAGCCCCAAAGGAGATGCCCACCTGCGTGCCCATCAAAGGGGCATGTCCACCAGTGGAAATGGGTGCAGCAGCAAGTGGGGTGACCCATTCTGGGTGTGAAGATCTTCTGCAAGGGGAGAGCGTGGGCTTGGCTCTAGAAGATTCCACTAATGGATTAGGTGCCAATATACCTGGCACAGCTCTAGAAACGGTCCACTTTCTACCCTCTGTTATTCACCACACATGGGAAGAATCTGAGTGAGTGTCAAGGCTGGTGCGGGGGTGGGGCGGGAGTGGGGGCTTCGAGTCATGGTCTGTCCACTGGGGAAATGCCCAAGCTGACAGTCCCTAAGTCACACTTACCACATGGCCTGCACTGAGACGGGCTTGAAGACATGCATCCTTCCTGCCGTGCTGACGCTGAAGCCACTGGGGAGAAAAGCAGAGACAGACGACCCTCTGGGTGAGGCCAGCTTGCTCCCCAGGTCCCCGGGAGATGCCAGGAGCAGGCCCCTGGGGGACCCCGGGACAATCGTCTGAGACAAGGGCAGAAGCAAAGTCATGACGGGCTCCACAGGGCTGGAGAGACAGGACAGGAGTCAGGGCGCCTGCCTTGCACACAGCTGACCTGGTGTGATTGGAACCCCGGCACCCCATATGGTTCTACTAAGCCCTGTCAGGAGTGATCCCTGAGCACAGAGCCAGGAATAAGGTGTGAGTAGCGCTATCCCATCCTGCCTCCAAAAAAGAGACATGCCTGATCTGGAAGAGTTTTTTTTGGGGGGGTGGGGGTGGAGGGGTGCAGTGGGGTGCAGTACCAGCTGAAATCAGGGACTCATATGTGGAAGGGTACACTCTGCGGAAAACCCCATTCCCAGGCCCCAGAAGACTGTTTCCAGCTCAGCCATGCGAGCTGTACCTGGAAGCTCAGCAAAGCGTGTGAGACAGGCAGTGTCTAAGGGACAGTCCACCTGCCGCCCAGCCCCTACACCCATCCAAGAGGCAGCCGACTTTTTCCCGTGTGATTCTAGTGGAGGAACAATATCCTATTCTGCTCCTTCCACTCACCAAATACCCACTGTCTCCCCTCCACCCCCCAAGGAACACAGGAGCTCAATGGGTCTTAGACCTATCTGTCAGCCCCGTCCCTCCGCCCTGTCCATCCCTTGGCCACTGTCCATCTCTCAGCCCCTCTCCTTAAGTCCCTGTCCATCCCTCAGTCTTAAACCCTCAGTGCCCTGTCCCATTACCCCTCTGTCCATCTCCCAGCCCTGGTCCACAGGCCCAGGCCTCTTCCTCTGCCCCAAAGTGGCCTTAGAAACTCTGTGGGCAGTTGGTTGCAGGCCTCTCCTGCACCTGCACGCACGGTGGGCCCCTGCCCAGTGGCCTCCCTCTCCGGAGCAGTGCCAGGAGCGCAGGCAGAATATATCCCACTGCCATGGCAGAAAGCCGGCTTCTGGCTGCACAGGCATGCCACAGATGGGCCCGGAGACCCAGTCCTGCCCCCACCCCCTGCTCCTGCGGCCACTTCACCCAGGGTGCCACGCTCCCCAAGGCCCCGCATCCCCGTGGCATGGCTCACCCGTCGCCGTCGAGGTGGATCTTGGTGTCGCTCCACAGCCGCAGAACCATGCCGATGGTGCAGCTCTTACTGCGGACGGGAGAGAAGGGACCTGGAGCGAGGGCCACGGAGCTCCCCGTGGGCAACCCCAGCCCCCAGTCCCGGGTGAGGGGGGTGGGGAGTGCCTGTCCCAGAAGCAGAGCTCATTTCTGGGCCCGTTTCTGCACCTCTGCTCAGCTGCTGTGTTTGGATTAAAAATGTCTACTTATACATATGGTTTTGTTGCTGGATATGGGTACCCAAGTTCTCACACACCTGGGGTGAGCTCTACTGCTGAGTCAGGTCTGGAGCCGACAGACATAAAAATCAGATAGTTAACAAAGATTTGAAAATCAGCTGAGTGGGAGGGCTGGCCGGGGAGATGACTCAAAGGACCGGGGCGCAGGCTTTGCATGTTAGAGTTCCTCCCCGCACCCCCCTCCCCCCGCACCCCCACCCCCTCCAGCGGGATCCTCAGCTCTAGTTCCCAAGCTCTGCTAGGAGCAACCCCCAAGCACCAAGATGGGAGTAGCTTGGAGCAGCACCAGGTATGGCCAAAAACAACCCCTAACAAAAAAAGCACACAACCAAAACCCCAAACCCAAACCCAGTCTCCTGGGGCATAGATCCGCATAGCCACGTGGCAGAGGATTTACCCTGCGCATGTGGTTCAGTCTCTAGGAACTGCAAACCCTCTGCCATCCCCGTCCATAAAACTCCTTCATCTGCTTGTTTGGCCCATCCCAACCTGATCCCTAGTGCCTGCAGGCTGGACCTGCTGGGAACAGGCAAGGGACCCGTTTAGCAGAGTCCCTGGATTCTGGTGAGGCACCCAGAGGGAGCATTTTCAGAAGAGTTGCCTGTGGAGCCCCCTGTGCCTGGGCAGGGGCCGGCTCCGCCACTCTCCGGGGGTCCTGAGGACATCCCCCCCTCAACATCCAGACCTGAGCCCTGCGGTTCAAGGGGCAGCTTCCTCCGAGCTCAGGTCCCCAGACTCTCACTTCCTGTTCCTGTCTGTGCAAGGGCTGTACTCAGCAAAGTCTCGGCCCCCCTGCAGTCCTACCCATTCTTGAACGGCTAATTCTGTCTCCTGGGGAGAACCACAAATTAGTATTTATGGAAGTTCCCCAAGCTCTTCGGCCAGAGCTGAAGAGGCACAGAAGCGGCTGACACGGGTATGTGCGGGCATGGGGTGGCAGTGCGGGGAGGCGGGGGCGCGGAAGACTCATCCCCTTTCCAGCACCTGGGACAGGTGGTAGGGGTCAAGCCTGGCACCATCTGATGGGAACAAGGGGCATGCCCTAGCCCACCCTTCACAGGGAGAGGGAGAGCCTGGGGAGGGCAGCCCGTGGGGCACGTGGACACGGTGCGAGCCTGGAACAGCTGTTCTTCCTGCACAGTGAGGGCATCCTGGGGGCTGACAGAGGCGAGGAGGAGGGAGCTGGGCCTAGCTCAGTGGGCAGGGGAGGAGGAGCACATGGCCCCAGGCCACCCCAGGGTATGTGGAGGGTTCTGGAACACGGGGATAGGGAAGACAGCTGTGCGTGTCCGCAGAGCAGCTGTGCAGGGATATCCTGGGAAGACTCAGGGCACTAGATAGAGCCCACAGTCCCTCACCACTGGGGACAGCCCCCAGGCTCACTCCCAGACCAAGGAAACAAGAGCCAAAGACTGGCTATCCCCCTAGGCTTCTGGAGAGGACAGGGCTGGTCTGGTGCTAGGTAGCATGGGGGGTGCGAGTGGGGGGCTACAGCCCCCACCCCCCAAACACGCGGGAGGAGGGCACAGCTGCATCCAACCAACACAGTGGCCCTTGCTCTGGAGCCCCTAGGCCCAAGATGCCAACCACAGGACACCAGCAGGAGTGGCTAAGGGTCCCGGGCTCAGGGTGGGGGCTGGGCCTCTGTGGAAGCGTGAGGACCCAGGAGGGGGGACCCTGCGGGAACTGGAGCCAGGGCCGCAGGGAGGCGAGGTCGGGCCATGGGTGGGAAGGAGCATGGGGGGCTCTCCACTGAGCTGGAAAGGAACAAACTTGGGGGCCTGCAGTCGAGGCTCCACCCCAGGGGGAGTGTGTAGGGGAGTGGGGGAAGGGCTCCGTGCTGGGGTGAGGAGAGTGCTGCCCAGGGCCCACCATGGTCTCCACCCAATTCAACATTTGCAACTGATGTGCTGTAACAGTGGTCCCAAGGTGGCGTGGGCAGAGCAGGGCAGCGGGAGCCAACCATGGTTGCCTCTGGCTCACAGCCACACCAGCAAGAACCCAGGGACGGGGTTCTGCTTGTGCCAAGAGCAGGTGTTCTCGGGGGCTTCTCTGGACCTCCAGTCCCCAGCTAGGTCATGCTGCAGTTCCTTCCTGACCCAGACTCCTTCCCTCTGGCCCAGCCCAGAGCAGGGTGAGTCTTCCTCTCACTCCCCGGGGACTCCTGCACGGGCCCTGGGAACAAGCAGGGGTGCAGCCGTGTTGGGGAGACCCGCCACCCTGTGCCTGCAGGCTGTGGTTCGGGGGGGGCCACGGCTCTCCCCACTATGCTTCTAGGTCAGAGGTGGGGACCGTGCACTGCTGATGGATGGGCCTCCAGCCCCGACAGGGACAGGACAGTACAGAGTGGATGGGCTGGGCCTCCTGCCTCGACACAGGGACAGGACAGTGCAGAATGGACAGGCTGGGCCTGCTGCCCGAGATGGGGCCTGTCTGCTCAATGACAGCATGGACGAATGGAACACAAGTTCAGGGGTCCACATTATAGAGCGTGCAATGGTCTCATGGGTCCACCAGCAGTCAGTGGGCTGCCCTCATTCCACACGCACCAGGGTCTGGGACACACACGCCTGGCCTCCCATCACCAGGAAAGCCCAGACCTCTGTAACCTGAGCAAGGGCCCACAGGCAAGGGCTGGGCAGGCCAGGATGAGGCTGCCGGAAGAGACTTGGCGAGACTCCTGTTAATCACCTGCACTCACTCTATGCACAGTCTTGTCCAGTGCTCCCTGCCTCATGGGGGTTGGCTCCTGCCTGTGCTTGGGGGTACATGTTTAATGACAGAACTATCACCTCTTTCAGGGAGCCCTCCAGGCTGCGTACCTCCCCCACAGTACCCCACCCACACTAGTGTGAAGCTTCCCCATCCTCTGGGTGACCTCTGTGCCGAATACAGAGACTAGAGCACGGCCAGAAGAGCCTGGTCCACAGGCATAGAAATGTCCTGTCTTCTTGTCTGTAGGGCTCTCTCGTCAGGCACCCCCGCCCCTGCCACATCCCGGCAGCAGGACTCACCTCTCCTTGCTGGAGAAGTCGACGCCCAGCAGGATGCTCTCCTCCGTGTCCTGGCGCCCGCTGCTGTCCACCACCACCATGTACCGCACACGCTCTGCCCAGGCGCTCTCCAAGCGCACAGCCTGCAGCACAGACATGCGGTCACCAGGTCCCTTGCCCAGGGCGGCCCCTCCATGCCCGAGGCCCAGACCTGTGCTTCCCCACCTCCCTCTTCCTCTCTCCACCGTGTCCGCTGCAAACCTCTCGGGCCGTGCTAGAGGTCACCAGGGCGACTAACCCTGGTGGTGCTTGGGCATCAGACTCGGAGGTGTGGACAGGACAGGTCTTTGCTGCAGCCCTCCAAGCCGTCTCCTCAACCTCTACCAGGAAAGGTTTCTCCAGGGTTGTTATTTATTTATTTATTCTGGTCACACCTGGCGATACTCAGGGCTTACTTCTGGCTCTGCACTCAGGAATCACTCCTGGCGGTGCTCAGGGGACCATATGGGGTGCTAGAACTTGGGTCGGCTGCATGCAACGCAAATGCCCTCCCCGCTGTGCTATGATGACAGCCTTGAGGGTAGGAGTCAAGTCCTGC
This sequence comes from Sorex fumeus, assembly GCF_029834395.1. Lineage (NCBI taxonomy): Eukaryota > Metazoa > Chordata > Mammalia > Eulipotyphla > Soricidae > Sorex > Sorex fumeus. The sequence goes on from NW_026606082.1 coordinate 1,067,595, forward strand.
TCTATCTCCAGAGGCAGGGCCTGGCTCAGAGGAGCCCAGAGTGGTCGGATGGAAAACGTTCACTATCCAGAGGCTGAAGATTCCCACTGGGCACAGCCATCAAGACCTGCTGTATCTTCTCTCTGGGGTTTCTGCACACGGAGGAAGAGACCTGGCCCTGGTGTGTGAGCACTGGGAGAGTCTGTCAGAAGGCAGAGTTACCGCTCCTGCACGTCAGGATCAAACATTCAAACGAGCTACTTTTTTGTTTGCTTTCTGGTGGTGCTCAGGGATTACTCCTGGTTCTGTGCTCTGGGAACAGACCTGGTGGGGCTTGGGGGACCCATATGGGATGTCGGGGACTGAACCCAGGTTGGCTGCATGCCAGGCAAATGGGTCTGCTGTATTATCACTCCAGCACCCAAGGTTGCTACTTTGATCTCCTCTTACCAGCTTGATTTTATCTTCACAGCGCAGGAGGTTGATCATCACTTGAAGATGCTGAGGCAAATCACCTGTGGGAGAAAAAAAGAGTGGAAAGGTCACCTGCCGGAAAGGTCACCTGCCGGCTCCTGAGAGGAAGGCTGGGAGGCCCATGTGGCTCCAGCCTGTTTCTCCCACTCCACGTTCAAGAATGTGAGGCGAGGATGAGCGAGATGGAGCTGGCTGCCACCGTTTTGAAAACGGTATTTTCCAGAAAATTTCCAACTTTCTTTATCTTTTCTCCTGGTTTTGGGTCTCACCTGGCGGTGCTCAGTTGATCACAGTGGGTGCCCTGGATTCAAAATTAGGGCCATGGCAGCTGCAAGTTGTCTTCAAGGAACATGCCTTCCCTCTAGCCTTGCAACTTCCTATTTTAACACACACTTAAAAAAGGACCTCTCCCCATAACCATGCCACCGGACTCCGTGCAGGGCTGTTTTCACTCAGGGCTCCCCAGAGGGGGGCAGGTGACAGCACTCCCCACCCCAAGGGACCCGGCCTCGGTAGTCGACCTCCACCAGCCAACTGCCACCACACTGCAGTCGCTTTCCGGACCCTCAGGCCGAGCCTCACGCAGGAGTGAAGTCCCACTGAACCCAAGTAATGCGGAACTTTGTGACCTTGGACTCTGCTTGTGTTTGATGCCCACTGTAATGGTGAGGAAAGGGAAGCTCGGAAGTGCCTGCCAATGGCTGTCCAGAGGCCTTGGCTGCCAGCTCCCAGAGACCACGACAGCTTCCTTGGGCAGGTCAATGATTTCTAACCTGAGCTTCACGCAGACAAGACATCCTGATCATTAAGTATCAGCCCATGGAAAGACTGCTTGGGGCTTGGCGTTTCCTGAAAACACTGAGACCTGGGATTCTAACCTAGGTGCTGAGATCCCAGATGGGCATAGACTCCAGATCAGAGAACAATCTGATGGACAGGAAGCCTGGCCCTGTCACTGCAGGCTTCTGGGCCTATGCCAAGGGCTCTTCCAGCCATGGCCATTCCAGCTATGTGCAAATGATTCCTGAATTGCTCTTCTCCCACTGCTCTGGTGGTCTCAGCATCGGCCTGCTGATGGAAACCTGTTTCAGAGCTTGGTCAGCGTCTCTTGGGGCCTTCGTTCACAGTAGGTCGGATTCACCACTTCACTTCCAAAGCCCAAGCCACCAGAGAAGAACAAAGACTTCCGACCCGATGGGAGCTCCAAGGCTCACTGGGAAATTCCCTGAATGTTCCAACGGTCCAGTGGGACGACGAGGCGGCCAGACTAAGGTACAGAGACAGTACCCAAGGTAGTCATTTGCTGGCGCATCTGGTGACTGAGTCCCGCCACCACTCCACAGCCACAGTAAAAAGGAAGTCTGAGCCAGGGGAATCCTGGCCATCCAAGCAGAATGCCTCGGCCCTCTGAGCTCTCAGGCCCACCTGTGTGGCCTGAAGGCAGTGGCCTTCTGGGGCCAGGGAGAAAGAGAGCAGTGGGAAGGAAGATGCTGGCCATGCAGGTGGCTGTCCCGGGTTCGATTCCAATCGGCCCCTGAGCACAGAGCTGGCCTGAGCCCGACTGGGTGTGGCTCTCAAAGCGCAACAAAGCAGGTGAGTAAATCAAAATGATTTTCAAGCCTCTCACGCTGGCAGCTGGTGCATGCTTATTTGGAGGGCCGTGCTCCGGGGGACCCTGGGGAAGACCTGGTGTATCTATCGCACGGGCTGTGAGAGGGCAGCCGCTGCTCGCTCTTCCACTGGCCTCGGAAACCAAAGCCCTGCTCAGCCTGGGCCTCGGCGGGCCCCGGATGTCCACAGAGGGAAGCCACTGTGGGAGGCCATGGGTCTTACCTGCGTGTTTGTGGGGATGCTGCAGACTCCGCTGGCCTTGAGGGCTGTTTCCCTGCTGCAGGAAGAGGGCCGCTCCTTTCACCATGAAAAAGCTCTCACTTAAGCTGGGGAAAACCAGAGCCTGTTAGACTGGAGCTCAGAGAGATGAGCAAAAGACATACTGCAGAGGAAAAGCTTCGGCTCACAAATGGGATCTAAAACACAACTGAGATAAAATTCTGTGTGTGTGTGCGTGTGTGTATACATATTATTTTTTTCCCCCCACACCCTGCCTCTGCATTCAGGGATCACTCCTGGTGGGGCTCAGAGATCAAACCTGGGTTGGCTTGTGTGCAAGGCAAGTGCCCTACCTGCTGTGATATCTCTCCAGCCCCTGGGACAAAGTAGCCTTTAAAAAAAATGAACAAAAGCGGGGACACACCCTGCAGTGTGTGTGTGTGTGTGTGTCTGTGTGGGGTGCGGGGGCGGGGGGAGGAGTGCTTTGAAGGGCCAGGGATTGAACTCAGAGCAAGGCCTTTCTGTTCTAATGCTTTCTCCATCTTCCTGGGACAGGTTAACTTCTACTGACCATTTCACACTGTCCCCTTCCCAAACCCTGTACCGTAGCTTGCTACTGGATATCAAGCTGATGAAACAATGTGCCTGTTACAGCACCCCAGGTCTTATGATGGGGGTGGGGGGCGCGGGCGGGCTGCAGGGAGCTCTCGGGGCCAAGAGGCCCTTCCTGCAGGATATGATAAGGAACTTTGCAGTCATACAACACCTTCTAAAAATAGAGAGCAGCGCTGATTGGGAGAGAGTGATTCACTTGTGAATGTCTCATGCCCTTCCCTTTGATCTTAGTTTCTGACTCCCTGACCTTTCACAACTTCTAGGCTTCCTGGTGCCTTCCTCTGACGCAGTCCAAGGAGGAGGCTTTCACTGTGTTTGCATTTGCTTGTTTGCATCTTGAGAAAAGGGGCTGGCAGGTGACCTGTGATTTCACTTAATCACAGTTGCTGTGTTCACATGTAGGGAAAAAACAACAACAACCACAAACCATCAGGATGATCCAGTGAGTTTCTCAGCAGAATAAATTTTCTGCAGAATTAATCTTTTTCTTTCCTTTTTTTTTGGGGGGGGGGGGCATTTTAACCAACAAGAAACCTTGTACTCAACCTAAACAAAACACATTTTGAGTTGGGGATATGTGTAAGGCGCTGGCCTTACACATAAGTGGCCTCATTCGCACAGCATGGTCCCCCAAACAGCACTGGGAGCAACTCCCAGCACTGAGCCAGGAGTAGCCCCTAAGCACCAGGGTGTGGCCCCCAAACAAAACAAAAACATTTACAAAAGCTTAATAAAGCTTAATTTCATGAATTGGCTACCAAAGAGGTTTTTATCTCACAGACAGGAGGCTCCTCAAGGAGCACCTCAGGCCTAGCTTGTGCAAGGCCGTGAGTTCACCTCTGGCACACAGGGCCCTGGCAGGGCTTGGTGTGACCCTATGACATCCTCAACTGCCAATGACTCTAGGTTATCAGATGATGCCATCAGGGCCAGAGACACAGTACAGGAGTTAAGGTGCTTGTTTTGCAGGCTGCCATTCATGGCTCTGCAGGGTCCCCTGAGCACTGCCAGGGGTCACAGTCAAACATGGAGCTCTTGAGAACCACTGGGTGTGGCCCAGGGACCCCTTCCCCTAAATACTGTCAACTCTGAAAATTATCCCTAAAATTTAGTAACTTTTTAAAGGAGACTTGACTAACTGTGATTATCTTCTTTGCATTTCTTAGTAGCTTCCAAATTTCCTATTTGGAGCAAATGTTAACTTTTTTCAGCACTTCAAAAAACAATTTTTTAAATTGATTCAACACGAGATACAAAGTTGTTCATGACTGAGTTTCAGTCATACAATGTTCCAACACCCTTCCCTTCAGCAGTGTATGTTTCCTGCCACTAATGTCGCCAGTTTCTCTGTATTTTTAAACATTTTTTCCCCTTTTTTTGGTGTCACACCCAATGATGCTCAGGGGTCACTCCTGGCTCTGCACTCAGGAATTACTCCTGGCGGTGCTTGGGGAACATATGGAATGCAGGGGATTGAACTTGGGTTGGCTGCATGCAAGGCGAACACCCTCCCCCTCCCACTGTGCTATCGCTCTGGCCCCCTAGTTTCCCTTTTGCCCCCCAGACCCTGCCTTTCCCACCTCCCTCCTTTTCACTGTGGTTTGTGGTTTTTAACACTATTACTGAAAGGTTATCATATCTATGACTTTGCTTCCTTTCGGCATTCAACATTTGGGGGGAGGGGAGGGGGTGGAATTCCAAGATCAAAACCAGGTTTCCTGCATGAACTTTACCACTGAGCCACATTCCTGGCACACACTGACTTCTTTTTATAAACTTCTGCTTTTGTGCTAAAGGGTCATTCCTAGCTGTGATTTCTCTGAACAGCAAACATTAATTTAAAAATAACTGTGATGGAGAGAGTACAGTGGGTAGGCGCTTACCTTGCATATGGCCCACTAGGTTCGATCTCTGGCACATCATGGTCCCCTGAGCCCATTAAGGGTAATCCCTGAACACAGGGCCAGCAGTAAGCACTAAACACTATTGGAGGTGACCCTCAACCCCTTTCCCCCTCCATACACACACAAAACAAATTGTTAAAGTTCAGATAATAAAGGTAAGGTAAGGTAAAGGCCCTCCCGTTGATCGTCGATTTGCTCGAGCGGGCCCAGTAACGTCTCCATTGGAGACTTTGTTGTTACTGTGTCTGGCATATCGAATACTCTCAGTAGCTTTTAGGCTTATAATAATGTTAACATTTATGGTCTGATGCTGTAAGTTACTGCACCTCCTACCAAAGTGTTTTAATAACACCCATAATCTTATACTCCTTCAAATTCAAATATTAACTTTTTAAGTGACTTTCTTTTCACTTTCAAAGTAATACAAATGACCTCTGTTATGATAAGGGAAAAGCCAATTTATTAATTTTGTGGGAAAAAAGTTTAAATTATGGGAAACTATAAGCAGTCATTCACAAATGACATAGAAAAGGTTCTTGGGGCTGGAGAGATAGTTCAGAGGCCCTCATTCCAGGCCCTCATTCCAGAGGGTAGGGTGCTTGCCTTGCACTCAGCCTACCGGGGTTTGACCCCCAGTGTCTCATATGGTTCCCAGAGCAGGAGTGATTCCTGAGCTCAGAGCCAGGGGTAACCTCTGAGCATCTCCTAGTGAGGCCCCCAAAGTAAAACAAACAAACAAAAAACACACGAAGGGTTCAAAGTGGAAACATCTCAGAAAAAGCAGCACCTTTCTGGTGATAGTAGAAAGCAAAGCAATTCTTCAACAGAAACACAAAGGTGTATTTTGAAACGTGAGACAAGCAAGGTGCCCTCTGCTTGAGACCTGCACACCAATGTACAGGAGCGCAGCTCCCTTCCACAACGCCAAGGCCACAGAGAAACCTGATGTTTCCTTAAGCAAATTCTCAGGCTAAAAATAGTGACCGCTCTTCGAGCAAGAAACCAGGCGTGCTTGACAACACTCCCCAGTACAATTCTAGCCTGCTGCCTGCAGTCCAATCCCCAGGGTCTTTCTGCTGGGGAGTCCTGTGTCTGTCTGTCTGTCTGTCTGTGCTATGGGTTCCCAGTGCCCAGAAGCCCAAGGTTATAAACAGTGGCGGAAGGGAAAAGCTCCCCTTCCCTGAAGTCCCTTCTTCCTCTCAGTCATGGGTGGGAGGAGAGCAGAGGGCTCCCCATACCCTGGGGGACCTGGGAGGTAGCAGAACCCACACTGTCCCCTCCTAACCCCCCCAAAGTCTGTCAGTGTCACTGATCCTTCCTGAAAAGGTGACACCTTTTCCCCAGCTTTTCTGTTTGAGAGTGGAGGCCAGCCCCAACAAGCGTTCTCAGCAAAACTTGGAAAAGCTGCCCCAGGGGAGGCCCAGGTCCGTGGTGGGGTGGAGGCCCAGCTGGGCCACATCAGCCTCTTCTGCTCAAGGTTTTTTAAAAGAGGTGAAAAAGAGAAAGGTCCACACTGACCAGAAACCCAAGCACTCAGAGATCATGGACAGAAATTCCCCTCGTTTCCCTCTGGAAAAAAGCGGTGGTGGTGGTGGTGGTGGTGGTGGTGGTGGGGGAAGGGAGGGGGGGTTGTGAACAAAGGGAAAGCCTTAGGCAGAGCTTTTATCCCGTGATCACCGACAAAGCCAGCCACTCCTCTGTGTGCCTGAGAGCGCTAAGAAATCAGAGTCTCTGCATCTGTGGGAAGCTGTGTTTGGGGGGGGGGGGGCGCCCTGGGGGGCCCAGAACATACTTCTGTTTTGGTCAGGACAGTCACCAGGACTGCAGGGAGGCCCGAAGGCTGGAATGAGCAAATAGCAGGAGGGGGGAGGTCACAGCTGAGGCCTCTGAGGACCAGGAGTGGCTGCCCTCACTGCCCTTGATAGCCAGTGCCCTCGGAGGGGATGAGGGATGTGGACACACCTGCCCCACCCACCCCGTCAACGCTTTATGGGGCTCTCAGTCAAGGTTCCAATGGGGGCAGGACTCTCAGGGAGCAGAGGCTCGGAGCACCCCGCTGAGAGACTCCTTCCCGAAAAGTCCTTCGAGGCAGGAGAGATAGCCCAGAGGCTAATGTGCACATGTCCAAGCCCCCAGCCCAGTAAGATCCCGGCACTGTCCCCAGCCCAGTACGATCTCGGCACTGCGTGATCTCGGCACTGCGTACGTTCTCCTGAGCCCTGCCAGGAGCCATCCCTGAGCACAGCTGGCTGAGGCCCCCAAGCCAAACAAACGCAAAGGAAGGAGGCACTGGGTTCTCACCCGCTTTAGAAGGTCCTTGGGGCAAGGAAACAAACAGGTCTCCACCCCGGCCCCCCCCCCATCTCCAAGCAGATGACAGGTGCCAGTGCCCCCTTGGAAGTTGCTGGAGTCTCAACCAGCCAGAGCCACAGGTAGGAGCACAACAGAAACGTCCCCCTGCCCGGCCGGAGAATCCTGCCCCCCCCCCCCCCCCCCCCCCCCCGCCAGGAAGTTGGCTCAGGGGCAAGGGCAGAGCACGTGAGAGGCCTGGGTGTGGTCCCTGCCTGTCCCCTTCCTTCCACATTCCCTGGCTTGGGCACCCCCATCCCCCAACAGTACCAACAACGCTGACAACAACAGCAAAGGGAAAATCATGGGGTTAAAAACAAGCGCACCCACTGCCTTCCCCTCCCGACCCCCTTCCTCAAGGTTTCCTTCATTCTATCTCCTGGTACAAGTCAATTCTCAGACCCTGGTTACTGACATCTGGAAAGACAACACGAGGTGAGTTTCCACCAGACACAGAAGACACACGAGAAACCTCCATCGATGCTCCTCCAAAAAACCCAACCCCCAGAGTCTAGAGTCTTCCAGAAACCGAGGTGGGCGGGATACGTACTGGTTTAGGTCGGAAACTTCTGTGCGGCCGGCCGGAGGGCGCTGGTACACGAAGAGGGGCGCAGCTGCGAGCTGGCCGAGGCCGGGCTGCCAGGCACTCTGCTTCCACTGCACCCCCCAGCTCCGGAGGCTCCCCCTCCCTCTGGAGAGTCAAGCTGGGGTGCTCCTGCCCCCACGGGGAGAGCAAATGCCCCTGGTGGGACTCTCGTGCCCCCTGCTATCTGGGTTATAAAGGCCCTTGTCCCTGCCTCTGCGATGAAAGCAGCCCATTCAGAAGGAGCAGAGCAGCTGAAGTTGCTCGAATCACTTTCCTCCCACGGCTGGGCTGCGTGGCTGTGGGCTCGGGGAACAGCAAGCGGGTGTGCGCTGGAGCCCAGGAGGGCAAACAGCTGGATGCCCAGCAGCAGAGCCCAGGCGGGAGGGACTGTTCCTGTCCAGTGCACCCGCCGCAAGGGTTTCTGCTTCCCTCCCCACCGCATCCACTCACCCCGCAGTGCCTGCCTTCGGTGACCCGCGTTTTCAAAGCCTTTCACCTCCCCCAAATGCCCTAGTCACACCGGGGAGTTTGGAGGCTCCCTGAGGAGGCAGATGTTGGGGGCAGGGGGCATTCGGATGGAGGGGCCACCTGGTAGTTGTGTTGGGAAGGAGCTAGGAGTGCTTTGCATGAGTGTGTGCACAGACATGCGCGTGCGTGCACACACACACACACACACACGAACACATGTGCACACAACTGTGGGGACCAGGGCAGGTTGCAGAGGGAAAGGGGTCCTACGGGGCGAGAGCCAGCAGGGAGCCGTCAGTGTTTTTCCTTTCAACAGTGAGAGGAGGGATCAGGCAGGGAAGTGAGGGTGGGAGTCAAGAACAGATCCCTCCTGGGTCCCGGGAGGAACGTGAGCTAATGGGAGGATACTGGGGCTCTCTGTGAGGGAGGCACCCAGCACCCTGGGGTGGATGGGTCCTCACAACAGGACAAGAGAAACATACTCAGCTGAGGACACCAGTGCCACCAGGACGGGTAAGCCAACTTACACGTCACATCTCGCTCCCCGGGCCCATGGCAACCAGGGAAGACTAGCTGCCCGCCTGCATGCCACAGTCTCTCCACAAGCCCCCAAGCCCCCATTTGTCTCAGGGTGAGACCCGCATGCTCCCTCTGCACCCCGGCAGAGGCTCTGTAGCACGGCAGTCCCACACATCAGGTGCGCAGAGTGGAGGTCACTGGTGCGACCTGGCAGCTGCTCTCCAGTCTGCGAGTTCTCATGAAGAGAACCCCCCCACCCCCCCACACACACCCAGTGAGGAGCAGAACAAACTTCCGGGAGGACATCAGTTAGAACCCAGAAGTAGGGACTCCCATGCATTTTCCTTCCAAAAACTCTGACATATCCCAGCGCTGCTTAGTTCCAGGGTTCAGAAATACAGCTCCCAAGGGCCAGAGAGGTGAACCGTGCTAGGGCACTTGTCTTGCATGTGGCCGACCTGGATTCAATCCTCGGCATCCCATATGCGTCCCAAGCACAGTCAGGAATGACCTCTGTTCACAGAGTCAACCCTGAGCACTGCTGGGTGTAGCCCCCAAACCAAAAAAGAGACACGGTCAGCCAGGCGGTCAGAGGTGGTTCAGAAGCTTGGCTGCTTCCAGCGACTTAGGTGTGGTTGGTGTCAGGTCCGGTCTGTGCCCAACAGGTGCTCAGGCACAGGGCAGACACGACTGGACTCTGGATGGACACAGCTTTCCGGGCCTGGCCGTGCCACTCCCAGAATCCCAAGGAAGTGGGGTGGCGAGGAGGGTGGGCAGTGGGGTTCCCCCGGACTGTCGGCTGTGAGTGAACCCCAACCCTGAGACACTTTCCTGAGACTCCTTTCCCACAGCCAGGCCTCCTGTCTCCCGCGCACAGTGGTCCCTCCCACTGGAAGAACTGGACACTCTGTGGTCCCAAGCCTGATTTTTCAGAGACAGGGTCACCAGGGAAGCAACTGGTGCCGGCAGAGCCCGTGCTTCACCTGTGGGGATTCCTGAGCTCTGTCCCCAGCACAGAGAGGAAATATATATGAAGGAAAGCTCAGCTCTCGGATCTTCCCCCTTCCCCTTCCCCAGCCCCTTATCTGCATCCACTCCTGAAAGATGGGGCAGGTGGGCCTTCATCCACTCTGCTCCTGCTAGGGCTGGCTCGGCTGACTCTCATTCAGAAGGACTGCCAAGAGCCCCGGTGCCTCTTTCCAACAAACTCCAGAAGCCCTTCTGATACAGAGCTAGGGTTAAGAACCTCTGCACTGGGGCCGGAGAGGCAGTATACGGTGGGTAAGAAGGCACTTGCCTCACGCGTTGTCATAAACATACCTTTCCCCCAGTAGGCACACAGTGAACGTTTTCTGCAGGTCAAAGGGAACAAATCTCCAAGATGACCCCCATGAAATGCCTTGTCCTCCCTCCCCCTTTGAAGATGAATCACACCACAAGACACAAGGAAGGGTCAAAACCCAAAGCCCCTCTTTGGAAAGAGCAAACAGGTGAGCAGGTTCCCTGTCACAAGTGTTCTGACTTTAAAGATGTGCAGACTCTGAAAAGGGCCCCGTGGGTGGGGAAACAGGTCATTCCTGCGGCATACCTGTCAGCTAGAGAGGCCCAGCTGCTCACCTCAACCCAGCACGCAGGGGACGGGGACATTTCTAGCACTGCAGGGCATGAAGCCGAAGCCTACAAAATGCTGGCAGGGGGTGGGGGTGGGGGCCCTCACAAGCGCCTTTGCTGGCAGGACATGCATTGTTTGGCCAGAAGGCGTGGGCTGCTCTCAGAGAGAAGGAATGCCCACAAGTATTTCAGACAGTAAGGGTCAGTCCCTGAAGCCAGTCCCTGAAGCCACAGCACTCCACAGTGTCCCTTCATTGTGTGTGTGTGTGTATGAGAGAAAGACAGAGAGAGAGACAGAGAGACAGAGAGAGCAAGCAAACAAGCACGCATGGTGCTTTCCCATTGCTTAAATATGACCCTGGCACACTGTGTACCCTGCACTGGCTCTATGTGCCTGAGGCCCCCAGGAACCCCCAGTCCCACCCACAGAGGAGAGGCTAGTGCTCCCTTTCCCTACATATCCGCCACCCCAGCATCTGAACCCGTGAAAGCCGGCGGAAGGAATAAAGGCTGCATTGTGTGAGAAATGCAACAGCAGCAAGACAACCTAGCCAGCCAGAAATAACTGGCTCATGAAGACAGCACAACAATCCCAAGAATGAGCTGGCTCTGTGGCCGTATGCATGGCCCCTTCTCAGGCTTGCAGCCCCGTCGCAGTCCCTGGGGCTCAGGTCCAACCAGCCCTAGGCCCCTTCCCCCACCCCTGTCCCTTGACCTTCGGTCTGCACTCTGGTTGGTCCCAGCCCCTTCCATACACTCGGGGTCAGGCCACATCCCCCGAACCATGAGTGCCAGCTCAGTGCCACCACAGGGTAGTCAGCGTAGGGTGGACTGCACTGCCCAGTGTGGTGGCCACCAGCCAGAGGTGCTGGCTGGACACACCCTGTGCAGTGAATCGCTCCTTTTATTTCACTGAATCAGATCTTTCATGTGTTGCCTGCGGCTGGTGGCTATGACAGAGGACAATGCATTGGCCCCAGCTGTGTTCACCCTATGGTGAGTCAGGGTGAGGACCCCCGGCCTTGAAGCAGCTCTGCAGACTTCTTGACCCGAGCTGTGGTCACAGGCCCAGCCTCAGCACTGTCAAGGACAGGGCTCGACAGGTTACCTGTCCAGACTTCTGGTGATTGCCTTCCAGGAGGGCAGTGCTCGCTGCGCTATGTTGTGGATATATTATTTTCTTTTTCTTTTCTTTCTTTTTCCTTCTTTTTACTTTCTGAGTCACAGCCAGTGATGCTCAGGGCTTACTCTTGGCTCGGCACTCAGGAATAACTCCTGGGGAAGCTCAGGGGACTATATGGGATGCCGGGGACCGAACCAAGGTCAACTGCATGTAAGGCAAACGTCCTCCCTGCTGTGCTATCACTGCAGCTCCTTGGACGTTGTTTTTATACACCCAACACCCCCTCAACCCCCCTCCCCCCACCCACACACAACCTGACTCAAAGAACTCAACATGGGTCAAAAAAGTGCTTTGTGATGGAAGTCTTCTCTGTGTCAACTCGTACGCTTTCTCAGGCATTGTTCTTAGCACCTTAGTCTCTGCTCCAGCCCTTGTCCATCCCTGCCAGGTCTGTGCTGCCTCTTCCCTATCTCTGCTCTCAGTCTCCGCTCTCTCCTGCTGCCCATCTGCCAGGGCCCCTACCTTCACCCGGACGTCTTCCCTCTCCATCTCAGCGGCTCCCCTGTAACAGTGGCTAGCACTTTCTCTCAATTGGCAGATGAGGAAACAAGGGGTTGGGTGCTAATATGGGAGCCCAAGCCTCCAGGCCATGTTCTAGACCTGGATCTCCGTACCAAAGCACCAGCAGTAAGGCGACCTTCTCACCTCCATAAAGGGACATCAGCACCAGCTGACACGCCTATCGTTTGGTGGTAGCTGAGGTAACAATTTACCTCAACAGTATTAATACTATTAAGAATATTATTACCTTTAAAGTACTGTTATAATACATGTATTATTACATATAGTAGTATTACAGTATTATTACATATAGTAGTATTACTATCACAAGATTAATAGTATTCAAACTTCTGCTTCAGGCATCCAAAGGGATGTCCCCGCATCAACCACCAAAGTGCCAACCTCCCCCCACCACCACCCCTAACGCACTCGCCCAGATTGCCTCTTGGCAGCTGACACGTCAGGTGCCCAGCACACACAGGAGGAACTGAACAAGGATGACTCACAGCAGCAACACAGGGCTGCCACCCAGCCCTGCTCTCCTGGCCCCTGAATCCCTCACCACTGCACTTCCAGGCTGGCACGGTGCCCCATGGACTCAGTGACATGCCACTCTGCAGAAAGTCTGGGGCAACGGGGTGGAGCTCATTGTGCACGTTGAGAAACCTAATTCTCTGCACCTAGCCCTGAGAAACTGAGACCCAGAGGGGCAAAGTTTTTGGCCCAACTTCACCTGGCCACAAAATGCAGCCGCTGGAGAGAAACATGGGAGCCCGACTTTGCAGCCCGGTCCCCCTATGCAGAACCGGCATGTGGCATGCTCTCCAGAATAGCCAGGAAGCCCACAGTGCCTCCCAGCAACTCAGAACTCAAACCTCACAAGCATGAGGCTGGGCTCCGGGAACATCTGGTTCACCGAGTGGGGTACTCCAGTGGGGTGTCTGGTACAAGGGCTGAGGAGATAGGCTGGATCAGCCAATGGGCACTGAAGGAAACAAAGAAATATCTTATGCATTGTTGAGAGCCAGCTTTGAGAACTGCTAGAAAAGGGAGTTAGTTACCCAACATCTGGGCAGCTGAAAAAAATGTAGCCAAATAACTACTGGACCAAAAAGGAAATCAAAGAAGAAATTAAAAAAAAGATTCCTTGAAATGAACTAGAATAGAGAAACAAAGTATCAGAATTTATGGGCTGTGGCAAGAGCTGGTCTCTATTGAAAAGGAGAAAAAGTTCCAATTAACAACCTAAAGATGTCTTCAACACTGGGTGAAGGAAAGAATCTCAAAATTAGTGAAAGGAAATAATAAACATCAGAGCAGAAATCAATGCTATGGAAATCAAGAAAGCAATACAAAGAATAATTGAAACCAGGAGCTGGTTCTTTAAAAAAAATAAACAAGACAGGAAAAGCCTGGGCTAGACTCAGGAGGGGATCAAAAAGAGAAAATGCCCAAATAAACTGGATCAGAGATGGGATCAGAAATCGCAATAGACCCCCTCAGAAAATCAAGAGATCCTGAGTTTACTATGAACAACTTTATGCTTTTAAGTTTTAGAGCCTAAAAGACGTGGGCAGATTGTTAGAAACACATAACTTTCCCAAACCAAGCTGAGAAGAAACAGAAAACCTGAATAGGCCCATCACAAACAAGGCAATTGAAACAACAATTAAAAATCTCCCCAAGAACAAAAGCCCTGGCTCACATGGTTCAGTGGTGAGTTCTATGATACCTTCAAAGGCGAGCTACTGTCTTTACAGCTCAAGCTGTTTCATACTACTGAATAAATGCAGGAACTCTTCCAAAGAGATTCTCTAAAACCAACTTTACACTAACACCCAAAGCTGAGAGAGATGTTACTGAAGAAAGAAATTTTAGACAAACTTCTCCAATGAACATCGGTGCAAAAATCTCCAACAAAATCTTAGCAAAACAAATCCAACATCATGTCAAAAAGATCATGTAGCACGATCGACTGGGATTCGTCCCCAAGAGGCCAGGATGGTTCAACATTGGCAAATCAATCAATATGATACACCATATTAATAAATGGAAAGATAAAATCATAAGATCAGAGGGGCTGGAGCAATAACACAGCAGGTAGGGTGTTTGCCTTGCACGTGGCCAACCCGGGTTCGATTCCCAGCATCTCATATGGTCTCCTGAGCACCGTCAGGGGTGATTCCTGAGTGCAGAGCCAGGAGTAACCCCTGTGCATCGCCAGGTGTGACCCAAAAAAAGCAAAAAAAAAAAAAATCATAAGATCATATCAACTGATGTAGAGAAAGCTTTAAACAAGATCCAACACCCATTCGTGATATAAACCCTCAACTAAATAGGGGTGGACCACGTAGGACTATTCAAACCCAGGCTCAATTATTGACACCCCATATGATCCCAAATGCCGCCAGGAACGAACCCTGAACCAGGAGTAGGCTCTGAGCACAATGGAAGCGTATGCACTGGTGAGGAATGATGAAATCATGCAATTGATGGCAACTTGGAATGGGAGGAAATCACGGGAAGTGAACTAAGTCAGGAGAAGAACAAATGCAGGGTGACCGCACTTATCTGTGATACACAGAATAAGGTATCAGGAATAAGGAATAAGGTAGTGAATAGGATAATGGAATACAAGGTGTCAAAGGTGGACAAACCCTTGGGCCTAGATTACAGAAAGGAGAAGGCCAGGGAAGGAGAGAATCTGGGTGGGGGAGGCTAAGAAAAGGCGGACAGGAGGTACCAAGGGCAAGGGTCGGGGGCCTTGGTAACAGTGGTGGTGCAGAGGTGTGGTTTATGTATATGCCCAGACCACAGAGCCAACAATACTGTAAACATGGGACGTAAACCACAACAACCAAACTTAAAACTGTGCCTGTTAGGAGTCAGGACAGGGGCTGGGATGGAACGAAGAATCATGCGGAAAGAACTAGAACACTGTATGACTAAAACTCTATTTTAAATTGCTTTGTATATCATAGTACGTACATTTTTAAAAAATTTCTTTTTAGGGGATGGAGCAATAGCACAGTGGGTACGGTGTTTGCCTTGCACGCAGCCGACCAGGGTTCGATTCTCAGCATCCCGTATGGTCCCCCGAGCACTGCCAGGAGCAATTCCTGAGTGCATGAGCCACGAATTGTTTCAAATGGTGCTTTGGATTGAGCCCAGGGCTTCATACATGCAAGACAAGTGTGCAGGGCTGAGCTACGTACATCCTTGGCTGAACATATCTGTTTCAACTTGTGGCCTCCCACCCCTTAAAACAGAGAAACACGCTGATCACCTCTCTGGCCCATGGGGAGGCCTAAGGACAGGCAACACCCAACAGTAACAAACACATCCACCTCAGCATCTAAATTCCGTCCTCTGCAAAAAGGAAGCAGGCTCCAGGGAGAAAGGATTGATTTCACAGATGGGTATGGGTAAGCACAAGTTGAGGCCTGGAACATCTGGTGCCAGAAAAGGGATGCGTTTAACAGGGGATGGAGGCACGTCGGGACACAGAGGTCAGCTCGACGAAGATCCAACTGGCCAAACTGGGGAAATCTGGACTTCAAAACCAGCAATACAGTGAACAGATTCTAAACCATGAAATAAGAGAGACAAACATCATTAGGCCCATAGTTAGAACAGAAAAGCTGACGGGGGGTCGGGGGTGGGAGGAGGTTGCATGACAGAATGCTAACATAATTTCCAGCATCCTCTTTGGTTTTGTTCTGGACTAACACCTGGCCATTCTCAGGGGATACCTGCAGTCTGGTGCTCAGAGGCCACGCGGTGCTGGGGATAGAACCCGGGGCTCCCACATGCAGGGCATGCGCTCCAGCCTTCTGCATCTTTCCCCCATCCCTGAGATGTAACAATGATAAAGGAGGAAAGATGAACCATCCGGTGAAAATGTCAGGCTAAGTCCACTGTGATGACCAAACTGAGCATCAGTGATAACCAGAAAATAGGAATATCCCACGCCAGCCTGATGGCCCATGGGCATCCGGGCATGGCTCCTGCTGAGTCTAACCTAGCGGAATTTGGTGAGATAAACCCAATGGAGGCCCACCATGCAGGTCTGCTCCCTTCAAAGGTGTCCAGTCCTCAGAGTCAAAAGCTGTGGAATATCCTAGAAGGAATGAAACTCGAGAGGCCAACAATGCATCACAAGTGATGCTCATCAGGCCTGGATGTCTGTGAAGGCCACTGCAGAGCTCACTGGGTGACTGTGATGAGTGTGAGGACACAGTGGCAGCTGGGCCCTGCAGTCAGCAGTAGCAATGGGACTTCAAAGTGGGGTGCCTGACGGTCTCTGTGGTGAACATGGGGTCTTTCTCCAACTTCTGTATGGTTTCAAAGACTTTCTCATTAGAAAAAAATTCTAGGGCTGGAGCAATAGTCCAGGAGGCAGGGTGCTTGCCTTGCCATGGCTAACGCAGTTTAATCCCCCAACACTGCATATGGTCCTTAGAGCATGCCAGGAGTGATCCCTGAGATACCCTGAGAGTAAGTCCTGAGCACAGTCAGGTGTGCCCCCACCCCAAAACAGACAAACAACATCAAAATCCCACCTCAGTGAATTTCAATAAAATACAGCTTGCAGTTTCTCTTCACTGGAAGGTAACTTCTGACCACTCCACTTGTCACTGTCACTGACATATTACATGGCCTTTCCCTTTCACTTTTTGGAGGTCTCCCCGCCTCCCATCAACATTTCCAGCCTCAGGAACTGCACCACGCAGTGGGCACTAGAGGCACTGTGCTCTCAGCTTCCTCTCTGAGTGGGGCCGCCCAGTTTTTGAGGTCGCATTCACCACTGGTACTAAACCACAGTCTCGCATTTTCCTGCCCGGAGACCAAGCTTTCTGGAACAGCGGGGGGCCAGCCTGTCCGTGCGCGCAGCCCATTGTGCAGGGCACGTGGAATCAGGATGCTGCGGGTCTGCAGGATGTGACTCAGCATCCTGTTTTCCCATGTCTGGGCGGTCAGCGGCTTTGGCACTGAGAGCTACAGCTGACTTCACCTCGCAAGACCACAGGCACCCTCCAACGTTCACTGGTGGGACTGGCCCAGGGCATCGGCTATCCCTGCAGGTCTAACAGAAACTGATCTGCTTGTCTGAGACTGTACCTCCTGGGAACACTCCATGGCGAACCTCAGGGAGCAGGAGTGTGGAGGGGGATGGATTCGGTGGTTTTTGAAAGTGACCAGGAATCAGCTGGGCTGGCTTCTCTCTGCTCTGGCGCCAAGGAAGCTCTGGCAGAGATTCACAGCCACACGCCGACAGGTGCACAAACCAACATCATGTCTCCCACCTCAAGCCTTCCCCTGACCGCACCTTCTCTGCCTCAATTTCTGCAATGTTCCTCTTTTCTCTAAAAGGAAAGCGGAATATTGTTGTTGTTCCAACAACTCTGTTGTTGTTGCTTTGTGTTTGGTTTGGGGGGGAGGGTCACACCTGGTTGTGTTCGGGGTCTGTTCCAGAACCCCACTTTAAATTCTGTTTTTATGAACTTTTTCCTTAGTGCTACAGACTGAAACCAGGGCCTCATACATGCGAGGCAAGAGCTCAACTGTTGAGCTACACCCCTGACATTTTAATGAATTTTAAAAACCTTCAGACCCCTTTTGATCGTGCTATGGTAGACAGAGAGTACGCATGTTCACTCAGGAGGACAAGAACTCACGGTCACCTTTGCTCAACACGGAAGGTGCAGCCTTCAAGCTGGAAACCTGATACATACACAGGCATGAGGAGTGCACTGACAAGTGGGTGATGCAGACTACTTGGAATAAAAACTGCCTCCAGGGTCCCCGAGCGATAGAACTGTGGGGAGGGCACTTGCCTTGCACCTGGTTGACCGGAGTTTGATCCCTGGCACCACATATGGTCCCCTGGAGCACCGCCAGGAGTGACCAGGAGTGAACCCAGCTACAGAGCTGCCGGGTAAGGCCCGAAAAGCAAACCCACAAACAAAAGCCTGCCTCTGCAGCCAGGTTCCTTCAGCAAAGACACTTTCTCCTCCTACCCCCCCATGGAGCAGAAGGATCATCTGGGACCTGAACAGGAGGGGGCAAGGGGTGTCCGCTTATCCAAATGGGTCAACCACAAATCTAGAGAGCCTCAAGCTTCCACCTGCTACAGACATGGCCGGGCGCAGGCGGGGCAGGACATCTGCGAAGCAATCAGCCCTTTCTAGAGCCAGGTCTCCACACAGGGCTGATAGTTGCCTCCCCAGTGGGAATTCTTACCAGCGCGGCTTTGTCAGGGGAGCGGGGTGTGGGGCAGCCCTGGGAGGAGGGAGGGGTCCCCAGCAGGGTGGACCTCCCCAAGGCAGGAACCTCCCACAGCTTTCTCTGCAACCAGTCTTTAAAAATAGCTTCAAAGGTAGCTATTGAAGAAAAGAAAAAAACTTTATACAAATAAAGGAGGTGGGGCAGGGAGGGAGGGAGGGAGGTTGCTTCCCAGGGGGGAAAAAAAAGTCTGGTAGGAGGAGCCACAGGGCTTGTAGGCAACTGGTCAGGCCCTGGCTGTTTGGAGCCACGCGCCTGACCTGGTCCCTTGCAGTCCAGCCCAGGAGAAGGAGGTCAGGAGGGCAGGCGGCTGGCACTTCCCACCAGTCAGGAAAATGACAGTTCTGCATGCACTGCGCTGCATGGGTGAGGATGGGCCTACACGACCATGTGTGGGCCCTGGGGGAAGAGGACTTTTCCTCAGTTCCCAGGACGGCTGTTGGCTGGGCCAAGGTCACTGCCATGAGGCTATCAGGTGGCCCTGCTCTGTCCAGGTGCTGGTGGCAATAACTATCCATGTGTGAGGATTTCTCACTAGCCAGCACCTCCATGGGGCGGGGACCATCACTTGGACCTACCATGCACCCAAGGTGGGCCCGTTCCCCACTCCTATCCCCCCCCACCAGCTGGCGGGGGGGGGGGGGTGACAGTGCATCAGGCAGCCCAATCACTCAGCACCTGTGAAAGGCTCCTCCCTCACGGCGTTAATTAATCCTGTTTTGATTAATCCTGTTTTCCTCCGGCAGCTTTCTGGGAAGCAGAAGGAACTTGGATGTCCTCCTAGTTTAAGGAATTTTCTGATCCTCTGTCCAAGCGCTGAGCTCTGCCAAGCACACGCCCAAGACGGCCTCCAAAGGTCGGTTCCTTCTCACCCAGTGGCCAGCTGGGCCATGTCAGACAGGAGGCAGATCCCAGCCAAGTGGCCACTCTTTCTGCTGGTCGACTACATCATTCTCTCCTCTCAAGCTCAAACCTGAATCCCAGCCTGGCCAGAGGCCCCACACCTGACCTTGCTCTTGGCAAGTGAATAAAGCACAAAATAAGCCGGTGGCTCCAAGGATCCGCCCTGGATCCCAAAGTATAGTCTTCAGTCGGATCTGAAGGTAGGGGACCAGAGATGCTTAGCGACTTGCCTAAGGGAGCACAGCAGAGGACCCTCACAAGCTCTGTTCATTCCACTGACCAAGAGGCTGAGTCCCAGCACCACCCACCGCCAGCACCGACCCCCTGGGTGCTGAGGACACAGAAAGGGTAGACTGGTCTCCATGGTTCTTCAGGATACTAGGACTTGGTACTTCACAAGCTAAACAGAACCTCCTGGACTCAGGCCAGTGCTTTGCAGTCTGTTCCCACAGAGCACCAGCACTGGTCCTGACTGGCTGAAGACCACTGCTTCTAGGGCTCCGAAGCCTCACCAGGGGTGATCACTGAGCACAGGGCCAGAAGTATCCCTAAGCACTGTGGGTGTGGCCCTAAGAAAATAATGATAAGAGCACAGGTGCTGGAGTCAGACATGGAGAGCCTTGGCTCCACTTCCTCCCAAAGCAAAGCGGCTTCGCCTTCCCATCCAGAGAACAGACACGATGACACCCGCGCCCCGCTGGGAAGCTCGTGGAGAAGCAACAGGGGGACGGTGTCTCACGCCCACAGCCCCTCAGCCCACACCTGCCCCTCCTCCCTCGCTACTACCTCCCCAGTGGGAGGGCAGGTACGAGGCAGGGCCTGTCCAAACACTCCCAGCAGATGAAGATGGGGCCTGGGAACAACGCTTCCGGGACCAACCTGGGTGGAAAGGGAAGGAACGCGCTCTGTCCACGGTTTCCTGAAGGCTTCCCAAGGTCACCCGAGTTCCACTATGTGAAATGAAACGAAAGACAGAAAACTCCACCAGTGAGGTCTGACAGCCCAGACAGTTCCCAGCAGACGCTGTGGGGGCAGAGGCCAGGCAGGCCCATCCCTATCCCTCTGCAGGGTGGGCTCACGCCTGAGGATTCTGATCCAGGGTCTCCACGACTCCCCGCCTGCACCAGCTCCACAATTACGCCTGTGAGTGAGGATCCTTCGTAGCTGTCAGTAAACATACCACAAAGCAATCTCCCAAGTCCCCTGGAAACTTCTGAGGAAGGAACAAGGAAGAATCGTGAAAGGCTTCCTGCAGAGCGTGGCCCGGAAGGAGAGCCCAGCAGGCGTGTGAGCAGTGTGCATGCTGCAGGGACAGCGCCTCCCCAGACGAGCCTGTCTGCCTCGGACAACACCCCTGCAAACCAGGAGGGTTCTATCCATGGTCAGATGACAGACTGGTGCGGGGGGGGGCTGCTGAGGACAGGAGTGAGGACAGAATCCACAGCTGGGGGTCAGTGCTTCTCCTGGCAGAATTGAGCCACCATGTGGACATTCCCTTTATGGACAGCACCAGAGACTGCTGCCCTGCAAACCCAACCAGAAACCTGTTTGCCACAATGTTCTCTCTACGGGGGACAAGGACCAATAGAATGTGCGCACCACTCTGGCCACAGGCCAGGAAGAGGGGCGGAGATGGCCACTCCTGGGGTTCTGGGCCAAGACTCTGGCAGGAGAGTCCCCTGAGAAGCAAATGGGGATGACTTCTATAGCTGCACAGAGGTCCGGCCACGAGGCCAGGAAGCATAATCAGGGTCGGCCTTGACTGGCTATGCGGCCCGAGACACAGCAACTGTGCCAGGGCACCTGAGCTGGGGAAAGGTGAGACGAAAAGTGTATCCACCAGACCCCACTCACTGGTGCTGCAGCGGGGAATCACGTTCAGCAGAGGGCTCACACTGCTTGGCTATAACTTCGCTCAAACCTTTTTTTCGCTTTTTTAGATCACACCCGGAGAGGCACAGGGGTTACTCCGGGCTCATGCACTCAGGAATCACCCCTGGTGGTCCTGGGGATCATATGGGATTCTGGGAGTCAAACCCGGGTTGGCCACGTGCAAGGCAAATGCCCTCCCCGGGGTGCTATCGCTCCAGCCCCCTTTGCTCACACTCTTGGCTGTGACGGTGCTCAGACTCTGAGCTGTGACAGTGCTCACACTCAACTACCTTGGCTTTGAGGTAGGCTTTAACGGTATTCACACACTTGGCTGTGACGGTGCTCACACCTAACTATGATGGTGTTCACAGTGCTCAGCTGTAACAGTGCTCACACACTCGGCTATGACTATGCTCACACTCAGTTGTACAGTGCTCACACTCTCAGCTGTGACGGTGCTCACACATTCGGCTGTGATGGTGCTCGCACTCGGCTGTGATGGTGTTTACACACTCAACTGTGACTATGCTCACACTCAACTGTGACTGTGCTCACACTCGGCTGTGACAGTGCTCACACATTCAACTGTGACTGTGCTCACACTCTCAGCTGTGACGGGGCTCACACTCTCAGCTGTGATGGTGCTCACACATCTCGGCTGTGACAGTGCTCACACATTCGGCTGTGACGGTGCTCAAACTCTCGAGTGTGGTGCTCTCACACACATGCAGGGCAGAGCCTCAGGGGCCACAAGCAGCAGTGCCACCGGAGTTGCCTTTTGCATTGGAGCACTGTCAGGCAACCCTGCGTTTGTGAGAACTCATTCTGCAGCAAGAGCTAACGGTGCTGTGCCTCAGAGATCCTGGAGGGGACAGGAGAGCGGGCAGACCCCTCCAGGAGGGACCTGGGCAGACACACTCTCGAGCAGGGTACGAAGTGTCAGGGAGGTGAGGGGAACGAGAGTGCAGGCAGAGGGCTCTGCGGAGCATGGCCGCGGCCCAGGTCTATGAGGGAGGAACAGAAGGCACAAAAATGGAGGGTTCCCAAGAAAAGGGGGCCTCAGGGGAATTCCAGGTGGAGACCACAAGGGGAAGGGAACACAGAAGGAAGGGTTGGGGTGGGAGGGGGTTCAGAGCGTAACAGACAAAACCCTGCCGCTCCAAAATTATTGAAAGGCCTAGAGAACATTCTTGTGCCCTTGACTTAGAAATTAAATGCCAGATTTGGAAAAGAAAAAAAGCATCCAGTGCAGATCCACCCTCTGGAGACAACACAGCCGTGTTCTCTCTCTCCGGGGCCGGCTGGCACACTACCACCTACTCTCATGCCAGGCTGAGGCCACTCCAGGATGGCAAAGTAGCCCGGGGCTGCTGCCAGCAGGGCCATCTGCTCACTGATTCCCATACTCAGATAAGTGCGCTGCAGGCAGGCAGCACAGAACACAGCACACGGAGAGGAGAGTACACAGGGGTCTGGAAGGCTACACACACACACACACACACACACACACACACACACACACACACACACACCAGGCAGAACATAGCACACGGAGAGGAGAGTACACAGGGATCTGGAAGGCTACACACACACACACACACACCCCATGGCAGCTTCCTTCAGGGTGTGAGAGGATCCGTGCCTGAGACTTGTCCCAGAAGGTCGCCAGGGAAACTGACTTACAAGCCAGAATCTCCCCAGTGCACCTTCCCAGATGCATCTCCCTAGGGTGTGGCTGGGGAGGCTTCGAAGAGTAACCACCAAGGCGCCTAGCGTAGCTGGACCTGCCAGCTGCAGGCCAGAGTCTCCAACTCTCGGCTGGGAACCAGCACTACTAGCAACACATCTACTCATCATCAGGGCCGGCCTCTAAGCCCAAGTGAACCTGGTTTCTCTGCAAGCCTGAAAATCCATGGGCTTATGCGAGTCTGGAAGTGAGACTCAGGAATTCCAAACTCCTTGACCTCATGCTTCCCCACAGATGAAGCTCACTGCAAGCTTCAACGTTAATGTGATTCACATGGGTGAAATGCCAGGGCAGGCCAAAGGCTGAGGGTTGGGCCAGTGGTCGGGGGGCAGGGGATGGATGGAAGAGGCAGATGTGCAGGGGCTGCCACACGAAGCAAGGGCTGCCACGTAAGGCAGGGGCGGCTACGTAAGGCAGGTGCAGGTGAGACAAGTGCAGTCAGCACAGCAAGCAGGCTGGCATTGTTTGAAAGGAGGCATGTCAAGGAGGCATGTCACTGATGGGCCGGAAGCCCCAGGCCCACTGAGGAAAGAAGCTCAGAGAAGGGGCTGAGCAGGGAGCAGGGAATCACACTGATGGGGAACCAACAGGTGGCTGAGGAGGGTGGAAGAGGTGGCATTATTGAGAGGCGGGGGAGTGGGGGAGGAGGAGGACGGATGGGAGGGGTGGGCAGGCCCCAGCTGGAGCAGGGGTGGACGAGCACCTGGCCGGGAAGAAATTGAGCAGGGGGGACACAGACCAGGCTGTCCCTGGGCCCCAACACATCCTGGATGAGCTGAAAGATGAGATTATGGACCAAGGGCAGACAGAGGGAGGCAAGGGGAACACTGACTGCCGACCATCAACCCTCAGATACCAAGTGTGTTTGCCACCAGGATGGGTGTGAAGCCAGGAGAAATCTCTCTCCGACCATCCTCCTGAGATGAGAGGAAATGCCAGGTTGTTCCAGTTGGTTTTTTTTTTTTACACTTTATTTTATCTTTTTGGCTGACGGGACCTTTTGTTATCTCTGTGTATCACCTGGTGCGTGGACCATGGGAGCCACAGCTTAGCCTAATTTGGTGGGGAGTTTTATTTATTTATTTATTTATTTATTTTTTGCTTTTTGGGTCACAGGAGTCACTCCTGACTCATGCACCCAGAAATTAACTCCTGGCGGTGGTCGGGGGACCATATGGGATGCTGAGAATCGAACCCGGGTTGGCTGTGTACAAGGCAAACACCCTACTCGCTGTGCTGTCACTCCAGCCCCAGCTCCAGTTTCTCCTGATGAGAGACTTCAAGAGCACAGACCTGGCCTGGAGATGCTGTGTACGCAAGGATGTGAACAGCTTTCATACCCGAGCCCAGGCAGGACATGAAGCTACGCTAATTTGGCCCACAGGGCACTCGGGGGGTGCTCTACCCAAGGGTGAGGAATGAGGCGTTTGGTAGCACATCTGACAGGGCAGACCCAGAGGCCTCCCAGTCATCACTGGTCCCCCATGGGCTTTGAGGGAGCTCTGTGCCATAGGGAGTCTGATGACCAGGGAGACAATAGCACCAGGATGGGGGTCCTTGGGTTCTGGCCCCGGGCAAGCATATACACCCTCTCACCCGTACTCCTTTCCAGACACATAATTGTATGACCAACTCAGGCAAGGGAGTTCCCAGGACCTCCAGAGGAAGAAGGGACAACGAGGTGCCACCTGGGGAGACCCCCACCTCTCTGGGCTGGGGTGAGGGTGAAACACAGCAAGAGGGAGCACTGAACTGCAGGGAAGGGGTCTGATTCTGGCCACTGGGGCACAAGCGCACTTTCCTATCACAGCTATTTCCAAGCCTTGAACCACTCTGAAAGACGGTGCAGTCAGCTAATTATGGGCAATTAACAACAATACACCCTGGCCCCAAAGTCCAGTGAAGCAGGCGAGCTCACAGTCAAGAGGCCTGAAATAAAGGGGGTGGTGGCAGGGTTCAGGAGTAGGGGAAGGGTGGGGAGAACTCAGGATAGAGTCTCCAGACAGTGGCACTCCACAGGGGCAGCTCCCTCATCTCCTCCCCCAACAGCCACTTCCAGCCCTGCCCCTGCTTCCTGGCCCCCTGCAGAGCAGAGCCAGGCCACTCCAGTTGGATCAGCAGCGGGGCCTCTTACTGCCCCCAGCAGGGAGTGCCGCCGGTTCCTCTCCTGAGTCCTGACCCTGGGCACAAACACCCAGTCACAGAGCAACGCCACGTGCCCGCGGTCCTTCCCAGAACTACCAGGGTCGTGCCGCCGGGAAGCGCGAGTCTTTGATTTCTTGCAGGCTATTCCCCACCGGGAGCGCACACACCATCTTTAGAAGCAATGTGTCACCGTGAACGTTTCCCATCCTTGGCTCCAGAGGCTTCAAAGATGAGCTCAGCATATTTCCACCATGGCCTGCATCTCAGTGGGGAAGAGCTGACCCGTCTCTGGTCACAAATGTTCTTTTCCAATTAATTCCCTTCCTCCTCACAAGATAAAACAGCTTCATCCTTGAAACCGTTTACTTTTCTGAACACTGAGAGTCAGGGGGTCAGACTGGTTTCCTGATGCTAAGGATTACATTATATAATAAAGTGCTAAGCGAACCAACAAAATACCCAGAGGGAAGACCTTCATATTTTTTGGCAAAGAAAAAATGCTTTTTTGCATCTATTAATGAAGATAGCAACTGAGGATTACAGCTTAGGGAATTTTTTCAATGCACATGGCTGAAGAATTCTCACAATCACATACCAAACCAAACCAAAACAAAAAAAAAACCACCTTGAATTAATAAACCCACACATCACGAATGTTTCACATCAGCAACGTGTTTACCGCAAAAGGAATCTCTTTCTGAAAACAGGATCGGTGAGAGTCTACTACACGGATCTTTTTTCTTAAAAGAACAAAATAAAATTTAAAAGAAGGGGGGGGTTGGGGCTGGAGCAATAGCACAGCGGATAGGGTGTTTGCCTTGCACGCGGCCAACCCGGGTTCAATTCCTAGCATCCCATATGGTCCCCTGAGCACTGCCAGGGGTGATTTCTGAGTGCAGAGCTAGGAGTAACCTCTGTGCACCACCTCTGGGTGTGACCCAAAAAGAAAAAAGAAACAAAAGAAGGGGGGTGTTGCAGAAGGGCCAGGGCAGGGTACATACTTGGCATGCATGGATCACAGATTTGATCCTATGCATCATATGACACCCCCTCCACCACCACCCCTCCTCCCAAGCACTGCTGGGTATGACCTTGCAGCCCCCAACATGGCTGGGCTTGAGCAGCACCATCATCTCCAGGCCCGTGTATTGAACCATAAAATCTGGAAGCACTGAGATGCTCATTCTGGTAAACGGAAGATGGCAGGATAATGACAATCATTTCACTTCTTTAGTAAATGTTAGACAGTGCTAATAGAGATGGTCATTTATACTTATCTATTTTGTGTGTGTGTGTGTGTGTGTGTGTGTGTGTGTGTGTGTGTTTGGGAGGGCGGGTCACACCCAGCAATGCTCAGAGGTCACTCCTAGCTCTGTGCTCAGAAATCACTCCTCGTGGTACTTGGGGAACCATATGGGATGCCAGGGATACAACCTGGGTAGGACACACACAAGTCAAGTGTCCAACCCCACTGAACTATCTATCACTCAGCGCTAATACACTAATACAAACAGGTAAGCGCTCAATACACTTATCTATTTGTTTTAAAAGGGCCCCTCCTGGCAGCACTTACGTCCCCCTCCAAAGTCAGGCTGGTCAAGCCGGGGGACCAGCAAGGCTGCGTCTTGCCGAGCTTGGGAGGGCTTGAACATGCCATACCTGGGACTGAACCCTGTCCTGCATGCTCCAGGCACATGGCCTACCACTTGAGCCATCTGCCCAAACCCTAGCTATACTTTTCAAAGCACCCCTTCTGTACACTCTGGACAGTTTTTAAACGCACTACAAAAATACACCAAAAATGGGTGTATTTTTTCTCTCCCTTTGAGAAAAGAATGGGACTATTTCTAAGCCAGTTTGATTTTTTTTTCCCCCTTGCAATGCTGAGGATCAAACCCAGTGCCTGCTGGGGCATATTCACTTTCCTGCCATCACAACATGGCCACCTCCCCTGACCTGGAAGACAGACATCAAAACGGAGACGAACAGTTGGCTTACCTGAGGTTGAGCCTGCGGTCTTCATCACTGCCAGCCTCCAACTGCAGAGAGAGAAAGAGTCACACGGTGGGTGCCACCACCCGGGACACGCCCCAAGCACGAGTCACACATTCTCTGCACCCCCGTCACTGGCTATGGGGGCAGATGCAGATGGCCAGGAAGTCCCGCTATTTCTGAGCAGACGCACCCTTTCCTGCTCAGCTGTGCCTCACTAACTCCCCCCACACCCCTTGCCCAGAAGAGCCTGCGGGGAGGTGTTTTAGGGAGGGGGGAGGCCGGTTCTGCTGAGAACTCAGGACACCCTCACTCCACACTCACAGGCCCCATTTTCCACTTCCCTGGGAGGTGGTGGATTTTTCCCTGCTTTTCTTTTTTTAAGGGGCAGGAAGTGTGTTCAAAGACAATCATTTCCTCCTGTGAGCTGGGCAGCAGCTGAGTGCCCGACACAGGTTTGAAGTCCCGATGACTGAGCCTGAAAACACTTTTCCGGTTAGTTAGTCTTCCTGCACCGGAAGGCAACGAGGATTAGGCTGTCCTGCATCTGAGTCTCAAAAGCTTTTGGTGCTCCTCAAAAACAAAAAAGGACTTAGGAGCTGGAGCTCCTACGTACAGTGGGGAAGGCATTCACCTTGTACATGGTCCACCTGGGGTCGATCCCTGGCATCCCAAAGGTCTCCTGAGCCCGCCACTAGTGACTCCAGAATGCAGATCCAGAAGTATCGGATCAACACCCCGGGTGTGACCCCAAAACGAAAACCAAACAACAAAGGGCTTCAACATCTACTATTAAGCTTCCAAGGCTACTGATTTACATACGTGAAAGTTCCCAAAGGTTCCAAGGTCTACAAGTCACTACGATCCTCATTTCTCTCTCTCTTTCTCCCAGAGAAGACTGAAACCAGCACCACCCCCTACCATGCTCCAGCATCACACATGGGTGATGGGGGGGCCCACTGAGTGGGAATAGGGAATCCTGGAAAGCAGGGATGGTTGCCAAAGAGGCAGGGCAGACAGAGGCCAGAGCAGAGGGAGCCATGCGTACTACCGCCTGCTGCAGAAAAAAGTGCGGAAATCAGGGACACCCGGGTGGCAGGGCACCCTCAGCAGGAGGAGACACCCTCAGCAAGGAAGGAGGCTACAGGAGGGAGGGTAGTCTGTGCCCCGACTTCAGAGGGTCAGACAAAGTTCACCCAATACCACAGGGCCACAAATAAATGTTGTTTTGTTCAATGTTTCACCATGACGTTGATAAGGGGGTGAGGGAGGAAGCCTGACTCCCAGTCCGGGTCACTGTGTGCGGACTTGCACGCCCTCACCCGGTCAGATTGGTTTTCTCTGGGAACTCCGGCTTCCTCCCAAGCCACAGCACTGGGGCCATGGGCCCACTGACCTATCTCAACTGTCTGAGGAGGAGGTAGCATGGTGGCGTTGCAGTAGCAGGGATGGAAGGACACCCTCGGTGGCCAGGACGGGCTCCGGCCACTACACCCCTGAACTGGCATGAGTAGTTGAAAAAAGAATGAATGAATGAATGAGTGGATACAGAATCTTGGGGGTGGGGAGGCGTTGAGAGGAAGCTGGGTTGACATCGGGTGGTGCTCAGGGTCTGATGCCTAGTTCTATACTCAGGGCTCACTTGTGGTGGTACCTGTGTATGGTGGGGACCATATACAATGCCAGGGATCATATCGGGGTCAGCTATATGCAAGGCAAGGTCCTGACCTCTATACTATCTCTTAGCCCCGGCAAGGGGAGACAAATGATCACTTTACATTAAAAGTGTCTGGGGCCTTTATCTAGGAGTCTAGTGATGTGTTCAGGACCAGAAAAGGGCTCTAGGAACTTAAATGCTTGCTTCCACCAGTGAACCTGGAGCAGCATTTTCCAAAATGAGTGACAGTCCATGCCCGCATGTGGAGTGCATTCAGGAATGATCTGAGTAGTGGTAGCAACCTCAGATGCAACTGAGGGGTGCTTTCTATTTGTTCACTTTTTAGTTTTGGTTTGGGGACACACCCTGGGTGCTCAGGGCTTACTTTTGGCTCTGCGCTCAGGGATCATTCCTGATGGGACATGGGTTACTGGAGATCAAGTCTGGGTCAGCTGCATGCAACACAAGTGCTTTGCCCACTGAACTATCTCTCCAGACACCTGTTTATTTGCCTGAAGCCAAAGGTATTGAGTCGTTGTTTTTGGTTTGTTTCTTGAAAGGAGTGGTATGCAAGTAAGTCTGGGAACCTCTGGCTAGGTTTAGCCTCTTCAACCGTCGGTAATGGCCCCATTAGAGGTTATGTTTGCATCATTATGGGGGACAGGAATGACAAACTTGGCAGCAATAAAAGGTTTCTGAATGTGCAATGACCAATCATTTTTCAAGGGCTGGGGATGTGGCTCAGTGGTAGGGCACTTGCCTTGAGTATGTGAGACTCGGTTTGATCTTTGGTTCAAGGGTCCCTGAATGCCACTGGAAGCAGTCCCCAGAAGAGCTGGGTGTGGCCCCCAAACAAAAAGCCCTTCTTTTAAAATCAACCATGTAAGAATCTGAGGTGTTTCTGGCAGCACTCTCCCATCATGCATTCCTCGGAAGAAGTTTAAGTAGCCCTGGCCCAGGGGAGCTCTGATAGGGAGCTACTTCTTAGAAGCTTCTGGGGCCAGGGTGCCACCACCAGCCAGCCTTACCGTCTATGCAGCCAATGGAAGCCAACAAGCTCATTCTCAACAAGCCCCCTGCCCCTTGCTACACACATACTGACAGAGATGCAGGAAAGCACACAGGGACGCATACTGATGAAGAGGTGGGAAAATACAAACACACACACATGCACATACACACACACACACAGAGGACAGCACAGACATACACATACACCAGCACAGAGCCACATAAAGCTGCAGGCCTGTGCCCCACAGGGCCAGGAGCTTGTGCTGAGGTGCCACCAGGGAGTTCCCGCCAGCACAGAACGAAGAAGGCAGATCAAGGCCAAGGTTCAGCCAGGGCAGTTTCTCTCCCAAGGGGAAACTGAGCAATGTCTGCAATGGTGTTCGGAGGGTACAGCTGTCACCCAGAGGGCCAGACAAGTTCCTCCTAGACACAAGACACCGCTCCCCACCCTCCCAGCACCAGAGAATGTCTGGCCCCTAGCAGGCAGCAGAGCTGAGGTTGAGAAAGCCAGATTCAGTGCCCCCATAGTGACTGGAGACAGGCTCATGGAAACTGGCCGCCTTGAGTGCACGTCCAAAAATAATGACATTAGGATCCATTCCTGGAAAAGATCGATTTCTCTATTCCTGTGCTTTCTGCCTGTTCTCGCAAAGGATGAGATAAGGTTCAGGGTAAAATGACAGAGATGAACAGAAGGGGGGGGCTCTAAGAAGCAGGGGGAGAAGAGGGGCACTGCTGGGGGGCAGGTGGTGATGGGGGGACATTTGCCTCAGAAGCTCAGGCTCCCTGTCAAGGAGTCAAGTTCTGAAGAGGAAGAAGGTAAAGGAAGGTAAGGGTGGGACCAAAGACAGCGCTATTTCATTTGCATCAGCTTCCTGAGCTCCTCGGCACGAAAAGCATGCGAGGTGGATTGTTCCAGAGACACAGGACACCCTGCCAAAGAACACAGGCCGAGGGCAGAAGGAGGGGAGAGGGGCCCAGCTGAGGGAGGGCAGTCTGTGCAGAGGGGAAGCCCTCCCGCACTGTAGGTCTTACCCCAGCTGGAAACTAGCTAACTCAGGCTGGGGACACCCCAGCCTCAGGCAATGGAGGGGGCTAACTACAGTCACACAAAAGTCAGGTGCCTTTTATAGTGTAGCAAGTCCTCCTCAGGACTTTGTAGAAACAGTTGCCTCAATGTAGTCATTTGTATCCAGTGAAAACAAGGCAAATGCTGGACTCTTACACAGCACAGTCCCACAGTGGCTAGTTATTGGCCTAGGAAAAGGGAAGTGCTAGGGCTAGACTTTAAAGATTTTACCCTTCAGGAAAGGGCAAAGGAGCAAGAGCCCCCCCGCACAGCCTCCTATAGGACATGGGAGGTGGGGAGGCTGGAGGGGATCTGTAGGGACAGTACATGGGTTAAGGTAATCCAGGTAAAAATCCCTGGCATCACATACGGCGGCCCGAGCACCACCAGGGCTCACTCCTGAGCACAGAGCCAGGAATAGCCCCCAAGCATCCCTGGCTATGGCAGAACAAAAATAAAAATAAATGTCTGTGAGGGGCAAGTGATGGAGCTGGGAAGCGCAGGAGGGGCAGACTGGCAGGGGTGCAAGTGGGTCAGGGAGGGAAAGACCAGCTGCGGGCGATGGCTTTAGGGGTGATGAAAATGCCTTGGTATTCAGTCAGTGGTGATGCTTATACAGCCTTTGTGAATACACCAAAGCAGCCCTGAAGTGTGAACTTCAAAGCAGTGAACTGATGGCCTGGGATTTGAATCTTTGGTGAAAAACAATAAAATGAACATTCAAAAATGTGTGTAAGACAGGAACAGAGCAAAGAAAAGGAGTATAGGCACTTGGGGTGCAGGATCGAGGGGAGACCTACAGATCAACAACCCCTCCTAAAGTGGAAGCTCTTTCCGGGTCAGAGTTCTGGGGAGGGGCCGTGGCCCGCACACAGGGTTGTGCTCCACATATGCAGCACTGCAGACTGCAACAGGCTCAGAGAGCAGCCCGCAGACTCCATTCCCCCACGCAGGCCTCCCCGTGCTGCCTCAGTGTGCTGAGAACTGTCAGAGACTTTAGGGGAGGGAGCTGTTCCGGCCACACCCAGCTGTGCTCAGGGCTGACTCCAGTTCTGTGACCCAGGATCACGCTGGGCAGGGCTCAGGGGACCGTATGCGGTGCCAGGAATGGAAACCAGGTAGGCTGCATGCAAGGCCAGTGCCCTCTGCTGTCCTCTCTCTCTAACCCCAGCATCTCTATCCCAGGGACTTGCGGGTGGTCTCTCCCCAATCAGGTGGGGAGGGTGGCCCTGCAGCCACCCTGCAGAGGGCCCAGTAAAACGGGTCCATGTCTCCAGCAGGAGACCACAGGGCAGACGCAGTCCCTTGCTGTCCTCACACACACGCAGACCTTTCCTGTGCCGTGGGCCAACTCCCCCCACTCCTATCAACACCACCATGGGGCCTGCTGGGCCCTTCCCAGGGCACAGGGCTCCCCTGCCTTCTCTGATCGGTTCTCACTTCCGCTCAGCTGCAGACCGTCTTCAGCCAACACCTGGTGACCACAGATGCACAAATGCCAGTGGACTGGGGGCTTTCACCACTGGGCAAGGGAAGGGGGCTAGAATGGGGGGTGGTGGGGGTCTGCACTGCTCAGAGCACAGGCCAGCGCCTCCTACGTCCCTGAAGTCAGGAGCCAGCTCAGCACAAACCCACAGGGTACAGTAAGGCCCACCCAGCCCCCAGAACTCCAGACCGCCTTGGCCACGCAGCCAAACGCCCAGAAACCCACAGCCCTGAAAAGGTGACAGAAAAAGGAAAGGCCCGGACAGATGCTGCCGCCCACAGATGCTGGACTGGCTCCCTCATTCATTGCCACCACACGCTGACACGGGCACCCCGGGGCCCTCCTGAGGTTCCCATGCACCCATCTCAGAGGGACAGTTCCCGCCCAGGTGCCTGTCACACCAGAGAAAGTCACTGTCACAAACCCCAGAGAAGGCAACACCATCACCCAGGAAGGATCCTAGTGTCACCCTCAGGTGTGACACCTACACAACCACCTGCACACAGGGTCCCACCCACAATCACTTTGTACACAGGATCACACCTATACACAGGACCATCTCCTCTCCCACAGGGTCACACTCTCAGTCACCCCCACACAGGGTCACCCCCAGTCACCCACACACACACAGTTACACTTGCACAGTAAGACCCAATCACCCGAACACAGGATCACACCTGCAGTCACCTCCACACAGTGTCACACTCAGTCACCACCACACAGGGACACACCCAGTCACCTACACACACAATCACACTTGCACAGAGTCGCACCCAATCACCCGAACACAGGATCACACCTGCAGTCACCTCCACACAGTGTCACACTCAGTCACCACCACACAGGGACACACCCAGTCACCCACACACACAATCACACTTGCATAGAGTCGCACCCAATCACCCGAACACAGGATCACACCTGCAGTCATCTCCACAGTGTCACACTCTCAGTCACCACCACACAGGGTCACACCCAGTCATCCCCCCACAGAATCACACTCACTCACAGTCACCTCCAGACAGGGTGACATAGTCAATACCACACAGGGTCACACCGTCAGTCACCTCCACACAGGATCACACCCAGTCACCTGTGCACAGAATCACACCTGAACAGTCACACCAGCAGGCACGGGTCATACTGGCCCTCGGTCACCCCGAGGCAGGTCTGTCTCCCTGGCTTTCTCTCTCTTCCACACCCCCCCCATGAGGGTCACCCCAGTGCGGGTGACAGCGGGAAGTGGGGGTGTCTCTCTCTGTCTCTCACACACCCTCGCCCCATCACCCCAGCGGGAGTCTCTGTCAGCCTTTCTCTCCCTCTCTCACAGAGTCTCAGTCTCTCTCTGTCTCTCTCTCTCCCTCACGCCCTCACCCCATCACCCCGGCGGGAGTCTCTCTCAGCCTGTGTCTCTGCCTCTGTGTCTGTGTCTCGCCCTCACCCCATCACCCCCCGGGAGTCTCTCTCAGCCTGTGTCTCTGCCTCTGTGTCTGTGTCTCGCCCTCACCCCATCACCCCCGGGGAGTCTCTCTCAGCCTGTGTCTCTGCCTCTGTGTCTGTGTCTCGCCCTCACCCCAACACCCCCCGGGAGTCTCTCTCAGCCTGTGTCTCTGCCTCTGTGTCTCTGTCTCGCCCTCACCCCATCACCCCCCGGGAGTCTCTCTCAGCCTGTCTTCCTCTCAGGGAGTCTCAGTCTCTCCCCGTCTCTCTCTCTCTGTCCCTCTCACGCCCTCACCGCATCACCCCGGCGGGAGTCTCTCAGCCTCTCTCTCTCGCTCTCTCTCTCTCTCACACACACACACACACACACACTCACACGCACACACACCCGCCCCGCCCCGCCCCGCCCCGGTCGGGGGTCCCCGCGGCGCCCAGGCCCGCGCGCTCGGGCCTGCGGGCGGCGCCCCGGCTCACCTCGCTGTTGCTGGCCGAGGAGGAGGCGGCGCTGGGCGTGGGCGAGCGCTGCAGGGTCACCAGGGCCATGGCGACGGCGCGGGCGCGGGCGCCGCCGACCTCGAGCCTCCACTCCCGCCGCCGCCGCCCGGCCGGGCCCGGGCCTGAGGAGGCGCGCGCGGGCGGGCGGCCGGGCCGAGCGGGGCCGAGCGGGGCCGAGCGGGGGCCGAGCGGGGGCCGCGCCGCCCATCCCCGCGCGTCCGCGCGCCGCCCCCGCCCCGCCTCCCGCGCCGGCGCGCCGGGTCTGCGCCGGGTCTGCGCCGGGTCTGCGCGGGGCGGGGCCGGGGCGGGGCCTCGGGCCGGGGGCGGGGCCGGCGGGGCCAGCGGGGCGGGGCGGGGGCGGGGCGGGGGCGGGGCGGGGGCGGCCGGGAGCCGGCGGCGTGCGCGCGTGCGCGGGAGCTCCGGGCGGCGCCGGACCCCGTCCACCCGCGCCCGCTCGGCCCGGGAACTCGACCCCGCTCGCCTCCGCCTCCCTGTCCGCCCGCGGAGCCCGGGAAAACGGAGGCTGCTGCTGGGACCTGCAGCTCGAACCCGGTTCCTCAGCCCAAAGCCGCAGAGTTTGCAGAAATTCGTCTGTCCCTGCACGGATTCACTCGGAAACGTTGCTGGAGCACCCGCTCAGTGCCATCAGTGAATAGCCAGGAGTCGGGCGAGGCCCGAGTCCAGGAGCCGTATCTCGGTGCCCCACATGCGCGTGTCTTGCATGTGGAAGGCCTTGGGTCTGGCACTGCCCAAAGGGATGCCTGTCAGTGCACACATACACACATGTGTGATCACTCAGCACATTAAGAGTTACTTTGCTGGGGCTGGAGTGACACTACAGCGGGGAGGGCGCTTGCCTTGCATGCTGCCGTCCTGGGTTTGATCTGTGCATCACATCTGGTCCCTGGAGCATCACCAGGACTGATTCCTGAGTGAGGAGCCGGGAGGAACCCAGAGCATCGCCAGGTGTGGTCCAAGCCAGCACTCCCGGCTTTCCCAAAGGAGTTATTTTGTTTTTTTTTTTCCCCCTTGGTTTTTGGGCCACACCCAGGGCTTACTCCTGGCTCTGCACTCGGGAATCACTCCTGGTGGTACCCAGGGGACCATGGGGGTGCCGGAGACTGAATCGGGCCCAGCCATGTCCAGGGCAGTCGCTCTACTATGGTTTCAGCCCCAGTTCATCTTTCTCTGTGAATTTGTTCTATGTGTGCAGAAGCAAAACCAAATCCTGGGGAAGTCAGGGAAGGTTTACCGCTGAGGGGTACTTGCTCTTGGTCTGTTGAGCCGGATTGACTGGCCTAGGGAGGGTGTCATTTTTGCTGGGGAGGGGCTGGGACAGAACCCCACCCCTGTGAGAGAAGAGGCGGGAAGAGAATGGCAAGATCAGGGGAATGCTCTGCTTGGGCTGCTGGTGGAGAATGGAAGGGAGGAGAGCTGTGGGTTGGGGCTTCCGTGATGGTAGACACCTCTGTGGTGTGTGTGGTGTGGTGGACACGTGTGGAGAGAGAGACAGGATCGTGGTGGCAGACACCAGGGCATTCTGGCTTGACTTACTGATAGGACAATGTTCCCTTGTTCTGTATCCTGGAACCCCTCTGCCTCCACGTGCACATTTGGAAGTTCCCCCTGCAGGCCTCCCATCCTGCGGCCTCTCTGAGTGATATAAGACCCCCACCATCCCTGCCGCTGGCCCAGCACCCCTGGTTCCTGGCCCGCCCTTCCCCATATCCTGGCTCTGGGACCACTTGCTCAGGCCTCGGTCTGGCCTGCCACAGCCTTCATCTCGAAGGTGCATCTCACGTCAGGTACAAAAGCCCTTGAAAGGTGGCTTTGGGGAAAATTTTGTGGAACTCTTCTCTTTTTTTCTTTTTCTGATGGCAAGAGGGGAGAGCCACTGGTCTCAATGTTATTTATTTATTTATTTATTTCTCTATTTCGGCAAGTTACTCATGGCTGAGTTTCAGGTGGAACAATGTAACAGCCAGCCCTTCACCAGTGTCCACTCCCCTCTACCAATGTCCCTTCCTGCCCCTCAGCCTGCCTCTGTAGTAGCCACTTTCTTTCTTTTTTTCTTTTTTGTTCTTTTTGGGTCACGTCTGGCGATGCTCTGGGGTTCCTCCTGGCTCTGCACTCAGGAATTACTCCTGACGGTGCTTGGGGGACCCTATAGGATGCTGGGGATTGAACTGGGGTCGGCCACATGCAAGGCAAACGCCCTACCCAATGGACTATAGCTCCAGCCCCTGTAGTAGGCACTTTCTACCTCCTTTCAGAACCCCATCCTCCCTCCAGCATGACCACTTCCCTGAAGTTGTAATTGTATCATTCCCAGACTTTGGGCATTTTATCCCCTGGCTATGTTTCTTTATATTGCATAAAGAGATCATTCTGTATCTTTCTCTCTCCCTCTGACCACCTTCACCCAACAGGTACTCCCCAGATCCATCCACGAAGCAGCAAGCTGTATGATTTTATCTTTTCTTTCTTCTCTTTTTCATTTTTTGGCTCTTGAGTCACACTTGGTGATGTTCAGGGGTCACTCCTGGCTCTGTGCTCACGAATCACTCCTGGCGGTGCTCTGTGAACCCTTCAGGATGCTGAGAATTGAACCTGGGTCAGTCACGTGCAAGGCAAATGCGCTGTCTGCTGCACAATCTTTCCAGCCCCTGCCTCGATCTTTCCTTAGAGTCGAGTAGTATTCCATCATGCGTATGTGTCATGGTTTCTTTATCCACGCATCTGTTCTTGGGCTCTTGGGTTATTTCTGGATTCTGGCTCTTGTGAATCATGCTGCAATGAACACAGGGGTACAGATGTCTTTCCCACATTGTGCTCTGGGGCCCTTGGGATGTATTCCAAGGAGTGGGATTGCTGGGTCTAATGGAAGCTCAATGCCTAGCTTTTTTTTATTAGTAAGACACCACGAGGTACAGTTATAGACTTATAAATTTTTGTGCTTGGGTTTCAGTTATACAGTGATCAAGTACCCATGCCTCCACCAGCGCCCATCCTCCACCACCACAGGTCCCAGCATCCCTCCCACCCCCCATGCCTAGTTTTTTGAGGAGTGTCCCTATTGTCTTCCCAAAAGACTGGGTCAGCTCACACTCCCTCCAGCATCACTGGCCCTTAGAGAACAGGAGCAAGGGGTGCCCACTGGCCTGTGGGTCCAGGGACAGCATCCAAAGAAGCGTCTCTGCATTCCCACCAGTGTAAGGCAATAGTCCTCTCTGTTGCATATGCCAAGGCAAAGCATCTGTGACTGGGTTTTCAGAAACGCAGCTCATGGGGCAGGGTCATAGTGCCAGCAGGAAAGGCGCTTGCCTTGCACGTAGCCAACCCCGGTTTGATCCCCAGCATCCCGTATAGTCTCCAGAGCACCATCAAGAGTGATTCCTGAATGTAGAGCCGGGAGTAATGTCTGAGCACTGCTGGGTCTGGCCCCCACCCAAAAAGAGAAAAAGAAAAAGAAAGAAAACCGCTTTATTAGAGAGGAAAATGTGCTGGGTTTGTTTGTTTGGTTAGTTTGGTTTGGGGTTTTTTGTTTTGTTTTGTTTTGCTGGGTATTTTTTGGGTGGGGTGTCACATCCAGCGATGTTCGGAGGTTATTCCTGGCTTTGCAGTCAGGAATTACTGCTGGTGGTGCTTGGGAGACCAAGTGGGATGCTGGGGATCGGACCCAGGTTGGCCACGTGCAGGGCAGATGCCCTCCCCGCTGTATAATTGCTCCAGCCCCAAGAACGTGCAGTTTTGTGTAAGCAGTGTCGGGAGTTGTCTCTCACCAGGGAAAGGGAAGTGTTGGTGGCACCCGTTCTCCAAAGTTCACATCCACATCTGCGAATGAGCTCTGGGGGACTTAGCCTTTTGGATCTTAGTGTTCCGCTTTGGTTCCCTCCCGGTTTCAGGCCTGAGTGGGGCACCCTAAATGAGCCTGCCTTGACTCAGCTCGGGTTTATTTAAAAGTTGGGTCGTTCGGAGGACTCTGTGCAAACAACCTGTGCCCCAGTGGCCTGTAGTGGTGGGGCTGGGGGTAAGGTGGGGGGCTTGGGGGCGGGGTGGTGGGTTGGGGGCGGAGCAAGGAGAAGTAAGAACTCTCTGGTTCCCCTTCCCACTCCGTGGGCCTCCGGAAGGGCCAGAGTGGAGAAGAGGAACCAGTTAGAAGAGAAAGCACCAAAGTCGTCTCCCTTCTGGTTGAGTTCATCCTGTACCGTAATTGGTTTTTGGCCACCCCCAGTGGTTCTCTATAGGGCTGCCTTCTGGCTCTGCAAACAGCATGGCTTTTTTTTATTTTTTTAGAAGTAAGCCCACAGGTCTACCAACATAGAAACAGATCTGAAGTCTCCTTAGCCGGATTGAAATCAGGGTGTGTAGTGGTGTGTGTGTGTGTGTGTGTGTGTGTGTGTGTGTGTGTGTGTCTGTCTGTCTGTCTGTCTGTGTCTGTGTGTTTGTGTGTGCGCATGCGTGTCTAGAGGGAGAATCACACTTCCTTGAATCTTCCAGTTGATCAGCCAGTCCCTCTTGTCCCTGCAGCTCCTACCAAATAAACATGGATAGCTTCCAGCGACCCTCTGGGCTCTTGTGTCCCTGTGGTGTCCCTGACTTCTGCACTGCACAGTTGGCTCAAGAGGGCTCGCAACCCCTGGGCCCTGTGGTACTGCCTCCCTAGATCTTAGGGCATCCCTTTCTCTTTATACACCTTAGTTTACCTATGTGAATGTGTAAAGCCATTTTGGGTCATCCCCAGCAGAGGCTATTCCTGGCAGACCATTTGTGGATTCAGGCTGGGGTCGGTGGAATGAAAGGCAAGTGCCTTAACCTCTGTCCTGTCCCTCCAGCCCACCTACTTTTATCTTCCCCTTTAAAATAGACTTTCTGGGAGGCTACACCCTCCAGGAACCACTAAGGCTGTGCTCCAGGAACCACGAGATGCCAGGGACCAGACCTGGGGCCCCCACATGCCAAACATGTGCTCCTGTCCTTGATGCTCTCTTCCCCATCTCCATTTTCACTTTTTTTTTTTTTTTTTGCGTCACACCTAGCAATACTCAGGGGTTAGTCCTGGTCCTACACTCAGGAATCACTCCTGGTGATGCTCAGGGGGCCATATGGGATGCCAGAGACGGAACACAGATCGACCACGTGCAAGGCAAATGCCCTCCCTGCTGTGCTGTCACTCAGCTGCCCCTCCCCCTGCCCCATGGTCACCTTTTTATTTGACGACGCCCAAAAGGGATGTGTGAGCCTTGGAACTTTACAAAAGACGCATCCCGGGGCCCGAGGCAGGTGCATCTCTCAGGGCCTCAGTCTCCCCATTCAGAGCATGACCCTGAGGATCTTTGTTTGTTCTTTGTTTGGGTCACACCCAGCAATGCTCAAGGGTTCCTCCTGGCTCTACACTCAGAAGTCACTCCTGGCAGTGCTCGGGGGACCCTATGGGATGCTGGGGATCAAACCCCGGTTGGCTGTGTGCAAGGCAAACGCCCTCCCCGCTGTGCTATCACGCTGGCCCCGACGCTGAGGAACTTGGGCCCTTCATGGCAGCTGCATGTTTGGCCCTGCAGTCCTGCTGCCAGTGCCGCAGGTCCAAAAGCACAGGCCCACACACCTCCCACGTCCAAACAGGCTCCTCCTTGCACCGGCCCTCGGTCTTTCGCACCCTGTGTCCGCGCGTGGCCCCCGAGCCCCCCTGCCCTGTACCTCTGCCTCCCTGCCTCCCCACAAACCTGGCCCATGATGGCCCCAGAACAGCCCTCCCTGCCTGCTGGGCGGCAGCAGGGAGAGAGAAGGAAGAGAATCCTCTCCAGCTGGGCCGGAGCCCGGTCCCCTTGTGCCCATCAGCCCTCCAAGAGCACCGCCCTCCGGCCCGCCCTCCCCCTCTGCCGGTTCACAGAGGGACTCGGTTCTGCCCGAAATGGCAGGCAACTTCTCAGGGACCCTAGCTCTAGGGCCGAGGGGAGGTTTCCCAGCCTGGCAAGGGCCAGCCCCTGCGAGCAGCCTGGAGCCCGCTTCTGGCTAGCTCTCGCTCCAGACTTTGGACCTTGAGTTCCAGTTCCAGCTGGCGCCGGTGGACTGAGGACAGAGCGCCCCGAACAGGAGTCTCCCCTCCTTTGCCAGCAGCTGGCCCTTTGCTTGGGACCTTTGGCACTTCAGGTGAGTGGCAGCCACTCTGAGCTGTGTTGGGCTCAGCAGAACTCAGTGTTCCCCCCGAGGTGATAGAAAAGGCTCCAGATCGGAGTCGAAGCCAAAGACAGCGTGGACCTGGGCAAGGAGCACAGGTAAGTGGCTTCACCTCCTTTGCTTCAGTTTCCTCCTACGAGACCAGGGGATTGTAATTCACCTCTTACAGAATTCGAATACTTATTCGTGAGGATTCCTTAATGATGCTGGGGATCGAATCCTGAGCCTCACATAAGAAAGGCAGGTATTCAGGGTCTCAGAGACAGGATACCGGGGAGGGTGTTTGCCTTGCATGCGGCTGACCTGGGTTCGATCCCTGGTATCCCGTGCGGTCCATGAAACACGGCCAGGAGTAATTCCTGAGTGCAGAGCCAGGAGTCATCTCTGAGCACCGTTGCCTGTGGTCCTAAAACAAAAACGAACCAACAGAAGAGCTGGAGAGAGGGTACAACGGGGAGGGCACTCGCCTTGCCCGCAACTGACCCGGGTTTGATTCCCTACGTTCTGTCTGGTCTCCTGAGCACCACCAGGAATGATCCCTGCGCCCAGAGCCAGGAGTAAACCCTGAGCACCACTGTGTGTATGTACCCCTGAGCACAACCCTCCCCCGCAAAGAAAAGCGGGTGGTCTGCCTCTGAGAGTGCTCAGACCCCACCCCAAGGTTAATGAGTCCAAAGTGGTGCCGAATGTTACCTAGCTTCATCCTGGGTCTGGCGAAATAATACATGTTTGCTATTATTTATTGGGGATGCGGCAGCTGCCTGGTTGTCACACATGTGTAGAATCTGTTTTCTTTCCACATCTTTCTGGGTTTATTTTATTTATTTATTTTTGAGGGGGGACAGGAGCACACCTGGTAGAGTGCAGAGGTGACTCCTGACAAAGTGCTCGGGTATTGCTCTCGGCCCTGCTCAGGGATCACGCCTGGGGCTCCACCGGCAAAACACATACTCTGGCACTTTGGACGATCTCCCCACAGCCAACAGGTTCCGTTTCATCTGTTTACGGATTGGGGCGAGAGCAGTGGTGCACAGGGCTCTGGCTCCCCCAGGGCTTCGGGTGCTGCTCCTGGCAGAGTTCAGGGGACCGTTCTGTGCCAGGGACCAAACTGGGGTCAGCCGCTAGGCAAGTGCCGTAACCCCTGTACTATATTTATCCAGTCCTCTGAATCGGTTCCAGTTTTTCCTTTCCCGAATGTGTCTTGCTCCAGGCTGTGCTCAGGGCTTACTCCGGACTCCAGGCTTGGGGGTCAGCCATGAGCAAGGCCGGCACCTTACCCTCTGCACTGTTTTCTCTGATCTCCCGGTTCCAGGCTAATTTTTATTTATTTATTTATTTTTGCCGCTACCCGTGACGTATTCGGTATGCCAAACACAGTAACAAATCTCGCAATGGAGACGTTACTGGGCCCGTTCGAGCAAATCGATGAACAACGGATGGACAGTGCTACAGTGCTTTCTGGGTCACACCCGGTGATGCACAGGGATTCCTCCTGGCTCTGTACTCAGGAATATTGCTCCTGGGGGTGCTCAGGGGACCATATGGGATATTGGGAATCAGACCCGGGTTGACCGTGTGCAAGGCAAATGCCCTACCCACTGTGCTCCAGCCCCCATGATAATTTTTAAAATAAAGCCTGAAAATATCTGCTTCATCGGCAGTAGCCTCAGGGCTCCCTGGGATGAGTGGAAGACTTCTGTTCAAATATCTCCTTGTGACTCGCAGATTCTTGTGTGTGTGTGTGTGTGTGTGTGTGTGGCGGGGGGGGGTGTGCTATACCAGTGATGCTCTGAGCTTACTCCTTACTCTGCTCTTAGGGATCAATCCTGGCAGGCTTGGGGGACCCTATGGGATTCCAGGGAATGAACCTTGGTTGGCTTCATGGGAGGCAGACACCCTCCCTGCTATACTATTGCTTCAACCCTGGAAGATTCTTTTATAGTTGTTTTTGTTTTGTTTTGTTTTTGCTTTTTGGGTCCCACCGTTGATGCACAAGGATTACTCCTGGCTCTGCGCTCAGGAATGACTCCTGGCAGTGCTCGGGGGACCATATGGGATGCTGGGAATCGAACCCGGGTTGGCTGCGTGCAAGGCAAACGCCCTACCTGCTGTGCTATCGCTCCAGCCCCTGGCAGATTCTTCTAGACTGAGCCTTTCGTATCCTTTGTCCCCAAAGGCATCCACAGCCTTGGACTTCTTCTGTAGGCCAAGGAAGGGGGCAGCACCCCCCCAGAAGAGGGAAAGGCAAACAGCCAGTGTGAGGTGGCTCCTGCCTGCTGCCGCTCCAAGTCTACCACGGATGGGGCAGAGGCTCCAGAGACGGGGCCACACTGAGCACCAGCCCCCAGTGGCTCTGTGACTTGAAGACGGCCCCTCCTTCCTCTGAACCTCAGTCCCCAAGCTGTTGAAGCTCCACAGAGCAGAGGAGAGGACGAAGAAGAAGGCAGCCTCCTGTGTGTGTGTGTGTGTGTGTGTGTGTGTGTGTGTGTGTAGAAAGGGACAGACTCTCAACACACACATACTCACACACATGTGCACGCACACACAGAAGTGCAATAACCACCCCCCCCTTTTTTTTTTTTGCATCTTCCCTGATGCTCTCTCCAAGTAGGTTGAAGTCATGGGTTCAAGTAAGGACATTGGATATAAACAAACTAGGGACCAGAGCAACAGCACAACGGGGAGGGCATTTGCCTTGTGTGTGACCGACCTGCATTCGATCCTTGGCACCTCATGTGGTCCCCTGAGCCCCACCAGGAGTGATGCCTGAGCGCAGAGCCAGGAGTAAGCCCTGAGTACCTCTGAGTATGCACCCCTATCTCCCCCATCAATAAATAAATGAACAGTGATTAAAAAAAACTACATAAACCATAAGAAAACTGCTGAAGGGAAATATCTGAGCCAGGTGCCAGCAGGTCCAAAAGTTCATTCTGGGGCTGGAGAGGGTTCAGAAGGCAGAGGGCTCGCCTTGCTGTGCTCTGCAGAGCTCCCCAGGAGTGAACCCTGTGCACCTCCAGGTGTGACTCCAAAACAAAGCAACAACAACAAAAAGAAGCAGAGAAGCTCATTCCCCGTGTCCAGGACTGATTTTCCCCGGGGTTTGGCCGGCCTGACCCTAAGCCTGGCTCCTACTTCCGTGAACCTTAGATCTTTCCAGGCTCTCTGCACACAGAGTGGCAGGAATCGGTCTCAGACCTGAGTCATCTGATCCTTACAGATGACTGGTTTTGGACACAGTTTTTTGGTTTTGTTTTGGCTCTTTCTGCAATCCTATTGTAACCACCAAGACCCTGGAAATTCCTGCATATGTTGTATTTGATGCTTGTATTTTTTTCCCCCGTTAATAACGCAGGACTCCAAAATCTGGGTTGTTTCTCCGCTTGACCCTGGGCTTCTTGCAATCATGGGATGGATGGGTCAGCAGGGATGGTCCGTGGGCACAGGGACCTTCTGGGCTCTGCCGTCATGTGCACCGAGAGTGTCTGAGGCTTTGTGGCCACACCTGCCCACAGGCATTACGATATTTCTGAGACCATTGGAAGACAGTCACACACGTAAAGTTCTTTTATTTGTGGTGATATTTTGGGCCCGTATCAGCAGTTCTGAGGCCTTACTCCAGACTCTGAGCTCAGGGATCACTCCTGGCAGTACTTGGGGTGACATATAAGATGTCAGGGATAGAATCCAGGTCAGCCATATGCAAGACG
Source organism: Sorex fumeus (assembly GCF_029834395.1). Lineage (NCBI taxonomy): Eukaryota > Metazoa > Chordata > Mammalia > Eulipotyphla > Soricidae > Sorex > Sorex fumeus. The sequence continues at coordinate 1,111,600 of NW_026606082.1, forward strand.
AGTGTTTTCCCCACTGTTCTACCTCTCCAGTCCATACACGTAAAGTTCTTAGCTCAAGGACTGACAGCTGCCAGGAGGTTAAAAATTGGAGTGACTGGGCTTCCCCGGGCCTCAGTTTCCCCCTCTGCATAAAGTCCTGTAGCCCCCCTTTCAGGCCTCACACACTGGAGAATCTGAGCCTTTTGCTCCTCCCAGGCCCTCTCGGTGAGGGGGTTCTAGAACTTGCTCCAGGTGCCTCTCTCGGTCACATGCCACATCCCCAAACCTAACGCCACCCTGGGACATCACAGCCACTTGGCTATGGGCCTGCGCTGTGGCCTTGCTCTCACTGTCCTGGTGTGAACTGCAGGTGAGTGGAAGATGCGGGGGGGATTTTTGGGTTTAGTTTGGGGCCATTCCCGGGGCTCAGACCTGGGGCCCCTGAACGACAGGCACGGGCTCTCCCTCCGAGCTACCTCCCCGGCTCCTCAGTCCAGGAACGGAAGCGCCGCGCGCTCTCCCCACACTCCCGTGTCTGTTACGTAACCCCTGCCTTTTGCTCCTGGCCCCTTGCTGGGTTTCTGGTGGCACGAGAAAGGAAAACATTCCAGGCCTGGGAAAGACACTGCTGGGGTGCTGTGTCTGCACCTCGTGTTCGTGTTCTGACCTTGGGTAACTGACCCAGCCCCCGTCTGGCCCCGTTCCCTCCTTGGTGCCTGGGCGTGAGGCGATCCCTGCCGTGCCCGGGAGTCCCGTGCTCCTTCCTTAGCTGCCTTCTAGAACTCCGGCCAGCCAGTCAGGCCCTGCTCTGGGCCCTGGGGATGGGGTGGTCCCGAGTCCCGCTCTCTTAAACCTTCTGTGCTGGTGAGACACAAGAGTCTGGGAGTTTTGTTCAAAAGTTGCCGTTTTTAGGGGCTGGAGCCATAGCACAGCAGGTAGCGCTTTTGGGTTCAATCCCCGGCATCCCATATGCCCCCCCCAACCCACCGTGTACCTCCAGGAGTAACTCCTGAGTGCAGAGCCAGGAGTAAGCCCTGAGCATAGCTGGGCGTGCCCCAACCCCCCGCCCTCACCCATGCCAGAGGGAAAAAAAATCATTTTTGAAATTTTTTTTCTAGGGCTGGAGAGACAGTGCAGCAGGTAGGGCCCTTGCCTTGCATGTGGCCGACCCAGGTTTGATCCCAGGCACCCCACAGAGTTTCCTGAACCCTGTCAGAAGTAATTCCTGAGCACAGAGCCAGGAGCAACTCCTGAGCACTGCTGGGTGTGGCCTCTAAGGAAAACCTTTCTTTCCCGTGTTCCCCCACCTCCAGCCTTGAGTCGTGTTTGTGTGGAGAGACCGCGGGGCGGTGCTGAGAGCTTAGTAAATATATTTGTTTCCCGCCAAATGTATATATGTGTGTGTGGGGGTGGAGCTGGAGCGATAGCACAGCGGTAGGGCGTTTGCCTTGTGCGCAGCCAACATGGCCGACCCGAGTTCGATTCCTCCGCCCCTCTCGGAGAGCCCGGCAAGCTACCGAGAGTATCTCACCCGCACGGCAGAGCCTGGCAAGCTCCCCGTGACGTATTCGATATGCCAGACACAGTAACAACAAGTCTCACAATGGAGACATTACTGGGCCCGCTCGAGCAAATCGATGAACAACGGGAGGACCGTGACCGTGTGTGTGTGTGTGTGTGTGTGTGTGTGTGTGTGTGTGTGTGTGTGTTTAGTGTTTTGAAATTTCTAGCAGAGAAGGACTGGAAACGTGGTTCAGCAATAGAGCACTTGTGTACATATGTGAGGCCCTGGTTTCCATCCCAGCATTGCAACTTAAGAAAAGGTTTCTGGGGGCCAGAGCCATCACACAGTGGGAAGGGCATCTGCCTTGCATGCGGCCAACCCAGGTTCGATCCCCAGCATCCCATAGGGTCCCCCAAGCACCACCAGGAGTAATTCCTGAGTGCAGAGCCAGGAGCAGCCCCTGTGCATCGCTGGGTGTGACCCCCCAAAAAAAAAAAGTTTCTGGAAGAGGAACTGAAAGCTCGGTGACCGTAACCAGCGCGGCCCTGTGGGGTGTGGGACTGTGTACTCGAAGTCACATTCTGCAGACACTCTCAGTGTGGGGTAAGCTGGGCAGGGCGGGAGGGTCATCTCATTCAGCTAATTAATTTATTTGGATCATATCTGGCAGTGCTCTGGGGACCGTATGGTGCCGGGGCAGGAACCTGGGCCCCGGTCATGCAGCACCGCCTCTCAGGTCATGGAGCTTCCCTGTGACTCTCAGCCCTGGGCCACAGCTGGTGAGATCCAAAGCCAGCTGTGACCCTGCTGTGTCTGACCCCCATCCTAGGCTGTGATGACCCTGGTGCCGCCGCCACGACGCCACATTGTCTGGGAGAAAGCAGGAAAGCTCTCTATTCTATTTCTTCTCTTCGTCTGTGTGTGTGTGTGTGTGTGTGTGTGCGCGCGCGCGTGTACGTGGAGGGGGGTGGAGTGTGTTGTGGGGGGGAACACACTTAGCAGTGCTGAGAGCTTAGTTATCCTGGGTCTGTGTTCAGGAGTCACTCTTGGTGGTCCTCATCATGGGATGCCGGGGATCGAACCCAAGTCAGTGGCATGCAAGGCAAACGCCCTCCCCGCTATCCTATGGCTCCAGTCCCTCTGTCTCTGCCATTTCTCCTCCTTATGACTTCGGGACTCACGGCAGACAGTGGTTGGGGATCACTCCCGGCCTGGCATTCAGGGCTTGATCCTGGTGGGGTTTAGTGCTGGGGGGGGCAGAGAACTGGGGCTCCCCCTTGTAGAGCACGAACTTGCCTACCGAACCCCTTCCACCGTCCTATTTTCCACATACTGAGTGCGAGACTCTAGGCCATGCAGGACACCCAGGTAGGGCGCCACCTCTCCTTACTGGCAAAGGTTACCTCGAGAGTGGCCACGCTGCTGAGTCGGACCCTCCCTTCCTTGTCCCGTCCATCTTTCCCCTTGCTGGCCACAAGACGTAGGGACTTGGCACCAAGCTAGTCTTCCCATCTTCAAGCCCGAGAAAGGGGGTTTGCCCTGCTCTACAGAGGCGAAGACCGCCCGCCCCCCAGCAACCGAGCAGGAAGGAGCCCCAGCCCCATGGAACGCCGCCTGCCCTGTTTGAGTTTTAGCTCCAACTTGGCTCCTGCCACCCCGGCCGTGTCCAGTTTTGGGGCGGGAGCTGTCTCTGCCCTCCCCATCCAGGACGGGGCCTATTGAGAATGTTCTGCCGCCCGGGCCACGGGCCCTGAGTTGCCAGGAGCCGAGGTCGACTGAGAGTTGAGAGTCAAGAGGAGAGAAACCATGAATTTGGCTCTTCCGGGCACAAAACGTCCCCTTGTTCTGCCTCAGCTGGAGCAGAAGTTTCCCCTTGCTGTGCAGGGCTCCCGACAGTTTCAAGGTCAAAAGCTGCTCCGCCTCTTCAACTGGGCCCCCCCACCCCACCCCCAGCCAGCTTAGCGCCCCAGACAAGCCCCAAAGGGCTGCAGGGGGGAAACCCGAGTTCTGAAGTTGGACACGCGTTGTCCTGAGGCTGATGGATGCCGTAGAACCCATGTGTGTGCTCCTTGGATTGTATTGTTTAGTGGTCCCACCCAGCGGTGCTCAGGGGTTACTCCAGGCTCTGTGCTCAAGGCTCAATCCTGGCAGTGCTTGAGGGAACCGTATGGGATGTCAGGGATCAAACTGGGGCTGGGCCCTTGCAAAGCAAACCCCCTGCCCACTGTACTATCTCTCCTGCCCCTGGGGATGGTCTTAAGAGAACCTGGCACCGAAAGAGCTGTGTGTGTGTGTGGGGGGGGGGGGGGTCCAGCCCTCTCTCTGCCTTGGGTGAATGGTGGTGACAGTGGGGCGTCACAGTGGCACCCCAACCCTCCCGCAGGCTGGCACGATGCGTGTGGTGGTGATCGGAGCGGGCGTCATCGGCCTCTCCACGGCCCTGTGTATCCACGATCGCTACCACTCAGCCGTCCCGTCACTGGAGCTGAAGGTCTACGCAGACCGATTCACGCCGCTCACCACCACCGACCTGGCAGCTGGCCTCTGGCAGCCCTACCTCTCCGAGCCCAGAGACCCCCAGGAGTTGTGAGTGAGGGTCCCGGGGGCGGGGGCTGGGATTGATCTGAAGAGGACACGCCCCTCCCCCCCTTTTTAGGACCCTTGTTACCAAGAGCAACTTCCCGGTCAAAGGTCTGGCTTGGCAGGACGTGAAGACGATCCATCTGAGTTAGAAGCGCCCTGGGGTGCCCCGTAGACAGAGGCTGGGTATATGTTTCTCCCCCACATGATCCCCAGGGGATCCAAAACCAGGAGCTCTTCATTGCAGTGCCAGGGGTCGGAGCCAGGGCCGCCCCTGTGTGGGTACGAGCTCTCCCACCAAAACCACAGGCCTTGGAAGGATGGGTGCTGGATCATTTGATGACTGAAACCCAATTATGAACAGCTTTGTAATGGTTTATCTCGTGGATGTCCAATTTAAAAAATAAAAAAAACAAAACAAAACGTGGAGTTCATGCCCAGCTCAATCAGCTTAATCCATGGCTGGATAAATAGCAGCATGCCTACCACATTAAACAAAAAACAAACGAACAAACAAACAACACGTGCCTGACCCTCCAGGGAAGGACTGACGCTCACACTCCTCCAAGATGCTGCGAAGCTCATTTGAGTCGTGGAGAAGCTGCCAGCTGCCTCAACCAAGGAAGCCCCCACAGAGCATGGCACCGACAGGAATTCCAGGCCACCAAGCCCCAAAGCATGAGCTTGGGGGAACGGATGAGAATCTGGCCATGCGGGGGCCCAGGTTCTTTCCATCTCAGCCTCTGCCCTTCCTGTCCCCTCTGCTCTTCTGATGCAGGCCTGTGTGAGGACAGCAGGAGGACCCTGGGGGCATGGGCAGGGACGCCTTAGGGCCCCTTGGTGGAAAGCCGAGAAAAGGCCACACCCAGCTGCGAGGGACTCTGGGAAATGTAGTCCAGCCATGTGTCCAGGGGGCCGCGCAGGAAGCTGGGCCTGTGTTTGTAATTGAGGTCTGAGGACCCGGAGCCTGAGCTAAGAGACTCGCAGTCCCCAAGGCCAGAGTCTCTTCTTTATTTATTTTGCGGGGTCTATAACTCGAGCCCAGGCACGTGCTTTACCACTGAGCCCGTTCAGGAGCCCCCAGACAGCCTGTTTACAAGTCTTCTTTTACAAGGCTTCTTTTTTTTGTTGTTGTTGTTTTTTTTTTTTTTGCTTTTTGGGTCATACCCAGCGACGCTCAGGGGTTATTCCTGGCTCTGCACTCAGGAATTACTCCTGGCGGTGCTTGGGGGACCCTATGGGATGCTGGGGATCGAACCTTGGGGGACCCTATGGGATGCTGGGGATCGAACCTGGGTCAGCCACATGCAAGGCAAACGTCCTCCCTGCTGTACTGTTGCTCCGGCCCCCTTATTGGCTTTTTGTTCCCCAGAAGAAACCGTCCTCCAAATGATGGTGATAGAGTGTCCTTTGGTCCTGTTATGTATGAGCAGAGGTTGGAAAGCTGGCAGTGGGGAAGGCCGTGGGCATGAGGGGGTCTACGGGTCGGAGCAGGATGGGCGTCTGGCTTTGGGAAAGTTGGTGCTTGGAGCTTTCTGCGCCTCTTGGGGTGTAAGTGGCTGGGAATTGGGATGGAGGCTGGCTTGTGGACCCTTGCAGGAGCTGGAACCAGCAGACCTTCGACTATCTCCTGGGCCACATCCATTCTCCCGATGCAGCAGACATGGGCCTAGCTCTGACCTCGGGTTATAATCTCTTCTGCAAAGTGGTTCCGGTGAGTGACGAGTCCTGACTCATGTGGTGGCCTTGAATCATAGGCCAGGGCCAGTTCCTCAGATCCTGGGAGACCTTTAAGCCTTGTAGGTGATCAACACCTATCTATCTTCAAAACAGGTTTTCTTGAAATTTATTTGTACTGTCACACCTGGCGATGCACAGGGGCTGCTCCTGGCTCTGAACTCAGAAATTACTCCTGATGGTGCTTGGGGGACCATGTGGGATGCTGGGAATTGAACTGGGGTCGGCCACGTGAAAGGCAAACGCCCTACCCACTGTTCTATTGCTCTGGCCTGAGTTACTACTTTTGAAGTTTGGTTTTGTGGTGCTGGGGATAGAACCCAGGGCCTCTCGCATGAAAGGTATGTGCTCCACCATTCAACTACCTTCCCGGGCCTCTAAATTGAATTTTTGCTTTTTTAAAATGATATCTGAGGGGCCAGAAAGAGAGGACAAAAGATGGCACTTGCCTTGCCTGAAGCTGTCACAGGTTCGATCCCTAGAATCATACACAATCCCCTGAGCGTAAGTAAAATGTAAACATAATGTAACATGGCCGACCCGGGTTCGATTCCTCCGCCCCTCTCGGAGAGCCCGGCAAGCTACCGAGAGTATCTCGCCTACATGGCAGAGCCTGGCAAGCTCCCCGTGGCGTATTCGATAAGCCAAACCCAGTAACAACAAAGTCTCCAATGGAGACGTTGCTGGGCCCGCTCGAGCAAATCGTTAAACAACGGGAGGACAGTGACAGTGAATGTACACTTGGGTCACTGCCGTTATTCGTACCTCCCTCCCCCCTACTCCCGTGTCCTCTTCTCTTCTCCTTCCTGGGCAGGACCCTCCATGGAAGAACACGGTTCTGGGATTTCGAAAGCTGAGCCCCCGAGAGCTGGACATGTTCCCTGACTACAGGTGAAGTGACTGTCAGGGAAAAGGGTACATTGAGGTCCCACAGCTCAGGCTTACCTGTAAGGCACCAAATCTGCTACCCATCAGGGCCTGGGGATGCTAATCTGGTCTCCTGGCATAGTTCTAATTCTCTGGAGAAGGGATAGGCACAGTTTGTCCTTGGGCTAGGGAGCCCGGGGATGGAATGTCAGAGTTCAAGGTCAAAGGCTTCATGTCACCATTCTAGTGTTCCCTGGGAGAAACATCCAGAGGTGTTCATGGATTGCTCCCATTCCTATGCTTGGGCAGGGGTGGTACTCCTGGTAGTACCAGGGCTACCAGGCAGTGCTGTAGCATCCTGCATGCAAAGCTTGCACTTAGCCATTTCCCCAGCCCCTCGCTATTCTATTTGTGCTGAGTAAAAAGAGCTGCAGAGAGGCCAAGTTATTCCCCAAAGGTCATACAACCACGCAACCGAAATGGTTTCCCAAATCCAGTGGGGCAAAAGCAGGGACCACCCCGTTCTTTCCTTACAGTCTGTTGGCCTCCTGCTCCCCCCTTTATCCCTCCTGTGCCTGACTCCTCTACATGTCCATTCTTCATGCTGCAATATCAGGGATGACTCTGCCGATAGAAATGTTCACTGCAGTGGGTTGGAGGATACTGTCTCCTTGGATTTCACCCAGTGATCCTGGCTTTTTCTTTAAAAAAACTCAAAGAATGAGAGGGCTGGAGAGATAGCACAGAGGGTAAGGTAGCTTGCCTGGCACATAGTCAACTGGTTCAATCCCTGGCACCCCAGATGGGCCCCAACAGGAATGAAGCCCGAGTGCAGAGCCAGAAATAAGCCCTGAGCACAACCGGGTGTGCCCACCCCCCAAAAGTCCCCAGAATAAGACTGCTCCCACTTCCTCTCTGTGTCCTACTGCAAATATAGCTCTGATTCTGATCCCTGATTCCCGCTCTGACTCTAGCTACGGCTGGTTCAACACAGCCCTGACACTGGAGGGCAGGAGGTATCTGCAGTGGCTGACTAACAGGTAAGACTTTTCAGCCTCACACCTTGTAGCTAACCACAGAGGCGCATGAAAATCCTTAGCGTGATTGGAGCTCTCCTTGGTCCTGATCACTACTTTGTATGTACACGAAGAGAGTTTGCCACACCTGGTTGGACTTCAGAACTACCGGGACAGATGGTTTTGTTTGTTTTGTTTGATTTTATTTTATTTGCTTTTTTGGGGGGGTCTGGGTGTCACACAGGGGTTACTCCTGGCTCATGCACTCATGAATTACTCGTGGCAGTGCTCGGGGGACCATATGGGATGCTGGGAATCGAACCCCGGTTGGCCGCACGCAAGGCAAATGCCCTACCTGCTGTGCTATCGCTCCAGCCCCTGTTTGTTTGTTTTAAACTGGGTATTTTGCCGAGCATCTCCAGGAGCGATTTCTGAGTGTAGAGTCAGGAATATCCCCTAAGTATTGCCAGGTGTGATACCCACTCCAAAAAAAAAAAAAATCCAAAAAGAAAAAAAAAACGGGTATTTTGGGCTTGCTTTTGTTTCAGGGCCATACACCTAGCAGTGCTCTGGGCTTACTGCTAGGTCTGTGCTTAGGTGTCGTTCCTGATGGGGCTCGGGGGACCATATCGGGTTCCAGGCATTGAACCTGGGTCAAGTTAAATCAAAACTTACCCACTGATATCTCTCTGGCTTGCGAATTTTATTCAAGGGTGGGACTTACAAATGTGTTTATTTATTTATTTATTTTTGCTTTTGGGGTCACATTCAGCAATGCTCAGGGGTTACTCCTGGCTCTACACTCCCGGAATTATTCCTGGTGGTGCTCAGGGGCCCCTATGGGATGCTGGGGATCGAACCCAGGTTAGCTGCATGTAAGGCAAATGCCCTGACTACTGTACTACCGCTCTGGTCCATAAATGCAGATTTAAAAAAGATCCCTGGGCTAGTTCAGAGCACAAGCTTGCTATTCCCAGCCAGGTTTGAGAATGACGTGCTCCAAGGTGGCTCTTTCTCCTAACGTTGGTCACTTAGGATTTCTGCTTAACTTCTTCCCAAAAGACTGCATCCAGTTTTTCCATCTTGGGAATACTGAGTAGAAAAAATAAGGCTAGGGGCTAGAGCAATAGCATAGCGCGGAGGGCGTTTGCCTTGCACGCGGCTGACCTGGGTTCGATCCCCAGCATCCCATAGGGTCCCCCGAGCACCGCCAGGAGTGATTCCTGAGTGCAGAGCCAGGAGGAACCCCTGAGCATCGCCGGGTGTGACCCAAAAAGCAAAAAAAAAATAAGGCTATACTTCTGCTTTTTAAAGTTTACTTCTAGTCTGAGGTCTCAACTACATTCAGTATGACCCTGTACTTCTCCTCTGTGACTTTCAGAGGAAAGAGTGGGGGTTCTCATGGGCCCACACCCCACTTCCTCTTCATACCCTGCTCCCAGCGAAGAGCGTTTGGCATCAGCCCAATCCTGTGCCCCCTCTGTTCTGCCTCTCGCCTCCCCTTGATGGTTCAGAGCTACACGCAGGTGGCAGGAGTAGAAGCACTTGTGGACCCAGAGGCCTCAGTTTGATTCCACTCTCAGCAGTGGCCAGAAAGATTCGCTCCTGGTTTCATCCACCCAGAGAGGGATTCGGAACACCTCTGGCTTTCTAAAGGGTCTTCTCTAGGACATTTGTCCATCCAAGTTCTTTTTTTTTAATTTTTAAAAAATTTTATTGCATCACTGTGAGATAGTTACAAGCTTTCATGTTAGGGTTACAATCACACAGTGATCAAACACCCATCCCTCCACCAGTGCACATCCCCCACCACCAATATCCCTGGTATACCCCCCCCTTTCCCACCCTCCCCCTGCTTCCATGGCAGACACGATTCCCCATAAGCTCTCTCTCCTTTTAGGCATTATGGTTTGTCATAAAGACACTGAGAGGTTACATGTTTGTCCTTGATCTACTTTCTGCACACATCTCCCATCCCGACCGCTTCCTCCAGCCCTCTTTTTCTTAGTGATCCCTTCTCTATCCCAGCTGCCTTCTCCCCTTTGCTCCTGAGGAAGGCTTCCAGCTATGGAGCAATCTTCTGTCCCGTGTATCTACTATCCTTAGGTGTCAGCCTCATGTTATGTTGTTTTATACTCCACAAATGAGTGCAGCCCTTCTATGTCTGTCCCTCTCTTTCCGACGCATTTCACTCAGCATGATACTCTCCATGTCTATCCATTTATAAGCCAAGTGCATGACTTCATCTCTCCTGACAGCTGCATAGTATTCCATTGTGTAGATGTACCAAAGTTTCTTTAACCAGTCATCTGTTCTAGGGCACTTGGGTTGTTTCCAGATTTTGGCTATTGTGAACTGCTTCAATGAACATATAGGTACAGATGTCATTTCTACTGTGCTTTTTTGCATCCTCGGGACATATTCCCAGAAGTGGTATTGCAGGGTCACATGGAAGCTCAATTTCTAGTTTTTGAAGGACTGTCCATGTTGTTTTCCAGAAAGGCTGCCCCGGTCGGCATTCCCACCAACAGTGAAAGAGCGTCCCCTTCCCCCACACCCGCGCCAACACTGGTTGCTCTTGTCCTTTTGGACGTGTGCCAGTCTCTGTGGTGTGAGATGATATCTCATTGTTGTTTTGATTTGCATCTCCCTGATGGCTAGCGATGTGGAGCATTTTTTTTTCATGTGCCTTTTCATCCAAGTTCTTTTTAAAAATTAAAAAAATTGAGTCACAAGTTAGAAAGATATTTAGGATTGGATTTCAGGTGCACCAATCCCTTCACCAGTCCCCACGACCCTCCATCAGTGTCCCCAGTGTCCCTTCTGCATCATCCAAGTTCTTATGAACTGATTCAACGACCCAGACATTTGCTCATGGGGTATGGGGAGGGTTTGGAGTTCACAGAAATTTCTTTGAGAAATCACATCCCCCCCCCACCCCACCCCATGCTGTCTTCCTGGGGGTGGGAAATGGGATAGAAAACGGAATTCTGGGCTTTTGATGTGTCTGCTATCCCAGGTTAACTGAGAGGGGAGTGAAATTCTTCCAGAGGAAGGTGGAATCTTTTGAGGAGGTGAGTTGGGAAGGGGATTGGTGGGGGAGAGAGGGAAAGAGGGGGATGCTTCCTGTTGTGGAGGGAGGCCTCCCCCTTCTCCACCTACCAGGATCCCCTGAGGCCTCTCCCAGACTCTGGGCTCTGCTGTGATGTTGGTGGCAGAGGGCGGGGCAGTAGGACCAGAGTGTCAGGGTCAGGTTGCCGGTTACGCTCCAGCCCCCAGTTCCGGACACCGGGTTACTCTCTCCTGCCGCCTGGATTGAAGTTGCTGCAAAGTCCTGGCTCTCTGCTGAGTCTCCGTAGTAACAGCAGTAACAGCAGTAAGGAGGCAGACGCACCCTTATCCCTGCCAAGTGCCGAGAGCGCTGCCGGACGGCTTCCCTCCATCTCAACACCCACAGCTTGGCTGCTCGTGGAGGATCCGACAAGGCTCTCTCGCTTGGGTCCTGCTGCATACGTGGGGGTTTTTGGGGGGGCACCACACCGGTGGCACATGTACATGACTGCACATGCAAGGCAAGCGCCTTCACCCTCTCGATCCCTGAAGGACACTCGGAATACAAAGTTGACTCGTAGAGCTGAGTCCTTGGCTCCCTCTGCCCCTGCCCAAGGCGCTCAGAGTCCTGCAGCGCAAACACTGGCCGGGAGGGATGACAGCGCATGACACGCCCTGCGAGCATGGCCCAGGACTGACTGACCCGTAGGGGGAGCCACTGGGGCTGGCCTGGGAGCGTGGGTGCCCGTGAAGCCACATCCTTTGAGCTTTGGAGCATCCCACAGAGGCACGAAACTCGGGGCTCCCCTCCTGCAGCTGTCTCCGCTGGGCAGAAGGCAAGAGGATGGAGTAAGGTGGAGTCTGAAGGAAGAAGGCGACTCATACTGCCTCCCTCTGAGAAGGGTGCAGGAAGGCCCCCCACTTCCACACTTGCTGCTTTTTTTTCTGGGTGGAAAAGGGATGTTGGGTCACCCTTGATGATGCTCAGGGGTTCCTCCTGGCTCTGCACTCAGGGATCACTCCTGGGGGTGCTTGGGGGACCTTATGGGATGCCGGGGATCAAACCCAGGTGGGCCACTCGCAAGACAAATGCCCTCCACGCTGTAGTATTGCCCTGTCCGTCCACAGTTACTTTTTTTCAAGCACTCGAGTATCCAGGCATGTTGGGTCCCTTAGTCTGTCCTGCAAGCAGGAACTGTCTGGCCCATTTTATACCCCCAGTTAGCCGAGCAAGTGAGGAGGAGATGGACCTTGCCCAGCCCAGCCCGTTGCCTGGGAAACACAGCAGGGAGGTTTGGAGGCCGGGTCCCCAATGCCTTTCCCCTCTGCTCACAAGAGGGCCCAGACCCCAGGGGCAGGGGTGCGGGGAGGGAGGGGGGCAGGGGATGCCTAGTCGCTACCCCCTCTCACCCCTACCCTGTTCGTTGCTGCCAGGTGGCCAGCGGAGGTGCTGATGTGATTATCAACTGCACTGGGGTGTGGTCCGGGGCGCTGCAGCCCGACCCCCTCCTGCAGCCCGGCCGGGGCCAGATCATCAGGGTGAGCAGAAGGCGGGAGGGGCGCGTCTTCCGTCTCCACCGCTAGAGGGCGCCTCCCGGCTCCCTGCCAATCCCCAGAGTTTAGGGGTTTTTGTTGTATTTTGGGGCCACATCCACAGTGCCCAGGGTTTACCCTTGGCTCTGTGCTCAGGGATCACGCCTGGCGGGCCTCAAGAGACCATTTGGGGTGCTGAAGATGGAACCCAGCTTGGCTGTGTGCAACGCAAACACTTGATCTGTGGTACCATGGCTCCAGCTTCCAGACTTCAGGGAACTGGCGTATTTTTTTGGGGGGGGTCACACCCCGCGATGCACAGGGGTTCCTCCTGGCTCACGCACTCAGGAATTACTCCCGGCGGTGCTCAGGGGACCATACGGGATGCTGGGAATCGAACCTGGGTCGGCCGCGTGCAAGGCAAATGTCCTACTCACTGTGCTATCGCTCCAGCCCCAACCTGGCATGTCTTTAAAAAGACTAAGACAACCCTCCCAAACATTCTGGTTTGTTTTTCATTTGGTTGTTTCTACTTAATAGCAAAGCCTGCGTGTGCATGTATAATAATAATAGAAACAGCAAACTTCTGGAGTATCTGCCAAGGGCCAGACACTGGCCCAAGCATTTTGTTGTACTAATTAGCCTGATTTTCAGTGTATTAATTAACTTGACTGGACCACTACCCTTTAGATGACGGAGATGTACCATATCTCCATTGTCATCTTTTCCCCCCGCCTTTGGGGCCCCAAGCCCAGGTGTTCACGGTCTGTAGCTGGCTCTGTGCTCTGGAGCCCACCTGCAGTGCCAGGTTTCAAATCAGAGCTGTGGTCACAGCCATATGCCAGAAAAGTGCCTCATCCTCAACCTTTATTGTGTCTCTCCCTTCACTGCTTTCTCTTTCTGTGTGTGTGTGTGTGTGTGTGTGTGTGTGTGTGTGTGTGTGCGCGCGCGTGAGCGCTCAGGGCAGCCATGCATTGTCAGAGTTCAAACCCGGGCTCCTGGGTGCTGAACATGTACTCCTGACCTTTGAGTCATCTCCCCAGCCCCACCACTGTTGCCGTCTCACAGATGGGGAAACTGAGGCCTGGGTGGGGTAGTCATCCAACAAGCCTGAGTTCATGCAGCAGGGAGAGGTGGGGTTTGGGTTGCAAGCCAGACCATCTGGCTTTAACCTCGTGCTGCGCCTCTCTGTACTCAGGTGCTTGTGTGGGAGGGCTGTGTGTGTGTGTGCATGTGTGTGAGTACCACCGTGGCTGTGCACTTATACCTGTGCTGGGCGGCGTCAAGCAGGAGTGGGTGCAACTTCGGGGAGCAGGATTGGGGATTGCAATCAGGGAAGCTCTTCCTGTCAGAGCAAGCAGCCAGGTGCCGACTTGGGGTGTCCCGGAGGGCTAAGGAATCTGCCTGATCATTCTTTTTTTTTTTGTAGTGGGGGAGGGGAGGTGTTGGGTGACATCTGGTGGTGCCCAGGGGACTGTATGTGGTGCCAGGATCAAACATGCAAGCGCCTTACCCTTTGTACTCTCGCCCTCTGGCCCAGCCTCGCTACTCTTGTGCCAGAGGGTGGCAGGGCCGGGGGCCCTCTGACCCAGCGCCCTGATGCGTTTCTTCATCCTCACTCAACAGGTAGATGCCCCATGGGTGAAGCACTTCATCATGACTCACGACCCGGAGAAAGGCATCTACCAGTGCCCGTACATCATACCGGGGTAAACATCGCACAGGCCAGGACAGAAGAGGAGGCATCCAGCTGCCCCCACCCTTTGACCTGTCAGCAAGGGTTTTCCCTTCCAGTTTTTGAGTTTGTGGGTCCCTCCAGTGGTGCTCAGGCTCCATGCTCAGGGCTCACTCCTGGAGGTGCTTGGGGATCCTCTGTGCTGCCAGGAGTCCAATACATCGCCCTGTCTCCTATACTCCCTTCCCATCCTCTGCCAGCTTTTTTTCCCCTCCTTTTTTGGGTCACACCTGGTGATGCACAGGGGTTTCTCCTGGCTCTGCACTCAGGAATTACCCCTGGGGGTGCTCAGGGGACCTCATGGGATGCTGGGAATCGAACCTGGGTCGGCCGCTTGCAAGGCAAACGCCCTCCCCGCTGTGCTATCGCTCCAGCCCCCTGCCAACTTTTTTTTTTTTTTTAAAGAGAAATTGAGTCATGAAGTCTCTGGGAAGGAAGAACTTAGCATTGACTAATTGTGTCTCGAACCATTTGGGTGACGTTGGAGATGACACGGTGGTGGCTGTGATGGCAGCACGAGGCATGAGCAGCGCTCACGGGAGTGGGGGCTGGGCACAGTGGAGGGGCTTCGTGTGAGGATGACATCAGTGGGGATAATGTGGGTGAAGATGGGGCTAGGATGATGGTCTGGAGGGGATGGTTATAATAGAAATAGTGTTGCTGGGGACGGGGAAGACAGTGTTGATGGGGGGCCGTTAGGTTAAGGGTGACGGGGTGGTGACAGGCCTGGGGGTGCAGTGAGTAGGAGAATGAGGCTGCTGAGGGTGGGTTCTGGGAGGAGAGGTAGTGATTGGGGTGGTGGTAAGGCCACTCTCGTGTTCCCCGATGACATTACGAGGGTGGCGGAGATGGGGGTCTCAAGGGAAAGGTCAGGCGGGGCCGGAGCGATAGCACAGCGGGGAGGGCATTGGCTTTGCACGCGGCTGACGCAGGTTCGATTCCCAGCATCCCATAGGGTCCCCTGAGCACTGCCAGGAGTGATTCGTGAGTGCAGAGCCAGGAGCAACCCCTGAGCATCGCTGGATATGACCCAAAAAGCAAAAAAATAAATACAAAATTAAAAAAAAATCCAAACACCTAAAATCAAGGGCAAGATCAGGGGTGTGACTGTGGACTGTCTTGAGGGTGGCATCAGGGAGGTGGAAGATGACCGTGTCAGTGGCCATGTTAGTGGTGACGGAAGAAGAGGGGATGGGTTGGAGGAGCTGGTTTATTAATGGCAGTGGGGAGGGCAGGAGGCAAGAGTTTTCAGGCCTCACCAGGATCTCACTGGCACATAATATTGTGTCCATTTAAGATGTCCGATGTGATGCGTCACTAGGTGCAGATACTGCGATGACAATAAGGCTTGGGGACCCATCTCTCACTTCACGTACTTACAAGTTGTGGACTGATGATGACAACACTTCATCTCTGTTCTTAGTGACCTTCACGTGGATGATACTGAGATTCATACTCCAGACACTGACCAGTGGTCAGGGCGAAGCTCACGGGAGCAGAGATGGTGGTCGGCACTGGCCGCAGTGACAGGGCAGTGGGACAGGGGGTGACAGAATAGTGAGCGGGAGTGGCACGCCGAGGAAAGTCGGGATTTGTGTCGATGCGGTCGTAAGGATGCTCGTGGTGAGGACCCCCCCGAATCCCAAAGCCTTGTTTTCCTGTCACCCCCCACCCTCTCCTTTATCTAGGATGCAGACAGTGACCCTCGGGGGCATCTTCCAGGCAGGGAACTGGAGCGAGGTGAACAGTATCAAGGACCACAGCACCATCTGGGACGGCTGCTGCAGGCTACTGCCCTCCCTGAAGGTAACGTGCATTGGGGTGTCCACGCCCCACCTCGAGGTCCTGGCAGCCTGGTCCCCAGGACTCTCGGGAATGGGAAAACACATCAGGACCCACCGGGGCAAGTGGGCAAACGGATCTCAGCGTGGCTGTGGCTAGAGTTTGGTGATGAGAGGGGAGACCTCTGAGGACGGGCACAGCCTTGCCACAGCCTCGAGTTGCTCTCGCTTGCAGTGATGACACCCGTATCCACCCCCACCCCCCAAATGCAGGGAAGCAGACAGGCTTGTTGCAGAAATCCCCATTCTTGGGCCAAAGGGACAGTGGGTAGGGCACTTGCCTTGCAATGTGCCCAGCCCAGGTTTGATCCCCAGCATCTCATGTGGTCCCCTGAGCCCCACCGGAAGTGATCCTGAGCACAGAGCCAGGAATGAACCCTGAGAACCACCAACTCCACCCTCCCCCCCAAAAAACAAAAGAGAAATCTCCATTATCATCTTTGCCTGCTGGCGGGACCACAAAGTGATGGAGACGTGAGTGGGCTGGGAGGAATAGCGGATTCCTTGGTGATGCAGTGATAAATTGAAAATATCATGGTCACTTTGGGCGGTGGTTGATGAAGATGGGGTAGTTGATAGAAGTGGGGTGTGGTGGGGGGGACTAAGAATGTAGGGCCTAGGGGCGGGGTGGGAATGGTGATGCCCATAACTCCCCAAAGCCAGCTTCCTCTCGCCTCCCCATGGCAGTGGGGGCATGTCCAGGGATGAATTCGAAACATTCCCCTTTCCAGGGTGCCAAGTTTGTTGGTGAATGGACTGGCTTCCGGCCAGTACGTCCCCAGGTTCGGCTGGAAAGAGAGAAGCTTCGCTTTGGACCCACACACGTAGAGGTGCGTTCCCAGCACAATGGCAGCCCTGCTGCTCCTGCCCACTCCTGTGTGAACCGTGTGTGTACACGTGTGTGTACGTAGAAAAGCTGTGTGACTCGCAGAGTATTGTGCGTGTATGCGTTTGACGCGGATACAGAGTGTGCTTGTGTGAAAAGAGGTTTCACGTGTGTGTCCAAGTACAAAGCTTGTGTCTCTATGAACGTATGTGTGTGGAGAAGGTTTGTGTGAGGAGAGGCCGTGCGTGGAAGGGCAGTGTGCATGTGGTGTGTGACAGAGGACGGTGTATGTCTGTGTGCAGAGAACGTGTGTTTGCACGCATGCAAAGAGGAGAGCCGTGTATGAGGTGTCAGTGCCTGCAGGTGGTTTTAGCTCTGAGATGGGCTCAGGGTCTCGCCTCATTCTTGGGGTGCAGCCGCCCACCCGTTCCCACGGAAGTCAGGAGTCTGTGAAGAGGAGCTCCTGCCCGCAGGGCAGGGAAGGGGGCGGGGGGCGATTTCAAGATTTCCCACCACGTTGATGCAGGCATGGGTGGGGAGAGCCACCTGCGGGAATCAAGGGTGTCACCTCCAGGTCACCCAAACCCCAGAGTCCCACTGTCCTGGTAGAGGCAGCGACTGAGGCTCTGAGGAAGCTTCCGAAGCCCAGGCCAGCCAGGTCCTTCTCCTCGGCCTCTTCTAGGTCATCCACAACTACGGCCACGGGGGCTACGGACTCACCATCCACTGGGGCTGCGCCCTGCAGGCGGCCGGGCTCCTGGGGCAGGTCCTGGAGGAGAGGAAGCTGCTCCAGAGGCCCCTGTCCCACCTCTGAAGCCGCAGGGACCCCAGCCCCACCACAGCCACCGCACTGCCCCTGGCCAGCGAATGCGGGTCCTCTTCCGTAGCCATCGCTCACTGCCCACCCCTCACCCCGCTCACTCCCCAGGAGGACCAGGCAAGGGGAACCACACCACCAAGTCCTCCAGGCAGATCCAGACCCACCCGTGACTTACCCCCGCCCCCCACCATCCCGGACCTTTCTTTCTGCTCTCTGAACTGGCCTCATGAACTGGGGTTGGGGGGGTTAAGGGGTGGAACCGCCATGTCCAAGAGTTCAGTGAAAGGAAAGCTCAGAAAAACCCAAAGGGGTGCATGGAAAAGTGAGGCTGGTGGAGGCGGAGGAGCTTAGTAACAGGTCACAGGAGCATGGGAAAGGCTCTGAGAAGGCCTGCAGCTAGCTACAACACTAAGCGGATGTTCCTATACCCTCTGTGGCCAGTCTGGCTCTGGAGACTTGCAGGGGGAAGTGCTCAGCTCATCAGCAGTGGAGGGAGCACTGTCCGGAGGGGCAGGTTGAAGGAGATCAGAAGTGTGGAGAAGGCAGAAGCAGCATGGGACTGAATGAGCAACATCTGATGCTCCCCCCCCCCCTTATTTGTTTGAGATCTGACCTTGATGAGGCTGCGACTTGGAAGCGAATCGACCAGATTTGCAGTTCCGATGAAACAGATTAGCCCGCCCCCACTTTGTTTCAAAAGTCTTGATGCAGGGTTGGAGAGAGACTGTACACTGGGGGAGGGACTTGCCGGATACGTGGCTCTACCAATTCCATCCCCTGCACCATATGTGTCCCCTGAACACTGCCAGGAAGGATCCCTGAGCACAGAACCAGGAGTAAGACCTGAGCACAGCTGGGTGTGACCTAGCCCCCCCTCACCCTCCCACCCCCAAAAAAAGAGGCTCTTAAAGATTGGGAGATGCCCAGCCCCACCCCCGGCATAACAGAACCAGGGGGCTGAGTGGTGGCCAGGAGCTGTGGTTCTCTCTGGCCCTCTCATCTCCCACTTTCCTCCCACCTTCTCCGGTCACTCATTTTCCCTCCCTGTAGCCTGTAGAACATTAACTGATTTCTGTTGCCCAATAAAGTCGGACTTCTTTATCTGGATTAACCTATGTGTAATTTTTTGGGGGGAGTTACACCCAGGGATGCTCAGGGGTTTCTCCTGGCCCTGCACTCAGGAACTACTCCTGGCAGTGCTCAGCCCGTATGGGATGCCAGGGATCAAACCCGGGTCGGCTGCGTGCCAGGCCAATGCTCTACCCGCTGTACTCTCTCCAGCCCCTACATGTAATTTCTTCCCCTGCGACTGGAGAGATGGGCTGGAGCGATAGCACAGCGGTAGGGCATTTGCCTTGCATGCAGCGAACATGGCCGACCCGAGTTCAATTCCTCCGCCCTTCTCAGAGAGCCCGGCAAGCTACCGAGGGTATCTCGCCCGCACGGCAGAGCCTGGCAAGCTACCCGCGATGTATTTGATGTGCCAAACACAGTAACAAGAAGTCTCACAATGGAGACGTCACTGGGCCCGCTCGAGCAAATTGATGAACAACGGGAGGACAGTGACAGTGACAGGGGCTGGAGAGATAGTGCCAGGGTGAGGACACTGGCCTTGCATGTGGCCAACTCTGGGTAGGTCCCTCAGCACCTCCAGGAGGGGTCCCTCAGTACTGCCAGGGGTGGCCCAGAAACAAGCAGCTTTCTCCTTGTTAATGGACAGACCTGATGAGATGCCAGTGGACAGACTCCTCCCAGCCCATTCCCAGCCAACAGCCATCACCTTCCCACGTTCATGCAGACAAAGTCCTGTTTTGTGGTCAAGAGGCTGCGGGTATTTCTCCATCCCACTGGACATAGGTGGTTTCTTCTCCATCCTTAATGGACAGTCCATCCTGGGACGGTGTATGACCCAGGCCTGACCAATGCAAAGCAACGGTGAACCTGCCCAAGGGCATCCTTTTCCAATGCCAGAGAGGCCCTTTTGAACGAAAACCTCTCGGAGCCCTTCCTCCTCCCATTCTGCCCCCTTTGAAGAGAAACATGATGGTGGCACGCTGGCAGCCATGTTGGGTTCCTGAGGTTTCACACGCAGAGTCCAAAGGCCAACACGCAGAGGAGTGACAGAGCGTGGGGATGGGGGTGGGGTGGAAAGGGGTTGTATTCTGGATGATGTCACTGTGCTGCTGTTAAACGCTAAACTGTCCCTGGAACTGCCTACTCTGGTCTTGTTAAATGAGCAGCCAATATGCTCCTGGTCTATGCTACCGTGGGACGGTTCTGCTGCAGCTCACAGCACAAGGTTTCCCGGTCCTCGGAGACTTGTTAAGAACCAAGGGTAGGGGAGAGAGATACTGGTCTCAATTAGTTGGGCTGTGACTGAACATTATTCCTTAAATAATGAACATCCATATTCAGTTCTAAGTCAGCCCCTAAAGTGCTCTTTCACTTCACTGTCAATGGATGTCCTCTGTATTGCGAAGAATAATCAGAGAGAGAGAAATGTTATAACTCTGATTAATGTTTTTTCACACCTTCTGAAGTCATTCCTGTGACAGAGAATTGAACGCCCATCTCATTAATGGAAACAGGAGTTTGCAGATGGTCCAGAATGAGCCATAAATGACTCCAGCTTCAAGGCCCCTGGTATCTCAGAGCCTTCCTCTTGCATCATTCGCTCACATGGGTTCTTTTCTAAAGGGCAGGTAATTGGGAGGTAAAGAGCTTTTCACTTCCATTTCCTTTAAAAGAAAAAGCCTGGGGATGGAGCGGTAGCATGGCAGGTAGGGGGTTTGCCTTACATGCAGCCGACCCAGGTTCGATTCCCAGCATCCCATATGGTCCCCTGAGCACCGCCAGGAGTCATTCCTGAGTGCAGAGGCGGGAGTAAGCCCTGAACCTTGCTGGGTGTGACCCAAAAAGAAAAAAAGAAAAAAAAGGAAAAAGAAAAAAAAGACAAAGCCCATAGCTGCACCCTCACCCGCACCCAGGGAAACCATTCCCAATGGCCAAAGCCTCCTGGTCACAGATGGGGCTGGGGAAGCCTGTGTGACCACATCTGGCCAGCTGGGAAGTGTAAGTCAGCAAAGGTTCCGTCATCCAGGAGAGCTCAGCAAACCGGAAATCACCAGTGCTTCGGCGACTCAGGCAGGGCTCAAGGGAACGTGGGTGTCGGGGAGAAGCAGACCTGTCACACTTCCCCAGGTACCGTGGACCCCACACCAGGGCTTGTCCACAGTAGTCCTAAGGCTTGAGCCATGACAAAGCTGCCCGTCGGGGCCACCCAGTGGGGCTGGGAGGTGGCTCGGAGGACAGGTGGGCTCTGAACGCTACTGGGCGTGGCAACCCCCAATAAAAGAAACTCTAAAGATGTCGTTGCTTCTTTGGGAAGATGATCCAGTGAGGATAGCACGCTGGGACCGGGGGAGGGGGCATGGATGGCGTGGGGTCCTCCAGACGGATGGAGGCGGCAGGGTCTGGCGCCGAACTGCCCCGGTGCTTCATGAGGCAGTAACAAGCTTCCACCTGGCCAACGCGTTTAACCAGAGACGCACGGCCACTCTCGGATTCCTCGCCGCGTTTATTCCCGCAGACCCCGTGGAGTTGAGGGTCTGTCTTCTCTCTCCGTGATGGGGTCCCCCGGCCTCTTTCCTTTCTTCTCTGCATTCCCTGCCTTGGTGGGCAGGACAGGGCTCGTGGAAGCGGGGATGTGCGCTAACCGGTGCTCACCCTTCCTCCCGAGGCTGACCCCCAAACTCCACGCACCCCCCTGGGCTGTCTTCCTTTGAAGATGGACACAGTCCACACCCACTGGGGCCTCCCCTCCCCCCATCCTGGGGGGGCATTGATGCAGGAGGTGGGGGCGCTGCTGGAACCCCAGGAACCACCTGTGTCCAGCTCCCTCAAATTCCTGCTGGGAAGCCGGGCACAGGAAGCGGGGCAGAAGGACCCGCGGCCCCGGCCCACTTGGGAGTGGGTGGTTTGTGGGCACCTTGAAGGCTTCTCTGTCCATGGCCCCATAACAGACACGCAAGACCCAAAGTGCTGAAGCCAAGTGAGCTGTTTCCCTTGCTCCGAGTCACCGATGGGTGTGACGGAAGTGTGTGTGTGTGGGGGAGGGGACAGGGGGGCAGAGAAGACGCCCAGTCACTGGGATTCGTGCTTCTGAGCGGAGGGGACACCCTGGCTGTCACCTTAGGCGAGTGTCTCACCCCCCTTCAGACTCACTCCCCAGTGCCCGGGCGTCTAGGCTGCCTTCACGCCCGCCTCACTGCACCCAAGGCCACACCGAGATCCGGGGAATGGCGCCTGCTTGGGGCCTGCTAGGGGCCTGCTTGGGGGCCCATGGCTCGAGTGCAAACGCCCGTCCCTCTGCCATGGCTCAGGGAAACAAGTGTCCCTGCAGGGGAGGGAGCGCTGGAGAACGTCGCTGGGGCCCCACGCAGGTTCCAAGGGGTCTGCAGGACAGCAGGGGTGGGGGTGGGGGCTGGGGGGAGGTCTGGGGGCCACCAGGGCTCACGCCCAAGCTCCAGAGGTCTCCGGGTGGCTGGCTGCGTCCTGCGGGCTGCCGGGCGCCGGGCACTGACTCCTCCGGGAGCCCGCACGCCCATGCAATTCCCGGGTTACTTGTCCACCTCCCCCCCACCCCCACACAGACCGAGACCCCTCCCTGGGGCGGAGCTGCGGGACAACGAGCAAAGTCAGGACAGGAGACCATGTTGGTCCGGATGATGCTCGTGGATGAGTTCTAGGTGTCGGCAGTGATGCCCGGCTGGGTTCCACCAGCTCCCTGGCACACTCCAGCCTCCAAGACCAGCCCAACCCCCCACGCTCCCCCGGTCACTATTCTTGCGAGCCAGAGTTCGACCTGATGACGCCCGGGCTGTGCGTCCCTCGGCCCACCATCTCCTGGCCCCACTCCCGGTGGCTGGACTCCTGTAGTCCACGGCCTTTTGTCTCGATGGGCAGTAAGCAGGAGGCCACGGCAGCCAGCAGGCAGCAGCCACTGTAAACCGCCAGGGAAAGGTACACGGAGGATTCCAGCATCACCTGGGGGGGAGGAACAGGGAGGGAGTGAACGCATCCGGTCACGTGGAGACTACATCTGGGTCACGCAAGTTTCTGGGAGAACACTCTGGTGGGGGGGGGGGGGTGTTGTCCGGGAGGTGGTCCGGTTTGGGTCCCGTGCCAGTTCTGAGCGGTTGGTGCCTTGGCCCCATTTTTTTTGTTGTTTACTGGTTCACACCTGGCGATGCACAGGGGTTCCTCCTGGGTCTGCACTCAGGAATTACCC
The DNA here is from genome assembly GCF_029834395.1 of Sorex fumeus. NCBI lineage: Eukaryota > Metazoa > Chordata > Mammalia > Eulipotyphla > Soricidae > Sorex > Sorex fumeus. The sequence goes on from NW_026606082.1 coordinate 1,134,379, forward strand.
CTAGTGGTGCTCAGGGGACCCTATGGGATGCTGGGAATCGAACCCGGGTTGGCCGCGTGCAAGGCAAACACCCTACCCGCTGTGCTATCGCTCCAGCCCCCCTCCCTTGGCCCCATTTTACAGAAGGAAACACTGAGGCTCAGAGAGGCTCTGGCAGGAGATAAGGATGGGGCTGGGTCGGAGTCCAGACTCTCAAAGGCTCCCGGATCCTCAGAGCCACAGTCTCTCGGGAGCTTTAGAGATGGAGGGAATCTGCATCTCTTTCCTCCCTGGCCACCTGGGCCAAGGCGAGTACGAGCTGGTGATGGCAACTGTCAAACGAAATGGCTAGAAGGCTCCTGCCTGACAGTCTCCGTGCTGAAACTCCCCCCGTGGGAAATTCAGGGCGGTTCCTCCAGACAGGAGGCAGATGGCAGGTCGTCCAGGAGACGAGATGGGGAGGGATGGAGAAGGCTGGAGAGGAGCAACAGGGGTCCTAAGGGACGTGGAGTTTCATTTGGAGTCAGAGAGTGCTTGAGAACGGGGTGGGATTGGTGGCACAAAGATTTGAAAGTCTTAAGAGAATCTAAAAATCTTAAAAGAATCTCTGTTCTATATTCTGACTAGGTCAGGGATGCACTGT